>NC_139220.1:321615836-322215836 GCF_055691185.1 Crinia signifera | reverse complement strand
GCATCAATCAGAATAAGGGCCAAAGTTACCTACAGACAGTGGTGACGGGGCTGCTGTTCTACTGGTGCCGGTACTGAGCTCTGTAATATACAGCTGTTCTGCTGGTGCCGGTGCTGGGCTCTGTAATATACAGCTGTTCTGCTGGTGCCGGTACGGAGATGTGCAATATACAGCTGTTCTGCTGGTGCCGGTACTGAGATGTGTAATATACAGCTGTTCTGCTGGTGCCGGTACTGAGCTCTGTAATATACAGCTGTTCTGCTGGTGCTGGTACTGAGATGTGTAATATACAGCTGTACTACTGGTGCCGGTACTGAGATGTGTAATATACAGCTGTTCTACTGGTGCCGGTACTGAGATGTGTAATATACAGCTGTTCTGCTGGTGCCAGTACTGAGCTCTGTAATATACAGCTGTTCTACTGGTGCCGGTACTGAGCTCTGTAATATACAGCTGTTCTGCTGCTGCCGGTACTGAGCTCTGTAATATACAGCTGTTCTGCTGCTGCCGGTACTGAGCTCTGTAATATACAGCTGTTCTACTGGTGCCGATACTGACCTCTGTAATATACAGCTGTTCTGCTGGTGCCGGTACTGAGATGTGTAATATACAGCTGTTCTGCTGGTGCCGGTACTGAGCTCTGTAATATACAGCTGTTCTGCTGGTGCTGGTACTGAGCTCTGTAATATACAGCTGTTCTGCTGGTGCTGGTACTGAGCTCTGTAATATACAGCTGTTCTGCTGGTGCCGGTACTGAGCTGTGTAATATACAACTGTTCTGCTGGTGCCGGTACTGAGATGTGTAATATACAGCTGTTCTGCTGGTGCCGGTACTGAGCTCTGTAATATACAGCTGTTCTGCTGGTGCTGGTACTGAGCTCTGTAATATACAGCTGTTCTGCTGGTGCTGGTACTGAGCTCTGTAATATACAGCTGTTCTGCTGGTGCCGGTACTGAGCTGTGTAATATACAGCTGTTCTGCTGGTGCCGGTACTGAGATGTGTAATATACAGCTGTTCTGCTGGTGCCGGTACTGAGCTCTGTAATATACAGCTGTTCTGCTGGTGCCGGTACTGAGCTCTGTAATATACAGCTGTTCTGCTAGTGCCGGTACTGAGCTGTGTAATATACAGCTGTTCTGCTGGTGCCGGTACTGAGCTCTGTAATACACAGCTGTTCTGCTGGTGCTGGTACTGAGCTCTGTAATATGCAGCTGTTCTGCTGGTGCCAGTACTGAGCTCTGTAATACACAGCTGTTCTGCTGGTGCCGGTACTGAGCTCTGTAATATACAGCTGTTCTGCTGGTGCAGGTACTGGGCTCTGTGATATACAGCTGTTCTGCTGGTGCCGATACTGAGCTCTGTAATATACAGCTGTTCTGCTGGTGCCGATACTGAGCTCTGTAATATACAGTTGTTCTACTGGTGCCGGTACTGAGCTCTATATTATGCAGCTGTTCTGCTGGTGCCAGTCCTGAGCGGTGTAATATTGCTGTTCTGCTGGTGCCGGTACTGAGCTGTGTAATATACAGCTGTTCTGCTGATGTCGGTACTGAGCTCTGTAATATACAGCTATTCTGCTGGTGCCGGTACTGAGCTCTGTAGTATACAGCTTTTCTACTGGTGCCGGTACTGAGCTCTGTAATATACAGCTGTACTGCTTGTGTCGGTACTGAGCTCTGTAATATACAGCTGTACTGGTTGTGCCGGTACTGAACTCTGTAATATACAGCTGTTCTGCTGGTGCTGGTACTGAGCTCTGTAATATACAGCTGTTCTGCTGGTGGCGGTACTGAGTTCTGTAATATGCAGCTGTTCTGCTGGTGGCGGTATTATACAGCTGTTCTGCTGATGCCTGTACTGAGCTGTAATATACGGCTGGTCTATTGGTGCTGATTGATAAAACAGAATTATATATAATTACTCTATAACCCTTAAATATAATGGCAAACGTTGAAATAATTGCTCACCAATACACACTTTAATGACAATGCTTTACTTATAAGATAGCTTGATTACAGAGATTTGCAAATGCAGACTAACACAAACATAAAATTGATTGGCTTATACCTAAACAATATTTCTATATCAAATCAAAATGGAAACCTATCATATTAATATTGATGCTTTCATTTCTGTTTCAACAGTTCCATCCTCTGAACTTCATCATATCTCCGAAGAAAGTTCACATCTCTCACAAACAGCATCATTTGTCTCTCTCTTAATACATCGGAAAACCTTCTTGAGGCATTTCACAAGTATACAGGAGGACATGCACTGAAACTAGAGGGAGGAAGATTCAGGGGAAATGTGAGGAAGAATTACTTCACAGAAAGAGTAGTAGATAAGTGGAATAGCCTCCCATCAGAGGTGGTAGAGGTAAATATAGTAGTACAATGTAATCATGCTTGGGATAGTCATATTGATATCCTTGCAAGAAGATAAGGATCAAGTATGGTTTGAGGTAACATGTTTAGAAAAGGGGCAGACTAGATGGGCCAAGTGGTTCTTTTCTGCCGTCACATTCTATGTTTCTACGTTACAGAAAAATCAATAATATTATCTTGGGAATCACATCACTCACATCTGTTTAGTAAACTCATTTTTAACTCCAATCATTTTATCCAACTTTCCTCTTAAGGTCACCATCAGTTTAGTATTCATGATGCTTGTACCATATTTTAATTATGTTCCCAAATTCAGAACAAATTTTATAATCTTCTGACAATGTAAAAAATATGCACCTTTTGTATACCATATGTTACTTTCAATTCTTCGTGTTGGATTACCATTGCCTTAATTAGTAAAGTTCCTCTAAAAACTGTATTTCAGTATCTCAATAGATCTTGTTTGGGACCATTTAGAAACCGTACATTTGTAAATATTTATTTATTAACAGTTTCTTATATAGCGCACACAGATTCCGCAGCGCTGTACAGAGTATAGTTGAGCATTCGCATCTGTCCCTGCCCCAGTGGAGCTTACAATCTATACAGTTGCGTAACTATAGCACCGGAGCCCCCACGGTCGCGGGGAGACACTGTGTAAGTGCGGAGCGCTGGGGTGCTATTGTAATGCCCCCCCCCTTTACCTATATTCGCTGCGGTGGTCCCGGCTGCCCTGGCTTCATTCTGATGCTATTGCGACGGGCTATCATAAAATGTCCGCCCCCATATAGCAGAATGTTCTCTAAAACTGTCTGCTGTATGGGGGCGGACATTTTGTGATGGTCCGTGTTTCATAGCATCAGAATGAAGCCAGGAGGGGAGCCAGGACCACCGCAGCGAATACAGGTAAATATGCGGGGGGGGGGGGGCGTGCTTTATTATCGGCGGGGGGGGGGGGCAAATTATAGTTACCCCGCTGAATCTATATTCCCTACCACATATACATGCACACAGACATTCTATGGTTAATTTTTGTAGGTAGCCAATTAGCCTACCAGTATATTTTTGCATTGTGGGAGGAAACCGGAGTACCCAGAGGAAACCCACGCAAGCACCGGGAGAATATCCAAACTCTGCATAGTACATGGGACAGCTGGCATGTTCTTTCTGAACAAGATAACATATCGGATACCATTTAAATATAATGACAATTTTGTACTTTATTGTGAATTCAATAAAAAAAAATTTAACCTTAAGAATGGACCAGTGGTAGGAGGGATGTGAGAAAAAACATCTTGTCAAATTAAAAACCTTTCCCAAAAATCCTAACCTTGCGTTGTGTCACTCACTGTTTTCACACCTACGCTGTGTTATTTGTCATCCAATCTGTCACCTTCCACATACTGTCCTTCTCTGTTAGCAGTAGTCACCTCCCTTTCTTCCCTTGTCATTTCTTCACATATATTCTGCCTTCAATTTGGTGGCAGGCACCCACTGTGACCCTCGCTACCGCTTTAGACCTCTCACAGGAACCATCAAATCATTAAAAAAATTATATGCAATAAGTCATTCTGTTATCATATTTGCATCTAAGTGATCATTACACGTTTAGATCACTACTGTCCCCCCTTTCTGTTATCTAACTGTGGCCACAGTATTTACCCCTTTAAACTACACTAACTTTTTTTTTATTTGCCCTCCCGCCAAAATAAAACCCCCAAAAATAAAGAAAATTAACCATTATTAAAAAAGGCTTAAAAAACCAACAGCATCGAGTCAGTTATCACTGATTACCTTCCATTCATAAGAATAAAATAAAACCCAGGTCTTATCGAGAGATGAGGGGATTCGGATTGGGGGAATATGAGCACCCCCAAACACTCCCAATCCTAGCACACTTCCGAGCCTGTTCGGGAATTCCCACCCAGGCTCAGAGCATGTGTTTCCGGAGCTTGCGAGATCCGAACCCTATAAAGGGGCGGGCGGCCACCATCCCCACTCCAGTTTTAGAGAGTGAAGTGATAGGATGTCCTGGCCGCCTGCTCGCCCCCACGTGCTCACCCGCCTGCTTACTGCCTGTGTGCCTTTGCCTCATAAATAGCTTAGCTGTAGCATAGGTGCTGATTTATGTTTTTGCTGGTGGGTGCTCAAGCCAAAAATAGAGGAGTGGCTTCATGGGGAAGAGGTGTGGCCACAAAATAATACCAGTTTATATTACAGTTGTCTCCAATATTCAAATTAAGGCAACAGAGTTTTACATATATTAATGCCCCCACAGTGCAGGTACATAAATGCCCCCTCAGTTCAGACAGACAGAAGACAGACAGACAGAATACATTCTTCCCGGCATACTTTTTCCCAGGTGGCGGGTCTGACAATGTGGGTGCTGCAGCCGCAAATTAGCAGGTTAATATGGTGGCCCAGCAGCGGGACTCGGGCCCGTGGGTGCTCATCAATTTCCGTGGGTGCTCGGGCCCTTGAGCACCCACAGAATCGGCACCTATGAGCTGTAGTAGTTTTAATTACTATATTTCCTTCCTTCTGTAGTCCAGTCCACCGACCGTCTGTGCCTGTGCCTCATAGATTTTATGCCTGTAGTAGTTTTAACGGTACTTGTGTAGTTTCATGGCGCCGCTGCGCGCACACTCTGTCTCAGAAACTTGGCAGCCTGCCAGAGGCTCTGTTTAACTGTGCGCGTGCCGCTCTAGCTCTGCATGACTGTGCTCGTGCCGCTCTAACGGTAAGCTACGTATTGACAGCTATGTTAACAGCATAGCACCGGGCAGCAGCAGTAGCGAGCTGCCCAGGTGCTGACAGGTCACTGTCGGACTTGTAGTTCCACAGTGAAATAGGCAGAGCCTGGGCACCGCTGACAACGGGGGCATGTAAAAAGTGGACACCCCGGGCACCCCCCGGCACACCGCTACCAAAGGGGGAGTCCCCCATGCAGACGCTAAATTTAGACGCAAAAGCGTCTGAAAACCGGACTACCTGCAAGCCACTAAGAAGGGGGAGTCAGGATTCAGACGATAAATCATCTGAAACCAGACTACCTGCTAGCCGTTACGAAGGGGTCATGTCCCCCATGCAGACGCTTAAACTTAGACGCTTTAGCGTCTGAAAACCGGACTACCTGCTAGCCGCTAAGAAGCCGGGGGGTTTCTGGACTTAGACACTTTAGCGTCTGAAACCCAACTACCTGCTAGACGCTAAGAAGGCGGGGGGTTTCTGGACTTAGACGCTAAAGCCTCTGAATTTAGTTGGGACTAGGGGTACATCTAAATTTAGACGATAAAGCATCTAAATTGAGTTGGGTCTAGGGGTACACTATTTAAACCTGTCCACAGTGGCACTAGTCGATGCAACAGCTGTCGACCTTGTAAATCCCACTATCCACGCCAACCCGAAGCGTGGCGAGTGCAGCGAGCCCCGTGAGGGGCGGCGGTACGCATCCTACGACCTTTTCATACCCCCATTATCCACGTCGGCGTGGAGTTGAGAATAGAAAGTGTGGCGAGCCACCGAGCCCGAAGCGTGGCGAGTGCGTGCCCCGCAAGGGGACGCGTACACCTGTGAAGCCCGCGAGGGGACGCGTATACCTGTGAAGGTATCCGCATGCGCTCGCCTCGCCACACTTTCTATTCCCAACTCCACGCCGACGTGGATAGTGGAGGTATGAAAAGGTCCTAGGACGCGGGGCTCGCTGCGCTCGCCACGCTTCGGGTTGGCGTGGATAGTGGTGCTGTTTCAGGAACACATTCACACCTGCGCACTCACACACCTGAGACAGTAATGACGACATTTTTGGCAACTGTTTACTTTTTTTTAGTTGAAATTTAACTTGATGAGAACTTGAGGATATAAATGATTCAAAGAACATGTAGGTAAACAGCGTAAAGAACAGTCCAATATTAATTAAAAAGTCATGATTGGTCAGTGGAACAGGAAGGAGCTTGTGCGTCGTCACCGCCAGCACTTGCAGAGGAGTCGGCCGGCTCGTCGCTCTCATCGTCTTTCTCGATCAGGGGGAGCAGGGTCAGAGCATGCAGGATGCGTTGTAAGGGGTCCTGGACGCCTAAACTCTGCCTCCACATAAACTCCTGGAGGTAGGAGTCAAGGTGATGGCACGCGGTCCCCCTTTGGCGCTTATTGCGCGACTTGCAAGTGCCCCACAAGCGCTCTATGGTTTGGGTGTGCACCCCAGTGTCCGGGTCAACAAAATTATATTTATGGTTGACCTTGCCATGCAGGTAACTGGCCTGCTCGAGCTACTGGGTGTTGTAGGCCCTCCAACAGTCCGTGTAGACGGTGGTGCCCGGTTCAACATGGCCCTCAATGGCAGCCATCAGGGTGGCTGCATCCCGCCGCTCCACCGCAGTCATGAAGCACTGCCCGGTCTCCCTGGAGATGCCCCCGAACACCCACTGCTGGGGCAAGAGCCATCCCACGTTGCTCTTCCTCTTGACATCGAGGCTCTCATCCACCTCCACGATGTGACCCGGGCCTCCGATCCGCCGCTGAGGCTGCGCCAGCAGGTCCACCGTGCAGGCCTCCCTCATCAGATTATTATACTGCACGGCAGTTTTTTGTGAGATGTTCAGCTGCCAATCACAGAACTTAATGCTGGTCAGCTCTTCTGCCCAGCAATACAGGAAGCGGATCAGGGTCACGAAGCTGAGATGAGACCCCCGGAACCACTGCGCGGATCTCACGCTCACCTTCTTGGGGCAGCTGCGAAAGTGGGAGCGCCACATGCACTCTTTCACGCTGAGCCTCATTGGGTGGCCATTGGGGCAGGTCTGGGTCTGCGGCAGGAACTGGCGGGCCTGCAGGAAAGCCACCGCCTCCTCTTCCGTTTGCGGCAGACTGAAAAGCGTCAGACGCTCCATCGCCATAGTCAGGTTCGCCACTGCCATCATAGACCTCCAGCTCCATTGCATCTATTCCATTCATTGGCTTCTCTTTTCCACCCGGGTAAGAAACACTTGGCCGTTGACAATATATTTGTGTATTGCTTTCTCTCACCTAACATGCTGTAAGACAGAAAGTTGCTGAAGTTCTTTTGCAGATGTCAGTGCTGCCCAAATCATCCGCTGCTCCTTGGCTATACGTATTTAAATACCCATCAACCAATAATGTAAAATTAGCTAACATGGCATCCAACATTGCTAGGCGCAGAGCCAAGAGGTGTAAGACTTCCAGAGCCAATATTTTGCTTCTCTTTATTTTTATTGTGTGTACTGCACCCCAATAGTATACACCATAAGTTCCGTGTGTAATTGTTTAACCTCCACGCAGCATTATACAAGCTGCACATTACAAAAAAAACAGTAAAAATGTAAAAAAAAATTCTCTTTATTGTTTGTGTGTACTGCAACCATACTATACTGTCAGAAGTTCCGTGTGTGATTGTTCTGCCTCCATGCAGTGTTATACAAGCTGTGCATTAAAAAAAAAAAAACAATAATAATATTTTGCTCTTCTTCATTGTTTGTGTGTACTGCACCCCAATACACCATACTGATAATGTCAGAAGTTCCGTGTCTTAATAACCAGCCAGCTTGCTGCAGACCTTGGCCTAAATTGAATGAAGACAACAATGTGAGCTGTAAAGTGGTCAAAATTGTCTGGAAAAGTCTGGAAATTAATGTTATTGAGGTTAATTTATTATTTATTTACAGTTTCTTATATAGCGCAGCATATTCCATTGCGCTTTACAATTGATACATTAATATTACTCTACGGACAAAAAAAGCAAAAAAAATTCCAAAGCTTCTCATTGCCGCTTGCCAAATCCAAATCCCGGCGACGAATCCAAATCTTCGGGCCCAGAGCCCATCTCTAGTTGAGATGTCGAGTCAAACATTCCTTAAGTGAACATGTACGATTAGGAAGGAAGCCCCCGGTTTCTATGAAGAACAGGTATACATCTCCTACCTGTGTATCAAACTGTATTTTCTACCTTTTAAAACGCTCGTTTTTTAATTTATAGGTCATTATTTGCCATAGTTTTGTCTCCTATTCATTATGAGTACTGTATATGCCTTATTTGCACATGAGATTAGCTCACATCAATTAAACATGCAACAGGTGGCAATTATTGCCTTCATTAGAGAGGGTATAAAAACACCGTCTCATGATACCAGAAGCATCACCTTGATAAAGCTTTTTTAGCGAAACGCGTCGGTGAAAGAGGTTCAAGACACCCACAACTGAATCTACAGCCACCATTCATCCCGGTGACCGGACCAGCCTCTTCAAAAATATTCCCACCAGCCTACTTTCTTGGATCCTACCATCATACACCAGGTAGAGCACCACCAAAACATCCGATGCTCCCTGGTTCCCAGCAACCTCATTCCAGGTAGAGCACCTCCTATACAGCGGACGCTCCCCAGCTTTCTACAAATAAAATTCCAGGTAGAGCACCTATACAACAGCAAGGAGCTCCCTGGATTGGAGACCAATGTTCTCCTAAAGGCTTTCAAATCGGGACATTCTCTAGAGGCATCCTAGGAACGGACTTGGGACTGTGCAATATACTGTGGGTGATTATACCTCTCATACATCACGCATTGTGGTATCTATGTTTTATAGGATATGCTATCCTTAATTTTATAATATATTTTAGTGTGTATTAAAATTTACATATATTATTACCTATACCTGTTGCATGTTTTAGTTTTAGCGCGGTCTCTACCCCTTCTTTTTTCCTGCTATATTGTTTGGGACTGACACCCCAATTTTGAGACCGCTGCTTTGGCCTCACAACTCCTCCCAGGCGCACTCTAAGGTTGCTTTTGTGACCAACACCTCTCTATACCTACTTTTGTCATAAGAGAGCTGCCAGGATGAGTTGTTTTGCCAGCTATGAAAATAGGCTGAATAGGAGACAAAACTATTTCTCCACCTGGGATAACCCAGACATGGAGACCAACACAGTTAATACTGGGTTGAAGGAGGAGTTTACACAATTGGAGAATCTCCTCAAAATTGAATTAAAGCATTGGCTAGATAGTACCAACCTACAAAAATACTGGGATAGGAAAATGATACCCAGGGGATTAAGGTTGTTCAAACCTTCGATTTTTCCGCCTGAGACAGAATCCCAAAAAGATTGGGAAGAGACACTAGATAAATGCTCATTGGAGCTAATGAAAATTGTGATTAAATACAGAAGGACCCAGGCGGAAAAAACGGAAACTGAAATAGAATTATTGAAACAAAAATTAGAAACACATAGAAACTCATCCGAATTTAAAGAGAGAGACACACTGGTTAATGAAAAAATCTGTAAATTGGAACAATCAGTGATAGAGATGAAATGTAAAAAATACCAAAGGGACTTAGATGACTACAAAAACGGAACAGTTAGAACTTATAGAAACAATAATAGGAACAAAAGAAGTGATACCAACATGAGGAATGAAAAAAGAACCTATGAGAAAATTAGAACTCCCTATAGACAAAACAAAGGAGGCTATAGGAAACCTAGTGGGAACTATAAAGGAACACCAATAAGGAGAGACTATAATGAGGAAGATATCAATGGGCGAATGGGGAGACGGAGGGACCACTCCGATCCCCGCCCAACCCAAAGATTAGGCCCTAATAAAAGTCCTCCACCTGAAAATAGGAATCAGGCGAACCCCAGAACCTTAGGAGCCCGCCCAAAAGACAGAGATCCATTAATGAAATCCTCTAAAAATCAGGAACCCAGACATTCAGAGGTTTTTTTAGAGAAAAGACCCTACATAAGAGAAGAGTCCAGAATCTATTACCACAAAGACCATGAGACAGCGAAAAGGGGGAGAAGCGTAGACTCAGAGGAAGAAGAGGGGGGAAAAAGACAAAACAGAAGAATATAAATAAAGATAAAAAGACTAATCAGGAGGAAACAAAACAAACCATATATAATCTATCGTCCAAGGAACTGTCCCATGCAGACTTGTCACTTTTAAACAAAGGACTTAAATATGCACCAGTCTCTACCCCCAACATCTTCAACCTATTTGTTGAGCTAAATCGCTTTATTAGGAGCCTGTGTCGCAAGAGATATTTTGCTAAACAAATTCTCAATAAAAATAGAGATGAGGCTGCTGCTATCATCTTAGACCAAGGCGACCTTCCAGCTCTAAATGCTCTGACCGAGCTTTTAGAAGAGTTTGAGACAGAAACCCCCGAACCCAGGAAGATTTTCGATATCTCACATGACAAATTTCGTGCTAGATTAGACTTTTTTCCCATAAAGTCAAAGGGGTCGAGCGTGGAAACCTTTTACAAAACCACGCTTGACGATTTCAAAAATCTTTGTAAAAAGATAGAACAGGATCCTCATTCTCAAAGAACAAAGTCCAATTTGAACAAAAAAGAGCTACAGGCCCTTAGGAGACTAACCAAGGATACCTCCTTGGTTATCAAGGAGGCAGATAAGGGAGGGGGGATTGTTGTCCAGGACAGGTCCGAATACGTGAAGGAGGCATTTCGCCAATTAAAAGATCCACGATTCTATACAGTCCTGGACAGCAACCCCACCCAAAAATTCGGCCTTAATTTATTACAACTATTGAAGGAAGCTGAACTCGATGGAGTCATTTCCAGGGAGGAACTCTGTTTCCTGTACAATGAACACCCTACCACACCCATTTATTATCACTTGCCCAAAATACACAAAACACTCACTTCACCACCTGGGCGCCCCATAATTTCTGGAATCCAATCACTTTCATCCAATTTATCATTTTATGTAGACTCACACCTTCAGCCACGTGTCTCTACCCTCAGGTCCCATATAAAAGATACTATTCATTTTTTACAGTTAATAAAAGACATCCAATGGAAGGATTCATACTCCTTCCTTACCTTGGATGTCACTAGTCTCTATTCCAATATTCCACATGAAACCGGATTGCAAGTAATTACCCGGAGACTAATTGAGGATGGAGACCTGGGGGAGAGACACCAGAAATTTATAGTTGATTCCATTTCATAGATATTACGCCACAATTATTTTCTGTTTCAGGACACTTTTTATTTACAGGTGATGGGGACGGCCATGGGGACCAGGTTTGCCCCGAGCTACGCAAACCTTTATATGGGGGAGGTGGAACAAAGATACATCTGGGACAGCAAGTTCGGGGCGAACCTGGTCCTCTATGGCCGTTATATAGATGACCTATTTATTATTTGGGATGGGGATCACACTTCGGCACTTTCCTTCGTTGAGCACCTAAATTCTAACCCCTATAATTTTCAGTTTACACATCACTTGGACAGGAGACGGACTACCTTCCTGGATCTGACCGTGGAAACACAGGGCTCCAACATAATCACTTCTAATTTCACCAAAGAAGTGGGCACAAATGCCTATCTTCATTTTAATTGCACCCACTATCCCCCTTGGAAGAAGGGAATTCCTAAGGGCCAACTGATGCGGATATACCGCAACTGTACTATTAAAGAAACGTTCCAAAAACAAGCAAACGAAATGGTAAACTCCTTTACACAGAGGGGATACCCCGAAAAACTAACGAAAAAAGCCCTTGATGAAGTGCTAGCTCTAGATAGAGCAACACTTCTCCAAACCAAACCAAAAAAGTCAGTAGAAAAGAACCAACAAATAACCTACATATCCACCTATAATAGTCACTCAGACGTAATTAGAAAAATAATAGGAAGAAATTACAAAATATTGAAACAGGACCATCTGTTGGTAGATGTAATTCCCCCGAAACCATTATTCGTATTCAAAAAGAATAAATCCATAAAAAGCTCCCTGGCCCCAAGCTTTCTTAAACCGATTATACTAACACTAGATATAGAAGGCCCAAATATGTGGCTAGGAAACCAACCAAAGGGCTTCTTTAGATGTGGCACATCGAGGTGTACCACCTGTGAATATATCGAACATAGGAATTGTCATGATGTAAGAGATAAAGAGGGCACCAGTGTCAAAATTGGCAGTTTTATAAACTGTAACACGAGTTACATCATCTACATGCTAAGCTGTGAGTGCAAACTCCACTATGTAGGACGCACCACGAGAAAGATCAAGGTTAGGTTCCTAGAACATAGACGTAATATCATGAAGCATGTCCTCACACACAGTGTGTCCCGACATTTCCACGAATACCATGGGGGAGACCCAAAGAGCCTCAGATTGGTGGGCCTAGAACATGTCAAGAGGACCCGACGAGGGGGAGATCGATAGAAGACACTGTGCAGACAGGAGGTATATTGGATGTACAAGATGGACTCCATACATCCTGGAGGATTGAATGAAGCCGTGGAGCTAAATATTGTCATCTAGACATCTTGTACAACAATATACCCCTTGTCTTATATATATGTATATTCACAGGAGTATATTATCATCTGTCCCCCCTCCCTCTGATATGACCATGGAACCAGCCACCCCATCCCAGGTTCCACTTTTTCCCTCTTTCCCCTATTCCTTTCAGGAAGTACAAACTGATATATATATATATATATATATATATATATATATATATATATATATATATATATATATATATATACAAATATACATTCTCATTTTTGTACTAATAGTATTTCCAACATGTTGTGAAAACAATTTGTGACTATACTAAATGTTTGATAGCACATCTAATGGAAGAAATTGTATTTATTTATTTATATATTCTTCTCCGATATATGTTATTATTATTGTTATTTATATTACTTCTAATGTTATTGCTATTTTTGCATGCATGCATCTCGTTCTATGTGTTTCTTAAGCAGTAACCTAAGGGTTATATGTCCAATCTATGTTTCTGAATATAACTACACTTTGTTGTGATATACATACCAAAAATTCTGAATATCTATATGTACAACTGCACATGCGTTCTTTGAGCAAAAAGAGATATATCTATAATATGGGAACTAAAAACCTCCTTATTGTATCCTTGAAATAAGGAGGAAGTATAAATCAGTAACACCGTGCACCAACTTAGGTAGGAAGCCGGGAATAAATTTATCCCGTTCTGCAGAACCCGGAAGCACCCTTTCCGCCATATTTGTGAAGGGCATAACGATCCAAGTGATAAGCCTGAACACAGAATATTGATGGAACGAAATGAGGTATCCGGATGTCCGGAAACGGGTCTATGCTGTGCAAATGAATAATGAAAAACTGCTATCTCTGTATCATCGCCGTGGAACGCATGTGCGGTTCATCTAGACCCGGAAATGAGATATCCGGATATCCGGAAACGGGTCTGTACTGTGTAAGTAAACAAACTGTATTTTCTACCTTTTAAAATGCTCGTTTTTTAATTTATAGGTCATTATTTGCCATAGTTTTGTCTCCTATTCATTATGAGTACTGTATATGCCTTATTTGCACATGAGATTAGCTCACATCAATTAAACATGCAACAGGTGGCAATTATTGCCTTCATTAGAGAGGGTATAAAAACACCGTCTCATGATACCAGAAGCATCACCTTGATAAAGCTTTTTTTAGCGAAACGCGTCGGTGAAAGAGGTTCAAGACACCCACAACTGAATCTACAGCCACCATTCATCCCGGTGACCGGACCAGCCTCTTCAAAAATATTCCCACCAGCCTACTTTCTGGGATCCTACCATCATACACCAGGTAGAGCACCACCAAAACATCCGATGCTCCCTGGTTCCCAGCAACCTCATTCCAGGTAGAGCACCTCCTATACAGCGGACGCTCCCCGGCTTTCTACAAATAAAACGGACTCGGGACTGTGCAATATACTGTGGGTGATTATACCTCTCATACATCACGCATTGTGGTATCTATGTTTTATAGGATATGCTATCCTTAATTTTATAATATATTTTAGTGTGTATTAAAATTTACATATATTATTACCTATACCTGTTGCATGTTTTAGTTTTAGCGCGGTCTCTACCCCTTCTTTTTTCCTGCTATATTGTTTGGGACTGACACCCCAATTTTGAGACCGCTGCTTTGGCCTCACAACTCCTCCCAGGCGCACTCTAAGGTCGCTTTTGTGACCAATACCTCTCTATACCTGTGTATCAAAGACCTTGCTAATAACCACCCCATATTGGTGGGACAAGACATCCCCAACCAGCAACAGTCATGGACCACCTTTAGAATGCTTTTGTCTTCAAGCACCATTTGTAGCCCGTTTCTGAAAACTCCAGGCCCCAAGAGAAGGACATCAAAAAGATAAACACATCTTTTCATAGCCACCTGTAGCCAGCACAACTTTCCATGGTGACACAAGTTCAATCGCACTGCATCTAAACTCAGGAGCAACTGCAAACAACTGTACCCTCCTAAAGACATTTTATCACAAATCCCCAAGGAGAGTCAAAGGGTGTTGGTGGTTGCGATGCCGGACCTTCCCATCATGCCAGACATGTGGTGTAGGATTACTTTGGTGACAGCATCCCACATGTCAGACAGTCCTTACCTTCACTGGCAGGGAAAAAAAGGCAGTTTGGAAGCTCCTGTACAAACTGTCTCTATTTTACCTGAGTTGTACCCCTCCAGTGTGTTCTCCGAAAGAGTTTTTAATGCAGTGGGGTACCTGGTCAGTGAGCGGCGTAGAAGGTTGCTTCCGCAAAATGTGGAGAAGATGATGTTCATCAAAATGAATTCTTGAACAAAGGCCAGCAATTGCCTCCAGAGACTACAGAGGGACCTGTGATTGTGGAGTCCAGTGAGGATGAATTAATAATCTGTGAGGATGAGGACATACACACTGAAGGGGGTGAGAAATCGGAGGATGAGGACGACATCTTGCCTCTATAGAGCCAGTTTGTACAGGGAGAGGTGACTTGCTTCTTTTTTTGTGGGGGCCCAAACAAACCAATCATTTCAGCCACAGTCATGTGGCAGACCCTGGTGCTGAAATGATTGGTTTGTTAAAGTGTGCATGTCCTGTTTACGCAACATAAGGGTGGGTGGGAGCAAAGCTGGCCTTTTCCAATTTGATGCCCTAGGTAAGATTTTTGTTGTCGCACTCTAGCAGATGATACCACCACCAAACTTAGCAGCTGGCGCAGGTTTTAAATGGCAAGGGTTGCTTGTTTTCATCGATCCTTGCTGTTTAACCCCCTCGCTGGCAGCAGTGAATATCGCCCTATCTGCTAGCTTCTCTAAACACTCCACGACCACTAACCTTGCTATCGCTCAGTAGTAAATAGTTATTAATATCCAAGCAGGAGATAATTGGGTATATTCAATGCTTTTAGTGAGCTGTGACATTGAACAGTGCCAACAGAAGTTGCAGCTACTGCTGCAGTGCCAGGGCCCCAGTTGGGAAGTTGGGATTCAGGAACAGAACAGATTAGTCTCCGGAGAGTCCAGACGCCAGTAAAGCTGTCGCCCCTAGGTATAGGCTGCCGCCCTAGGCAATTGCCTAGTATGCCTATGCCTAGGGCCGGCTCTGGGTGGGAGGGCCCAAGGACAAATCCATCTTGCACCTTTTTTGTCATTATGCACTTTTTGGGGCCTAGTTTTTAAAACAACCACCCTGTCTGCTGCTACAGTGCCACTCCTAGATGTGCCACACACTTGTGTGGCTTAGCATAGTTATCCAGATACCTCGGCACAACCTTTGCCCTAAAAACAATATTGTGAGGTGTGAGGTGTTCAGAATAGAGTGGAAATGAATGTTATCGTGGTTAATAATAACGTAGGTGCAAAAAAAATAATAATTCAGCGATTTTAGTGAATTTTATGTTTTTTTGGCAAAAAATACAGATACAAAACACGAAAATGGTGGTGTTTTGGAACAGATCCAGATCCAAAACACTGCCCAAGATACAGACCCAAAACGCGTTTCACGAAACACGAAAGTGCTCCCTGCACATTTCTCAAGTTATGTCTTATTCAATAAATGTATCCAGATCATGCAAATAGGGAATAGAAATTGTCAACAGAAAACACGTTCTAATACTGTACATCTGGGGTAGCCAACCCTAGTCCTCGAGAGCTACCAACAGTGCATGTTTTGCAGGTCTCCTCACAGAATCACAAGTGAGCTAATTAGCTCCACCTGTGTATCTTTTAAAATGTGTCAGCGATTAATGAGTGCAGCTGTGCAGCAGCTAGGTTGTCTGGAAAATGTGAACTGTTGGTGGCTCTCGAGGGCTAGGGTTGGCTACCACTGCTGTACATCAATGTGAACTCCTTCAAATTTTTGAAAGTCTATAACCTTTAAGAATAGATGTTATATTGGATTTATATCTCAATAATATATCTTGCTTTTGTTATCCAAAATGTATTACTCATTAAATTATCTCACATTAGATCAACTGCATCCATCATTTTAGAGTGTCCAAATCACCGCTGCTTTGTTAAATAAACAAAAAAAAAGGAAATGAATCAAAAACCCATAGCAGAAAAACATCAGTCCTCGATTCCATACTTCAACTCCGCAAGACATGAAACTTACAATGAGATAAACTTGATCTTAATTTCACTGTTTTAGACAATATTCCAATTAACTTTATTTAGTTAAAATGAACTGTGAAACATCTTTATCTTCATCCAATGTAACCTGATTTAAAATATTAGCGTCCACTCCTTTGAAAGCATTTTAACAGATCTCTGACTATGGATACAAAGAAATCAGCACAAACTGTTCCATTGTAATCAGACTGTTTGCTAGATCTAACACTGCAACTTATACACCATATACAGTAGATACTGTATGGTCATTTCCGGCCCCCCTCCAATCCGGGGGCTTCCAAACAATACAGCGTAAGATAAATCATGCACTCCAATTCTTCCACATGTTGCTGGCCAGTCAACCAAAAAGAAATCAGGAATGCGAAACCTCCTCTCTCTTATCAGCAAATTATAAGCACGGGAAAAACCTATAACAAATATATATGCAACTTCTTTAAAATGTATGGATTGGACAAACAAAAAACTGTAATTATCAGAACAACCACTACAGGTACAGTAAGTTAATTTAGCAATATCCTCAAAAGACAATATACACCGAACAATTCAACCGTGGTCAAAAATACAAACAAGCAAAAATACTGAAATCTAAATAAATAATAAAAAAAAAAAAATAGAAAATCATTGCAAGTATATCCTTTAAATCAACATGCTTGTTATAGTCTGCACGCCTGCAAAAACAAAATAAATATTATTCCTAATTCAAGCAAGGCAGAAGATCATTTTAAACTTCTTGCCAAGTTTTTTCTAACTTCCCTTATTTATTTATTAACAGTGTCTTATATAGCGCACACATATTCTGCATCGCTTTACAGAGTATAGTTGAACATTCACATCAGTCCCTGCCCCAGTGGAGCTTACAATCTATATTCCCTACCACATGTACACGCACACACAGAAATTCTAGAGTTAATTTTTGTTGGAAGCCAATTGACCTACCAGTATATTTTTGGATTGTGGGAGGAAACCAGAGTACCCGGAGGAAACCCACGCAAACACGGGGAGAATATACAAACTCTGCACAGTTAGGGCCATGGTGGGAATCAAACCCATGACCTCAGTGCTGTGTGGCAGTAATGCTAACCATTACACCGTCCGTACTGCCCTGTATATATAACACATGGTGGGGATAGAACCCATGACCTCAGCGCTTTGAGGCAGTAATGCTAACCATTACACCATCCGTACTGCCCCGTATATATAACACATGGTGGGGATAGAACCCATGACCTCAGTACTGTGAGGCAGTAATGTAACCATTACACCATCCGTACTGCCCCGTATATATAACACATGGTGGGGATAGAACCCATGACCTCAGTGCTGTGAGGCAGTAATGTAACCATTACACCATCCATACTGCCTTGTATATATAACACATGGTGGGGATAGAACCCATGACCTCAGCGCTGTGAGGCAGTAATGTAACCATTACACCATCCATACTGCCTTGTATATATAACACATGGTGGGGATAGAACCCATGACCTCAGCGCTGTGAGGCAGTAATGTAACCATTACACCGTCCGCGCTGCCCCGTGTATATATAACACATGGTGGGGATAGAACCCATGACCTCAGCGCTGTGAGGCAGTAATGTAACCATTACACCATCCATACTGCCTTGTATATATAACACATGGTGGGGATAGAACCCATGACCTCAGCGCTGTGAGGCAGCAATGCTAACCATTACACCATCCGTACTGCCCCGTATATATAACACATGGTGGGGATAGAACCCATGACCTCAGCGCTGTGAGGCAGTAATGTAACCATTACACCATCCGTACTGCCCCGTATATATAACACATGGTGGGGATAGAACCCATGACCTCAGCGCTGTGAGGCAGTAATGCTAACCATTACACCGTCCGTGCTGCCCTAATAACTTATGGACAAGTAGGGAAGCAATGGGATAAGCAAGCTGACAGTCTAAAAAAAACAGCATTGTCTTATCAGGTGTTAAATGAAAACCTATTTGTTTTATGATTAAAGGGGAGAACTTTTTTCAAGTAACTTGGCTTACCAGAAGTTAAGAGATAGATAGAAAAAAAAAACTGCATGGTCATTACAACGTTTCCGGGCACCAATATTATTGAAACTCGATTCTGGGGCCTCCATATGACAAATGTAGTCCCATTCTCCGGCTGCCCTTTGGCAGCTACTATGCAGAGCCTGGACAATAGAGGGGATCACCTGAATTACAAGGTGTGTCAGCAGCATAGCTATGCATAAACATCAGCAAATGGTTCCATGTGCTGGTGGTGGGAACCTGGTGGTGGCAGCAAATATACCTGTCCTCTGTGCAGTGGGTGGAGTCAGGATCAGGTGGTTACTGATGGGAAGAGGGAGTCCCCTATTGGCTAAGGTCCCATGAGACCCAAAACTAATCTGTGATCACTTGTGCGGACAGTGAGGTGCATCAGGTCAATGTATACTCTGATTCTGGCCAAATTTGAGATCAGATCATTGAGTGAGAGCTCTTTGGTGCTCCAGGAAAAATAACTATCTGGCTGGGATGACAAGTTTCTCTGTACCATCCGATACTATTTGTTGCAGAAGGCTGAGAGGGAGTGCGTTCCATATCCCTGGGAGGGGCTATAGGGGAACCCACAGTCCACAGAGTGCTCCGGATTCCCCTACAGGGCCAGGGACGAGGTTAAATATACAATTATTTTAATACATTGCTGTAGCAACTGGACCTGGTCCGTAGGACACCAGGACCCCATATGAACAAATTGGGAGAAAACCGTGCAGCAGAAAAAGTAAGTTCTGGGCTACTTTTCAAATGATTTCTCCTCTGTGGGGGAGTTTCTGAACGGTTGTGTATGCATAGACATCCTCTTGCAGTGTATAGATAAGATCCGGCCATGTGTGTGTGTGTGTGTGGGGGGGGGTATTGCGTTAGCCGGGGTGGCATTAACCTGATTGCTAGGCTCCAAATATAGACACAGGAAAACCTTCATGGGGGCAGAGGAGGAGCTGAGATATATACATCACGTGGGCAGTCGCTGGGAAGATTTCCTGCCTAGACCTAGGAGGACTGGTCGCTATCCAAATGTTACGTCTGCCATGGACACTTACCAAATAGAAACAGATTGGGGCTCCATACTCAGCCCTGGACCTCTGAGCCTGGGCTGGCATTGTGAAGTAAGGGGAAAAATGGTATGTATCTTCCCCAATAACCAGCACCAGGCTGAACCAGCATTAATATGCGCCAAACTGGTCCAGCCAGGACTGGAATCTCTTAGACATCCATGATATAGGGTTCCCCCTCCAGAGGGACAAGCAGCCCAATCATCCCAATAAATGTGCAACTAAATCACTAAGCACCAAGCAGTTTCCCATTGTAATGTGGGGAATTTCGGGAAAACTCCCTGACTACCTCTATTCCCCTGATGAACAGGAGACACTGAGCAATGCTGAATATCGCCCCCTTAAGGAAATTGGACTCATCCTTTTAGTATGTAATCTTGATTCGTTATGCACTGGAAGTAAGATGGTTTGATTGATATGCAAATCCTAAAGGTATAGGGAAGGATCGGACCATGCCAGTGTGTTTTCTGTCTATATAAACAGGGCCTGTGAGCCCTGGTATTTGTACATCTACCTGACTTCAATGCTGTAACAGCCCTCTCCTAGAGAGATCTAGGAGAGGGCTCTTTTAAGAGCTTATTTTAGAGCAAATAAACCACCTATTGCCTCCAGACGACCGTCTCCATCTTGCGACCAACAGAATTACTGCAATAATTCCCTTCTCCGGCTGTTCTGTGTAAACTAAGAAAGATTTTTTTGGACAAGACCCTTGTGCCTGCCGCTGCTTGTGGAAGTAGTTCAGTGGTATGTAATTGTACAATAACAAAATAGAAAATACAAAAGATACTGACAATTCCTGGGCGCTGACAAATTCTCTTTTCCTTATATTTCTCTCATTTTACCCAAAAGAGGAAAAGAGATGTGTCTTTATCTCTTTTGGGTAAAATGAGAGAAATATAAGGAAAAGAGAATTTGTCAGCGCCCAGGAATTGTCATTATCTTTTGTATTTGCTGTTCTGGGTATACTGCCCAGTGTCCTCTGAAGTTGTGCTCTGGCAGCTACCGAAGCAGAGGTCTAATCCGTGACCAGTGGGGAACCAACCAATGCCAGTTGGGGGGGGTCAGCAGCGGGTCGATGCACACACTTCAGCAGGTAGTACTCAGGTGCCAGCGTTTGGGCCTGGGGAAGTATCTGTGGTATCAGGCGCCACGTAGGAGGAGTCTGGTGGTGGCAGTGATAACCCCACCCACTGCACAGTGGGCAGAGTCAGTAACAGGTGGTTACTGACGGTAACAGGGAATCCCCTATTGGCCAGGTCCCGTGAGACCAGGAACCGCTATCTGTGGACCCAAAGGGCGTAGACAGAGCGTAAGGGCAGGCGTCCGGTCACACCATCGATGGGCATCCATTACATAGTTGGCTATTACTGATGGCCACTTGCATTATCATCATCGATGGTTGCCATCAATAGTCATCCCTATCACAAGAGCAGCTAGGAGGCTCCAGTAACAGAAACTGACCTGGATAAGTCCCCGAGCAGACACCAGGGGAATGGCTGTGTTTAAAAATGTCAGGCAGGAGCTGATTGCCTGGTGGTTTATCACTCTCCATTTTATCACTTTTGAAGTTTAGTGCATATGGCCCTGTGTGTGGTGATGATACAGACTTCAGTAGAGAGAGGAGAACAGAGAGAAAAATATTAACTAAAGATGAAGTGAGTACATTAAAGGTACTGTAGTGTATAGTATACTCCTATATTGCAACAAAAAGGCCAATTTTTTCAACATACAGTATGTTCTATGTTGCACTGTATGTACAGTTTTTTTCGGGTCATTTTCGGGGTCCACGAGAACATCTATTGCTGTGGCGAGCGAGGCAGAGCGAGTCACCAAGCCAAAGCTCTGAGATGTAGCAGATTGTGAGATGTAGCAGATTGTGAGCCGCTGTGAGATGTAGCAAATTGTGAGCCGCTGTGAGATGTAGCAGATTGTGAGCCGCTGTGAGATGTAGCAGATTGTGAGCCGCTGTGAGATGTAGCAGATTGTGAGCCGCTGTGAGTTGTAGCAGATTGTGAACCGCTGTGAGATGTAGCAGATTGTGAGCCACTGTGAGATGTAGCAGATTGTGAGCCGCTGTGAGTTGTAGCAGATTGTGAGCCGCTGTGAGATGTAGCAGGCTGTGAGCCGCTGTGAGATGTAGCAGGCTGTGAGCCACTGTGAGATGTAGCAGATTGTGAGCCACTGAGAGATGTAGCAGATTGTGAGCCACTGTGAGATGTAGCAGATTGTGTGATGTAGCAGATTGTGAGCTGCTGTGAGATGTAGCAGATTGTGAGCCACTGTGAGATGTAGCAGATTGTGAGCCGCTGTGAGATGTAGCAGATTGTGAGATGTAGCAGATTGTGAGATGTAGCAGATTGTGAGCCGCTGTGAGATGTAGCAGATTGTGAGATGTAGCAGATTGTGAGCCGCTGTGAGATGTAGCAGATTGTGAGCCGCTGTGAAATGTAGCAGATTGTGAGCCACTGTGAGATGTAGCAGATTGTGAGATGTAGCAGATTGTGAGCCACTAAGAGATGTAGCAGATTGTGAGCCGCTGTGAGATGTAGCAGATTGCGAGCCGCTGTGAGATGTAGCAGATTGCGAGCCGCTGTGAGAGGTAGCAGATTGCGAGCCGCTGTGAGAGGTAGCAGATTGTGAGCCGCTGTGAGAAGTAGCAGATTGTGAGCCGCTGTGAGATGTAGCAGATTGTGAGCCGCTGTGAGATGTAGCAGGCTGTGAGCCGCTGTGAGATGTAGCAGATTGTGAGCCGCTGTGAGATGTAGCAGATTGTGAGCCGCTGTGAAATGTAGCAGATTGTGAGCCGCTGAGAGATGTAGCAGATTGTGAGATGTAGCAGATTGTGAGCCACTGTGAGATGTAGCAGATTGTGAGCCGCTGTGAGATGTAGCAGATTGTGAGCCGCTGTGAGATGTAGCAGATTGTGAGCCGCTGTGAGATGTAGCAGATTGTGAGCCGCTGTGAGATGTAGCAGATTGTGAGCCGCTGTGAGATGTAGCAGATTGTGAGCCGCTGTGAGAGGTAGCAGATTGTGAGCCGCTGTGAGATGTAGCAGATTGTGAGCCACTGTGAGATGTAGCAGAATGTGAGATGTAGCAGATTGTGAGCCGCTGTGAGATGTAGCAGATTGTGAGCCGCTGTGAGTTGTAGCAGGCTGTGAGCTGCTGTGAGATGTAGCAGGCTGTGAGCTGCTGTGAGATGTAAAGTTTTGCTAGTTAATGCTTCACTTTTTTTTTCCCCTCCATAACAAATTTTATGCATGAATCATATATCCAATATGTGTGTAAGCTGTAAGCCTCCAACAAGATAAACTTAATAGAAGGATTATTTATCATTTCATAAGTTTATTACTGTATTATTGGCTTAACTAGACAGTTTATAAAAAAAAAAGAAAAAAGAAACATTGGTTAACATCGGTTTTAGAGTACCAATGTTTATGTCTAAACCATGGGTCTTTAACCTGTGGCCCTCCAGATGTTGTAAAACTACATGTTCCAACATGCATTGCCACATTCTTTCCTATAAGAGCATGCCAAAACTGTCAGGGCATGCTGGGACATGTAGTTCCACAACATCTGGAGGGCCACAGGTTGAAGACCTGTGGTCTAAATGATGTTTTGTAACCAATGTTGAAAGACATCATTTAACAGATGGTTTCTTTCAATGTCCCATCCCTAGCAAGGGGAAAGCAGAAAATCACCACCCTCCACTCTATGTGAGCATCGGACAGTACGGCAGGCATGGTTGGCGTCAGAGTACATATAGACCCCACACAGAGTAACGTCCCCTTACCTCTCCCCCACAATGCACTGCTGTAGCCACTTACCTGCATCTCTGTCACACTCTCTAGCGTTGATGACTGATGTGGGCGGGACACAAATAGGAGGGAGAGTTATCACTATACAGGAAGTTGTCTCTCCCGCCTCCTGCATTAATCCTGGTGCGTACACTCACCATGAGTCTAGCCTCAACAAGACGGACAGTCTGCGCTTGTCTGGCACCCCCCAAATCCAGCAGCTTCCCAGAGCTTATACACCTGCGGAGAGCAAGGAGACAGACGTTAGTCATTCCAGACAGAGAAACCTGACGGCGCCACCATGTGGAGAGGCTGTGGGACAGGGCGCATGCTGGCCAGCAGTGCTACTTGATAGTGCCTGCCGGGGGATGGCACTATGGCCATTGTGACACTGGGCAACTGCAATGAGGGGACTGAGACCACCACACCAGGGGTACCCATCTGCCAGATTTCCCGGTGCTAGAAGATATCACCTCCAAGTGCCGGCCTATGGAGAGGGCACCTGTGTGCAGTGTATATGGTGATATACCCGGGTCGGCGGTGCAGTATGGGATGGGTAAGTCCTGGATCTGATCTGGCTGAAGAATCCTGGGTCAGACTTAGGACTTTGGTGGTTAAGGGGTATTACTGGTTCGCCTTTTAGCCTCCCATCATGTGTTAGCTGTGATTGGCAATGGCTGGGCTAGGCCTGGCCATACTGTCTGGAAGCACCTGAGGGGAAATGATGGGGTAAGATGTTCTGGTGACGTCATCCCAGATCTCCCCTCCTCCTAATAAGCAATCTCCACATTTGCAGCTATGAGTAACTGAGGGTGAGGGGCACACACACAGGGGATCCCCAAGCACAGAACACCCACTATCCCGTGTGTGATGCGGCTTCTTCTCACTGCCTTGTGCTATGGTATCTCACTCCGCCGGTGCCCTGTCGTGCTGCTGGGAGCCTGGGACTATTTCCTTTCTAGCAGCAGCTGTGTGTTTCTGTGTCACTCCGCCAGGGCGCTGCTGCTGCTGCTGGCATCCGGCCGAAGGATCTTTCTAACGTCAGGAGCTGGGCGGAGCCTCAGGCTGCTGCGGGGCGGGCGAATGAGAGGTTCAACTTCAGGACAGGAGAGGTGCTCCTGTTCAGCGATGGGCGGGAAAGGTGCGCTGCTTGCTGTGTTCTGGCGGTATCTGAGGTGAGACCCCGGCCGGGAAGGAAGCACTGGCTTCTGGCTGACACCTCCGCGGCTGCTACTCGGGTGTCTGAAGACGAAGTGCAATACAGTTACAGTGTGAGGCTAGGCAGTATTGGTGGGGTCTAATGTAGGGACGGCCATCGTTGCGGTCGCCATCGTTGATTGTTATCGATGGTAATAACAGTCATTGATGGCAGCTTAATATCTAATGAATGATCATCGATGTTTTTACTATCGATGGTCTTCTATTTTCTTTGGCTATCTGTCCATGCACTTTTGGGAAAGAAACTATTTGCTTATGCTGTGCCATTGTTGGGGGGTGGGTGGAGGGAGGGATGGGTTTCCCCCATTGATGGCAAAACTAACCATAAACCATTGATGATTATGATTCATCGCCTTTTGGTTTACCTCCTGAGGAAGCCGCTGACGGAGCAAAAGGTGGAGAAAGGCGTAGAGGATTGGGGATAGAAGCTGCTACCTGACAGCACTGACGGACCCGTCTCAGATAGGACCACTTCCAATATACAATCAGTGGTCGGAGAGGTTCGTTTAGAAGACTGCAAGCAGGCTCCCTGTTGTTTGCCCGGATGCTCACTTAAGTATTTATCCTATTGAATGTGCACATTTGAAATAATCAAGGATTGTGATTTGCAAAAGTTACCGGTACTAACAGAGGGATAACTTCAATAACTTTAAAGCTATCATTAACCCTCCATTATTGCTACTTAACTGCATGCTGCTACTAATTACCCCCACTAACACTTTTACAAGGGGTCTACCTGAGGGAAGCTTCATTCTAATATATGTTTGTTAGTCTTGTTTGTCCCAATGTTGGCCACATTGAAAATTAAATATTTTTAAATTGTTGATTCAAACTATGAAATTGTTTTAATAAATGAATTAATTATATTAAGCACAGCGCTGTACCACTCTGTCTTTTTTCTTGTCTACAAACCACTAGGGGTATGGTAATTCCCCTTAGGTATTAGCTGCAGTGCTTAATATCAATCAGCGCCAAGTATCAAACCTTGTTTTTGTCAGTATCGGTGGAGTCTATAGTGACTAGCGAAGTATCAGTGGCATCTAAAGTGGCTAGCACAGTATCAGTGGCATCTAAAGTGGCTAGCGCAGTATCAGTGGCATCTAAAGTGCCTAGCGCGGTATCGGTGGAGTCTAAAGTTGCCAGCGCAGTATCTTTGGCATCTAATGTGGCTAGCGCAGTATCTTTGGCATCTAATGTGGCTAGCGCAGTATCAGTGGCATCTAAAGTGGCTAGCGCAGTATCAGTGGCATCTAAAGTGGCTAGCGCAGTATCAGTGGCATCTAAAGTGGCTAGCGCAGTATCAGTGGCATCTAAAGTGGCTAGCGCAGTATCAGTGGCATCTAAAGTGGCTAGCGCAGTATCAGTGGCATCTAAAGTGGCTAGCGCAGTATCAGTGGCATCTAAAGTGGCTAGCACAGTATCAGTGGCATCTAAAGTGGCTAGCGCAGTATCAGTGGCATCTAAAGTGCCTAGCGCGGTATCGGTGGAGTCTAAAGTTGCCAGCGCAGTATCTTTGGCATCTAATGTGGCTAGCGCAGTATCTTTGGCATCTAAAGTGGCTAGCGCAGTATCAGTGGCATCTAAAGTGGCTAGCGCAGTATCAGTGGCATCTAAAGTGGCTAGCGCAGTATCAGTGGCATCTAAAGTGGCTAGCGAAGTATCAGTGGCATCTAAAGTGGCTAGCACAGTATCAGTGGCATCTAAAGTGGCTAGCGCAGTATCAGTGGCATCTAAAGTGCCTAGCGCGGTATCGGTGGAGTCTAAAGTTGCCAGCGCAGTATCTTTGGCATCTAATGTGGCTAGCGCAGTATCAGTGGCATCTAATGTGGCTAGCGCAGTATCAGTGGCATCTAAAGTGGCTAGCGCAGTATCAGTGGCATCTAAAGTGGCTAGCGCAGTATCAGTGGCATCTAAAGTGGCTAGCGCAGTATCAGTGGCATCTAAAGTGGCTAGCGCAGTATCAGTGGCATCTAAAGTGGCTAGCGCAGTATCAGTGGCATCTAAAGTGGCTAGCGCAGTATCAGTGGCATCTAAAGTGGCTAGCGCAGTATCAGTGGCATCTAAAGTGGCTAGCGCAGTATCAGTGGCATCTAAAGTGCCTAGCGCGGTATCGGTGGAGTCTAAAGTTGCCAGCGCAGTATCTTTGGCATCTAATGTGGCTAGCACAGTATCAGTGGCATCTAAAGTGGCTAGTGCAGTATCGGCAGAGTCTAAAGTGCCTTGCGCAGTATCAGTGGCATCTAAAGTGGCTAGCGCTGTATCAGTGGCATCTAAAGTGGCTAGCGCAGTATCAGTGGCATCTAAAGTGGCTAGTGCAGTATCGGCAGAGTCTAAAGTGCCTAGCGCAGTATCAGTGGCATCTAAAGTGGCTGGCACAGTATCAGTGGCATCTAAAGTGGCTAGCGCAGTATCAGTGGCATCTAAAGTGGCTAGCGCAGTATCGGCAGAGTCTAAAGTGGCTAGCGCAGTATCAGTGGCATCTAAAGTGGCTAGCGCAGTATCAGTGGCATCTAAAGTGGCTAGCGCAGTATCAGTGGCATCTAAAGTGCCTAGCGCAGTATCAGTGGCATCTAAAGTGGCTAGCGCAGTACCATTGGCATCTAAAGTGGCTAGCGCAGTATCAGTGGCATCTAAAGTGGCTAGCGCAGTATCAGTGGCATCTAAAGTGGCTAGCACGGTATCGGTGGAGTCTAAAGTGCCTAGCGCAGTATCGGCGGAGTGTAAAGTGGCTAGCGCAGTATCGTCGACATCTAAAGAGGCTAGCGCAGTATCGGCGACGTCTAAAGTGGCTAGCGCAGTATTGGTAGGGTTTAAAGTAGGGATGCCATCGTTGCCTTTGCCATCGATGGCAAAAGTGCAATTGAACATTGATGGTGCATAACTATGCAATGGATGACCATCGATGTTTTTACATATCGATGGCCATCCATTATCTTTGACTGAGTGGCCTGTGAGCCAATCAGAATACAGGAGCGCGACTTTACGAGTATCCTGGGTGGAGCTATGCTCCGTGTTTCAGGAAACAGCAAAATTAAACTAATCATTTGAGCTTGACATCGAGGGTGGGAAACCATCTGGTACTCCCCCATCGATGTCAAAACTATTCTACATCAGCCATAAACCATAGATGGCCATCCCTAGTCTAAAGTGCATAGCGCATTACCAGTGGCACCTAAGTGGCTAGTGCGTATTATTTTGTATAGGTCCCAGTTCCATTAATATATGTATAGCAGATAATACGGTACTTGTTTCCTAGCACGGCCACAATCGTTAGTAATCGTGTCCCTTAATTAAGGGACACGATTACCCCGATGGACCCGATTTCTTTTGAAATCAGGTCCATTTTGCCGGCTAGGAAGCAAAAATCGGGGGCATCGCGTCGGTCGGGACCATTAAGATTGGTCCCGACGCGACCGACGCGATGCCCCCGATATTTCCATTGACTTCAATGTTAAAAAAAATTTTAACATTGAAATCTTGTCGGGAAGGGAAAATATCGGGGGCATCGCGTCGGTCGGGACCATTAACATGGGTCCCGACGCGATGCGACGCGATGCACCCGATTTTTACATAGGGTTCAATGTTAAAAAAAATTTTTAACATTGAAATAGTGTAAAAATGTCCAAAAATGTGAAATGGGTCAATATGACCCATTTCACATTATAAATGTCCCCGTCGTCGCCCCACGATAGACGCGAACCCGAAGCGTGGCGAGCGCAGCGAGCCCGCGAGGGGCGGCGGTACGCGTCCTCCGACCTTTTCATGCCCTACTATCCACTACGGTGTGGAGTGAGAATAGAATAGTGTGGCGAGCGCAGCGAGCCACCGAGCCCGAAGCGTGGCGAGCGGACGCGGATACCTTTACAGTTATACGCGTCCCCTTGCGGGCTTCACAGGTGTCCGTGGCGACGCGGAGACCTGTGAAGCCCGCGAAGGGACGCGTTTACCTGTGAAGGTATCCGCGGGGCTCGCTGCGCTCGCCACGCTTCGGGCTCGGTGGCTCGCTGCGCTCGCCACACTATTCTATTCTCACTCCACGCCGTAGTGGATAGTAGGGCATGAAAAGGTCGGAGGACGCGTACCGCCGCCCCTCGCGGGCTCGCTGCGCTCGCCACGCTTCGGGTTCCACGTACTTAAATTTGGGGGGGTTCTGAATTTTTTTCATTCAATCCAATGTAAAATTGGGTCCCTGGGACCCATTTTACATTGGATTTAATGAAAAAATCGGGTCAAAAATCGGTCGGTCGCATCGGTCGCATCGGATGCGACCAAATCGCATGCGATGCGATCGACCCGATTTTTTTAAGCACGACCACCCCGATCTTAATCGGTGTGGCCGTGCTAGGAAACAAGTACCGATAATACTGTGGTAGCCACGTCACCAGCCTATATACATGTATTCCCCATGATGGGGGAATAGAGGAGGTGACACATGGGCAATACACAATATAGTGAACCTGATATCAGCTTTCTCCTGGAACTCTTGGCGTTCACATTGACACATGATTATTTCATGTTCCATGGCAGGTCTCATAGACAACTGGCTGTGCGATAGACTCTACGGTTGCGACGTCCTCTGCCAATAGTTTTATGCAGGAGGTCACACCCTGTATTAGAACCCATGCCCCGTGCTACTAGAAGCAGACACCTTACTGATTGAGCTGTTTGTGGATTTTAGTTGTATGAAGTTACACTACATAGCTCTGCCTAATAATAGCAACATCTGCACACTAATGGTGCAGGAGCAAACTGCTCTATCTGTATGGTGTCTGCCTCCAGTGAGATCAGTCACAGGTTCTAATTCTAGGTATAGCTGCTAAGCAATTTATTTAAAATAATTGTGGTGCGATTTAACAAGATTTATAAAAATATATTTACACACTTGCATAAATATAGTTATATAAGGTGGTGTGTGTGTTGGTATCGCACAGGAAGGTCCTGGGGGGCTCAAGAGGGATTGGATGTGATTTCTCCCGTATTTACGCCACTGGATAACAAGATAAAAGCAAAGCTCTACTGCTTAAGAGGGAAGAGTTCATTAGAGAAAAATCAGTCCCCCAGCTTAAAGATAGAAGAGTGGGGGTCTCGGTATGTAAACAGACCACAGATCCACCTGTGGAATATACTGTAGGGACTTATTCAGACCTGATTGCTATATTCGCTGGCCCGGCGGTAATTGAATGACGGCTCGTGCGTATGGATCGTAGCGTACATGCGCTAGGCCAACCAGTGATAAAACCCAGCATCTTTTCTAATCGCAAGTCCATTGGACAGGAATCCAGCGTTTGTGGGGGTCACCCGACCGTTTTCTGAAAGTGTCAGGAAAGATGCAGGCGCGCCCAGGCGTTATCAGGGAGGTTGTGCGACGTCCGCTCCGGCCCGATCAGTCTGTGGATATCACACAGACTGATCAATACCGATATATCGGTCAGTGACGTTACCCACCCCCTGCTCCCGTCCGTACATGCAGTCACTGATGATATTAAGCTCATATGCATGCGCAGTATATTTTATTACGGGGTGCACCATTGGATGGGCAAGTCTAAAGGCCCATACACACTAGTAGACTTTCATTTCAAAAGACTTTGCCAAAATCTTTGATAGATATATCTTTCACCAAAGTAGTGCGTACACACTAGACTATTTTCCTCAAAGAGCGAGAGATTTTCAGGAGGCGAAAGACTTTGCTGAAAATCTTTCATATACAAGGCTATTTACATAATGGGCTGGGTTTGAATTCCAAGGGTGGGAGCAGGGTCCATTTTAATCAGTGCATTCCTGTTCTTGGTGCCTGATTCAGAACTGATTGCTGGCAAAATCCCACCCGTGTGCACGGCAAACATTTTATTTGTAGCCATGCACGTAGGGAGAAAATTATTCACACCATCATGTCCATTACACATTATACCACATACTAGAACGCCCATTACACAATATGCCACACACCACTGGGTGATTGGCAGTGGGTGATAGTGATGGATAGCGGGTGACAGCAGTGTAAGGGTGGTGGATGAGGGTGACGGGCAGTGGGTGATAGTGACAGATAGTGGGTGACAGCAGCATGAGGGTGATGGGCAGTGGGTGATAGCGATGGATAGTGGGTGATAGCGATGGATAGTGGGTGACGGCAGCATAAGGGCGACATCGGTGTGAGGGTGACGAGCAGTGAGTGATAGTAATGGATAGTGGGTGACAGCAGCATGAGGGTGGTGGATGAGGGTGACGGGCAGTGGGTGACAGCAGCGTGAGGGTGATGGGCAGTGGGTGATGGTGACGGATTGTGGGTGACGGCAGCGTAAGGGTGGCCGGTGATGGTGACAGATAGTGTACTGGCTGGGGGGGCACATGCCATCCTGCCACCCGACACAGTCCGCTACTGGAACTTGGGCCCCTAGGATTATGGGGCCCTAGGGCAACTGCCCATCAAGCCCTTGCATTAAGATGTCCCTGAATATATACATTGCTGGCCTGTGCCAGCAATGTATATATTACTTGCTAATACGTAATCATTGGAGCCCGGTGGCACCAATAATATATACATTGCTGGTCTGTGCCAGCAATGTATATATTACTGGCTTATTAATAACATTGGTGCCCAGTGGTGCCAGTAATATTTACATTGCTGGCATGTGCCATCAATGTATATATTAATGGATTATTAATAACATTGGTGCCCAGTGGTGCCAGTAATATATACATTGCTGACCTGTGCCAGCAATGTATATATTACTGCATTATAAACATTATTGGTGGCCAGTGGTGCCATCAATATACACATTGCTGGCATGTGCCAGCAATGTATATATTAATGGATTATTAATAACATTGGTGCCCAGTGGTGCCAGTAATATATACATTGCTGACCTGTGCCAGCAATGTATATATTACTGGCTTATTAATAACATTGGTGCCAGTAATATATACATTGCTGACCTGTGCCAGCAATGTATATATTACTGCATTATAAATATCATTGGTGGCCAGTGGTGGCAGAAATATATACATTGCTGGCATGTGCCAGCAATGTATATATCACTGCCTTTAACATTGGTGGTCAGCGGAGGAGCAGGGAGGATGCGGCCAGTGGGATGGGGGCGGGGGTTCGGCTGGGGGGGCGGGGCGCTCCGACGTGCTGCTGTGTACTGTAGCCTGGAGGAGGGGGAGAGGAGGCTGCGCTGCGTGCATATCTGCAGCCTGTGACCGGACAGTGTGGGAGCGAGGAGGGGTGAGTATAAGCAGGGGGAGGGAGCGGGCGGTCAGACTTTAAGTCTGTGATCTTTCAGCCCTGCTGCCGTACACATTTAGCGATGATGGCTAAAAAACCAGCCATCATCGCTAGATGTGCTGGTAAAACCAGCAGACTTCCCACCTCGCTAGCGATGATGCGGGAGCGCGCATCATCGCTAGTCGGGGATCTCTGGCCCATACACACTAGGCGATTTTCAGCTGAAAATCGTCAAGTGTGTATGGGCCTTATGACCGCCAACTGAGCATCAGTACAAACTAAACAGATGGTTACTTATTTATGTATAAATATACACACGGTATAGACATGGATACGCTGAAGGCGTGCAGCAAAAATTGACATCGTATTGCCCATTACACATTATGCCATACTCCATAATGCCCATTACACATTTAGGTCATACTCCATAATGCCCATTACACATTTAGGTCACACTCCGTAATGCCCATTACACATTTAGGTCACACTCCGTAATGCCCATTATACATTTAGGTCACACTCCGTAATGCCCATTAAACTTTATGCCACACTCTGTAATACATATTACACATTATACCAAACACCGAAATTCTCATTACATATTATACCACATGCTGTAATGACAGCATGTTGCATATTGTGCCACATAAGTTCCAGGCGGACAGCTGTCGGGCAGAGAGCGGTGGGCAAACCACCCAATTCCCCTTTGATACATCACTTGTGGCCCTTCTGCATGATATGTATCAAATGCGATCCCAGTTCCCTGCTGCTGGGAGGGCGTCCAACCTGGAGATATCACGTATCATCTCCGGGTCTGATCCGATGTGGAACAGATCGGAAGTCAGACACTTGTTATTTAGGCTGATTTCTCATGAAATCTGGCCCAAAACGCATAGTGTATGGGGGCCGGTAATCTGCCACGTCTTACTTATACAATCCTTTAATATTTTATGTCCCTCTCTCCCACCACGCACCCTATATATATATATCTAATTCACTTTTCATACCCCTAAACTTAAATATATTTAATGATATGCAAAAAAGTGTGTATTGAACTATAAGGATTTCAGCGCTGTAGGTCTGCTGGGGGGATATTGAACACTTGTGGTAACCCCGTACCACAAAAGAAAATACAAACAAAAAGGGGGGAGATGTGTCAGAAACACATCTATTTTGTTCCTATCCCTCCTGCGACCTAAAAGTGGAATATAAACTAGCACGTTCCTGTATTACATAGAACGTTCCTCTTCTCCGCCTCTGGTAATATGCACCGATCTCACTGAACGATAGATAAAGCAGTGGACCCTTCACCAAGGTTCAGTCTCCCTTAGAAGTGACACAAAACACCAAATACACCCCTTATCTGGGATAGGCGTCTCCTCTTCTCCGACTGGTCTAAGCTTTCCAATACCAAGATTCCACGGGATCCTTTATGAATTCCCACGAACAGGCTCCATGCAGTGGTATATCATATGAAAATAAACAATGGAATCAATATAGTGTGACACTGTATTTAATTTATAAAAATGAACACAAGTAAAATTCCATAAAATCTTCTAAAAACAATTCATGATGCTGGAAGGGGGATAACACAATTACCGGAGTCGGTGGAGAACTCGTTGGAATGGAGCTCTCAAACAAGCGCTAGTAAAAGACGTCCCGGGCACTCTCCGACTAGGCAAGCTGCAGGCGATCCCGGCAAAGGTGTCCTCCCGGCTCAGCGGGTGTACGTAGGTCCGACGCGTTTCGACCGACACTTCGGTCTTTTTCAAGGATGTAATGAGTCCATATACGTTGTCCCTATTTAAGGGATAAATGTCCAATCACAAAAGAGCATGCATCACAATTGGCCAGAGAAGAAATGAAATGTATCTATAACCTGAACACTCTTCATCCTCATGGCCTTAATAAGGACTTCGAGATAAAATGGTTCCTGTAATTTTTACTCTTTGGTTTTTATACCCATATTTTTTATCATCGTTTTTTATTAAATATGTGCTGTTTAAGGAAAAATCTTTTTAATCACCTGCTATATATATATTATATCCAGCTGCTAAGGAATTAATGATTATTTACATTGTTATATGGATATTCGTACTAATTTGTATTTTTTTTGCTTCTTATCATGCATCCTGTGATTACATTCAAGTATGGAACTTCCGTATAGCACCAATGATCTGTATTACCGCAAAGATCCATTTGCCGACAATAGAAACAACTGATACAGACAAAGTCCGCTCATCCGGAAGTGGGGCAAAACCATACATAAGATATGGACGGAAGCGGGGCAGTGATCACTAGCCGTAACAGTCTCCAAGGCAACACGCGACGCTGCTCACGAGTGAACGGAACTGCTCTTTTGTGATTGGACATTTATCCCTTAAATAGGGACAACGTATATGGACTCATTACATCCTTGAAAAAGACCGAAGTGTCGGTCGAAACGCGTCGGACCTACGTACACCCGCTGAGCCGGGAGGACACCTTTGCCGGGATCGCCTGCAGCTTGCCTAGTCGGAGAGTGCCCGGGACGTCTTTTACTAGCGCTTGTTTGATGGCTCCATTCCAACGAGGTCTCCACCGACTCCGGTAATTGTGTTATCCCCCTTCCAGCATCATGAATTGTTTTTAGAAGATTTTATGGAATTTTACTTGTGTTCATTTTTATAAATTAAATACAGTGTCACACTATATTGGTTCCATTGTTTATTTTCATATGATATACCACTGCATGGAGCCTGTTCGTGGGAATTCATAAAGGATCCCGTGGAATCTTGGTATTGGAAAGCTTAGACCAGTCGGAGAAGAGGAGACGCCTATCCCAGATAAGGGGTGTATTTGGTGTTTTGTGTCACTTCTAAGGGAGACTGAACCTTGGTGAAGGGTCCACTGCTTTATCTATCGTTCAGTGAGATCGGTGCATATTACCAGAGGCGGAGAAGAGGAACGTTCTATGTAATACAGGAACGTGCTAGTTTATATTCCACTTTTAGGTCGCAGGAGGGATAGGAACAAAATAGATATATTTAATGATATGCCCCCCCCCCCCATCCATGCTTTGATAAAGTGATAAAGTACACAAGAGAAAGATACCTTGATGCGCGTTATTATCTCCAGCTTACCGTGAGTACTGCACGCCACTGTTTGATGAGCCTTAAAAAGAAACCTTGAAAAGGTTTTTTACTTTAAAAAAGTTGTTATGTACATAGTGGTCAATAACAGCTGGGGAGCGACCAGTGTATTATGGGTGTTCCCCTGGGAATGCAGGAGAACCGATGCCTGCACGGGATGGGCGGCTGACATCATGACATCAGCTCCCGCCCCCTATTTGCCCATCTCCGGCGGACATGACAGACTGACATGTTACTGATGGGGAGAAAAATCACTCGGTGGCCGGAGACCATGAAATTATTTCTCTCCCCTGTTCTCGTACACAGCCCCTTGCATGCTAGTGGGGGGATATGGGAGAGGGGGGGGCATACATCAGGGCACTGACCTGTTCGCTAGTATACACAGCCTATGTCTGAATCAGGCCCTGAGTTCTGTGATGGGTCAGAGGTGAGTTCATGGTTTGTTCTAAGTTCCTGTAAAATGTGCATTAATTGCGGAGACGTTGCGCACAATGTGGCCATTCCTGTGTCTCTCCGGGGAGTCTGGAACACAACAGCAGCGATTCTTCTAGGTATTACTTGTACAAGGTCAGAGATTTTGTAGGATTACAGTTCCTGATTCCGGCCTGATGGCTGCTGTGCGAAGTTGCAGAGCCCCTGCGATCAGATCGGCCCCGCACAGACAGAGTGATAACCCGCCCCATGCACTTCTGCGTATGGTGTGCGAATGAGTCGCTGATCACCGGCCATCTGCCGATCCATTCACAACTCACCATCTAATGATTTGTTCTCAGTCTGTGCGACTCAACAACTGTGTGACAGAATCAGGCTGATCGGGGCCAGAGCTGATGTCACAGTCCATCCCTGAAATCCCCTGTGCACGCCTGCATTTCTCCGGACACTCCCAGAAAATGTCCCCTTACCACCCACTAACGCCGGCTCACTGTCAACCAAATTGGGTTCTGATTTTTTTTAAACACCATATAAAACACTAAAATCACATTTTAGTTTTTTATTGCTCCTACGCTATTATTACCCTCAATAACAATCATTTCCACTCATTTCCAGTCTATTCTGAACACCTCACAATATTGTTTTTAGGCCAAAAGGCTGCACCGAGGTAGCTGGATGGCGATGATAAGCGACACAAGTGTGCGGCACAAACACGTGGCCCATCTAGGAGTGGCACCGAAGCGGCAGACGGGATGGAAGTTTGAAAAACTAGTTTGTGATTACATTAGATGCTGATTTGTTTTATTTGCTTTTTTGGGTTCGCACATGCGTGCTATGATCCGTACGCATACGCAGTTCGATAATCAATAGGCTTGCGAATTTGCATAGCTGCAATCAACTCTGAATAACCCCCACAGTCAGGTGTATGATCAGTAAAACATTCCATATATTTCATAGCAATCATCACATTTAAATGTAGGTTGATACACAGTCATCTACAGAAACAGCTACAGTATTTAGGAAGATTGAAAATAGGTGGGTAAGAAACAAGAAAACAGAGTAAAGGTGCCCATACACATTACAATTATTGTATACAACATTGTATACAATGTCGCATCTCATCGCATCTCGGTTTTGTGATGAGATGAGGTGATATGAGATCTAGTAGAAAAAGTATGCGCAGCACATACTTGTTCTACTAGATCTCATCACAAACCCAAGATGCGATGAGATCCGATATTGTATACAATAATTGTAACGTGTATGGACACCTTAAGGCTGCTGAATCAAATTAGTAATGCCCCTGAAAGGGAGGGATTGTCAACCCCCAGCACACCAAAGGGCATAATTGCTGTCCTAAGGGTAATTGCTTTATGTTGTAAATGTGCTCTAGCTATGTAAAAATGTGGTAACAAACACTGGGTATAACTGATGCATGGTCCTGTACTCATCGGAACAGAGTCGGAGGTCGCAACTGCGGAACATATGCAGGTCCGACATCCATCCGGGTAGCGGGCAGGAGATTTGAAAAAAAAAAAACGTACAAAAGAAAGGGTGGCCACTGAATGGCTAAGAGAGCACACTCTGGGCAAGTATACTTATCCTCTTCCAGTGCCATCACTGCCTCAATACATATTGGTGTGTACTGGACTGCACACTGCCTGGTATACATATTGGTGTGTACTGGACTGCACACTGCCTGGAATACATATTGGTGTGTACTGGACTGCATGCTGCCTGGTATATATATTAGTGTGTACTGGACTGCACGCTGCCTGGAATACATATTGGTGTGTACTGGACTGCACGCTGCCTGGTATACATATTGGTGTGTACTGGACGGCACACTGCCTGGTATACATATTGGTGTGTACTGGACTGCACTCTGCCTGGAATACGTATTGGTGTGTACTGGACTGCACGCTGCCTGGTATACATATTGGTGTGTACTGGACTGCACGCTGCCTGGAATACATATTGGTGTGTACTGGACTGCAGTGGCAAACGCAGGATTTTCAGAAGGGGGTTTCCAGAGAGGGGCGGAGCAAAGCACAGAGATGGACACTTAGGTGACCAAGTATATGCCGGGTCAGTTAAAGTACTATAGATAGACCAAATGTATATAAATAATAATTATATATATATATATATATATATATATATGTGTACAGATGTTGGATATAGAGAGCGCTATATAAAACCTCCACCTTACTGTGACATTCAACAGTGGATACCGGATTTGTGATTTATAAACAATTTTTATTTAAAATGAATAATATAGTCAATATCGGACAGTATTCACATAAAAAATAGTAAAATTATAATTCAATTTGTTTCCAATGAGTCGAGACCCAACGCGTTTCGCCGACAAACGGCTTCCTCAGGGGTAGTAGACTCGGGGTTCTGAGCTTATGAAAGGTCTCAGGTTGAATTGTTTTAAAACTTCTTATGACGCTTGGATGACGTCCTGTGGTGTTTGGAGGTCTGTCATACAGAAATCTGTCCAGTATTAATGCCAATAGCACTGTTCAAAGGTTTTGAAGAGCACCCTTTGATGCTGATAAACCTGTCTGACACTTTTCTGTCGGATCCTTATACCGGTTGCGCTGTCCAAAACAATTTTTTTGGCGGACACCAGAGGTGTATGAATCGCTTTCTCTCAGTGTCTCAGTGAGAGAAAGCGATTCATACACCTCTGGTGTCCGCCAAAAAAATTGTTTTGGACAGCGCAACCGGTATAAGGATCCGACAGAAAAGTGTCAGACAGGTTTATCAGCATCAAAGGGTGCTCTTCAAAACCTTTGAACAGTGCTATTGGCATTAATACTGGACAGATTTCTGTATGACAGACCTCCAAACACCACAGGACGTCATCCAAGCGTCATAAGAAGTTTTAAAACAATTCAACCTGAGACCTTTCATAAGCTCAGAACCCCGAGTCTACTACCCCTGAGGAAGCCGTTTGTCGGCGAAACGCGTTGGGTCTCGACTCATTGGAAACAAATTGAATTATAATTTTACTATTTTTTATGTGAATACTGTCCGATATTGACTATATTATTCATTTTAAATAAAAATTGTTTATAAATCACAAATCCGGTATCCACTGTTGAATGTCACAGTAAGGTGGAGGTTTTATATAGCGCTCTCTATATCCAACATCTGTACACATCTCCATTTCTTGACCTTCACTAACAGGGAGGTCTTATAGAGTAGCTGCTACAGGTAGCGCATAACGACGGTCTTTTTTTCCCACTCATATATATATATATATATATATATATATTGTGGGGTTTTACCATCAAACGGGTAGGCACAGGTGAGGATTTGGCACAGACTTAGACAGTGACATCACGGCTTGGGTCCAAAACAGGGCTTGCCTGAGTTTATTGCAGCACTCAGAGCAAGAAACTAAAAAAACAGCCTTTACACTTCAGGCAAAACAGAAAATAAAACCTGCTCGTCTGAGCTCTAACTAAACAGAATAAACGTCCCTCTCTATACCAGGGCCACACTATGTGACACTGGACACACACAGCAGATATAGATCAAGTAATGCAGTACTTACAGCCTTGTCTCTCTCTAGCAGCAGCTTACTGCCTCCAACACCCAGGGAGAGAGAGAGAGAGAGCTCTATGGAGAGGGCTGACTCCTTTTTAAAGAATCAGGTGCTCTCCTGATTACCAGCCCAGGACAGAACACCCTTTGTAAGCCGGAGCTTACCACACAGATTGAAACAGCCTGCAGTCTATATGCCATAAGACAGGATTCTAGGGGAAAGGTACCTGCCGTCTATGACTTTCCCTGCCACTGTCTTACAATATTCTTCCTGACGGCGGCACTCAGCGTAATAAACACACCAGAGGCAGTTTTGTAAGAAACCGACGTTTCAAGGCCGTCCGGCCTTTTTATCAAGGTGCACCTGGTGTGTTTATTACGCTGAGTGCCGCCGTCAGGAAGAATATACAATTGGCGTACATACATACCCTACTACACGGAAGGCACCTGGTTTATGTGTTCGTCTGCTAAATTCTATTAGCTTGGATTGAGAGTGCCTCCTCAAGGAAGGATATATATATATATATATATATATATAGAGAGAGACGGGGGGGTGCGGCACTCACGACTTATTCTTATCAAAGAAGATGCAGGGAGCCAATGTAAACAACGTTTCAAATTTTATAATTTTTCGTCAGGTTTATAAAAATACAACATACAAACATACCTTTATAGAAGAAGTAAAAATCACCAGAAGTGCGTGGCTGAGCGGGCTGGGACTGCACACCCGCCCCCTTGACCGTAATGATGACGTCATACAATGCGACTGTCATCCAAGTGAATGGAAACGCCATCACCATGGCAACACTGCCATGTAAAACAGAAAGAGAAATAATCTGAGTAACGCAGCATAATACACAATTTAAACAATAAGACAATGGGAACAATAAAGTCAAATGCAGATTATTTAAATACAGCGAAGGAGATTTGTTCGTTTAACCCTTTAGGTGAAATCACGTCCAGGCGGTGAATCCATCGGGATTCACACCGCAACAATTGTAGTGGACGGTTACCACCTCTAATAGAGGCTGGAACACAATCAATAATTCTAAAACGTAAGCTGTTGAGAGGATGCTTATGTTCTAAAAAATGCCGAGCTACCGGCTGGTCAGCTTTACCGCTAGACAGAGCGAGGCGGATGGCGCTACGGTGGAGCGCCATCCTTTCTTTGCATTTTCTTTGAGTCTTGCCTATGTAGTTCAAACTACATGGGCAGATAAGTTGGTATACAATATAGGAGGAGGAGCAGGTGAAGTGATGTTTAATTTTAAAAGTTTTGCCAGTATGCGGGTGGTTAAAACTGTCACCCGAGAGCATAAATTGGCAGGCTACGCAAGTACACCTGAAGCAACCAGGCTTCAGTTGATTTAACCACATTGGTTCAATAGGAATGGGATTATAAACCGTGTTAGTATTAACTAACAAATCTTTTAAATTTCGACCTCTGGAATAACAAGGCATGATACGGTGATACCTGAAGGGAAGAGATCTATCACTTTCGATCATGGGCCAATTATGTTTGACAATAGATGTCAGAGCATTAGTAGAGGTGATATATTTGTTAACCCAAGTGACTACATTAGGAGGAGAATCAGTTTTATTTTTAGGGGTAAGTAAAGTGGTTCTATCCATGCCAAGGACTCTGGATTTACACTGCATTAACAGGTTTTTGTTATAACCTCGTAGCAAGAATTTGCAAATGAGGTCATCAAGTTGTTTTTCACAAACAGTATCATTGTTATTGATCCTCCGATATCTGATCATCTGAGAAAACGGAAGGGATCTAATGAGATTAGGGGGATGACAGCTCATCGGTTGTAGGGCAGTGTTTCTATCAGTTTCTTTAATATAAACGCTGGTAGTGATAAAGTGATCTTTTATGGCGACGTCGACATCCAAAAAATGGACATGTCGATCATTAATGTCAAAGGTAAATTTAATCGGACTGTCTGATGCATTATGAATGGCTAGCAGGTTGATCAATTTAGCAAGATCACCTCGCCTTTAGCCTCCTGCTAAATTGATAGCGGGTGTGCAGTCCCAGCCCGCTGAGCCACGCACTTCTGGTGATCTTTACTTCTTCTATAATGGTATGTTTGTATGTTGTATTTTTATAAACCTGACGGAAAATTATAAAATTTGAAACGTTGTTTACATTGGCTCCCTGCATCTTCTTTGATAAAGAATAAGTCGTGAGTGCCGCACCCCTCCGTCTCTGTATGATACTTTATTGTGGAGGCACCGACTGAAGCAAGCCATTTACAAGTCATTTGGAGTGACTGACCGTCCTACAAATTCTATATATATATATATATATATATATATATATATATATATATATATATATATATATATATATATACACACACATACATTGTTAATGTGGATATGATATGACCAGGGAGACAATAAGTGGAAAGCGCAGGTTACGTAATGTGTCCGTAACCTGCTTACCCTTTATACCTAGCTACGTGCGAACAAAACGTAGCGCAGCGTAGCGTACCTTTTAATTGTATGTTATACACTTAAGAACCAATACCTTGATAAGAGATCCCTTCGCAGGACTTTGTCTCTAATTCTGCGAATATACTTTAAAGGACAGAGTCCGCAATGTACCTTATCGCTATTATGCGAATAACCAGACACGACCACTGAATAGAAGTAAGGAGGTTAGAACTCCATATAAAAGGTTGTATTAAAGTCCCTAATGGACAAAAGGGGGTTACAGAAATAAGAATAAACAGGTATAACAAGTGATACAATATACTAACAATGAATACTAACAAACTCTGCTAAGGGGAAAGAATACAATAATACAAGACACAATCAGCCAACAATACTTTAAGAATAAATACCGTGAAAATGCAACCGTTTACCGTGGTCATCTAGTATGCGAAGCGCAGTCCGGTCAGAGCTCACTATCGTTCAGGAATGAGCGATAGTCCGGTAGGAAGGTCCAGGGAAGGTAGTTGTGCCGAAGAGACCCTGGCTGCTCTGGGTCGCCTATCTTATAGGGTCAGAAAGGGGAGGTCAAAGGCCATTCTCATTGGTCAGAGATCATATGTCCGGTCCACTGTGATTGGAGGTTAGACGCTGTACCTGGTCTGACCAGGTGCAGGGGAGTGAACTTTAAGAGTCCTTTGTTTGGTGGTTTCGGCGTCAGCAGGGATAAGAACCGGTTTGAGCTAGTTTCCTTTGTTAACTACTTACAACAGAAACTGTCTCTGGAATATGGATTATGTCCATAACTATCGGACAGTGTACATTGCGAAATATTCGCAATGACCGGAATACTTTGCATGATGAGCTGAACGGAACGGTACTAAACACGATACAATCAGGTGTGTGCAGGGCTAACTAAGCTATGTGTGGCGTTCTAAACCTTTTAACTATATATCATTTCGTGTAAGTGTGTTATTATGAATTTATGTGTGATAGTATGTCTACTCTTCTGGTCCACATTGTCACACTTACTCGGGTATGGAAACTTTATTTGCGCAACTCTGCGAACCAAAATGGCGGCCATACTATCACAAAATGGCGTGTGTGTACCTAGACTTCCACAACATACATACATATATATATATATATATACATACATACAGGGGCGTCAACAGCCGTGTAGACCCCTGGGCATTGCAATGTATTGCGGCACCTACCGATCCTCCAGTGGTAAGGGTGGGGGAAGCTTTGATGTCCCCGGGTGGTAGGTGGTATTATATCAACCGCTCAGCATGTAGGGCCTGGATCAGTAATTTCCACTAATTACACCTTTACTGCACAGATGGTGGGAGATGGGGTGGGAGAAGAGGGCATTGGGCTGAATGAAGGGGCCCTGATACATAACTTCCAGGGTGGTAGAGGATGTGTAATACACAGAGGAGGGGTGTATAGTTGAGTGGGCTTATTATTCATAACTGTCTGGTGGGAGGACAGCTTGCTTGACTGCAGAAATCACCAGTTCCCAGAAATAGATTTCTTATATTTTAATGGAATTAAAAACTAGAGAATCCCACCTACCAAATGGTACTGGGACTAGGGGATCAGAGTTCAGGAGGCAGAGCAATCTGCCAACGAGAAAATAAAAATACATACCAGGTGTGTGGAGCTGGAGCAGTAACCAGCTGCTGGAAGGCTGATATCTCTGGTTCTCGGAAAAGTAGAGACAAGCTACTGGTGTCCATCAAAGGGGGGGAGTTTCAGCTTTTGGAATATGCCCTCAGAAAAACTAAGAGCAATTAACAAGCTTGGATGGGGACCAGTGGCGTAGCTACGTTTTGGGCGCCCCCCCGCCGTTAGGGGGGAAGGGGGCGCCCATACCCACCCCCCGTCGAGCACCCCCCGGCCGCCCCGTCGCCCTGCCGCCTATGCTAACCCCCTCCCCCGCAGTCTTACCTATCGCGCTGGTCCCGGCGGCTCCGTCCGTTCATCTGCTGAGGACCACCACAAAATGGCCGCCCCCGTACAGCAGACAGTTTCAGAGAACTGTTTGCTATATGGGGGCGGCCATTTTGTTGTGGTCCTCATCAGAAGAACGGAGCCGCTGGGACCAGCAAGATACGTAAGTCTGCGGGGGATTGGGGGGTAACTATAGCACTGCAGCCCCCACATGCACAGCGCCCCCCCGCGGTGGCGGGGGCTGCGGTGCTATAGTTACGCCCCTGATGGGGACCACTGCTTTGAAGTCAGATATCTCCAGTTCCCAAGGGCCGATTTTTAAAATTCTTGTACCAATGGAAAGAGGGGACCCTCAGCTTTCAGCATAGGCCCCTTAGACTCCTGGGGGGGTTCTGGGTACTCAGAACCCCCCCCCCCCCCCCAGCGTGCGCTACTAGACTGCACGCTGCCTGGAATACATATTGGTGTGCACAGGACTGCACGCTGCCTGGTATACATATTGGTGTGTAATGGACTGCACGCTGTCTGGAATACATATTGGTGTGTACTGTACTGCACGCTGCCTGGAATACATATTGGTGTGTACTGGACTGCACGCTGCCTGGAATACATATTGGTGTGTACAGGACTGTACGCTGCAGGGAATACATATTAATGTGTACAGGACTGCACGCTGCCTGGTATGCATATTGGTGTGTCCTGGACTGCACACTGCCTGGAATACATATTGGTGTGTACTGGACTGCATGATGAGTGGTATACATATTGGTGTGTACTGGATTGCAAGCTGAATGGAATACATATTGGTGTGTACAGGACTGCACACTGCCTGGAATACATATTGGTGTGCACAGGACTGCACGCTGCCTGGAATATATATTGGTGTGTACTGGACTGCACGCTGCCTTGTATACATATTGGTGTGTCCTGGAGTGCACGCTGCCTGGTATACATATTGGTGTGTACTGGACTGCACTCTGCCTGGAATACATATTGGTGTGTACAGGACTGCACGCTGCCTGGTATACATATTGGTGTGTACTGGACTGCACTCTGCCTGGAATACATATTGGTGTGTACAGGACTGCACTCTGCCTGGTATACATATTGGTGTGTAATGGACTGCACGCTGTCTGGAATACATATTGGTGTGTACTGGACTGCACGCTGGCTGGAATACATATTGGTGTGTACTGGACTGCACGCTACCTGGAATACATATTGGTGTGTACTGGACTGTACACTGCCTGTAATACATATTGGTGTGTACTGGACTGTACACTGCCTGTAATACATATTGGTGTGTACTGGACTGCACGCTGTCTGGAATACATATTGGTGCATACTGGACTGTACACTGCCTGGAATACATATTGGTGTGTACTGGACTGCACGCTGCAAGGTATACATATTGGTGTGTACAGGACTGCATGCTGCCTGGAATACATATTGGTGTGTACAGGACTGTACACTGCCTGGTATACATATTGCTGTGTACTGGACTGCACACTGCCTGTAATACATATTGGTGTGTACAGGACTGCACGCTGCCTGGAATACATATTGGTGTGTACTGGACTGCACGCTGGCTGGAATACATATTGGTGTGTACAGGACTGCACGCTGCCTGGTATACTTATTGATGTGTACAGGACTGCACGCTGCCTGGTATACATATTGGTGTGTAATGGACTGCACGCTGCCTGGAATACATATTGGTGTGTACTTTACTGCACGCTGCCTGGAATACATATTGGTGTGTACTGGACTGCACGCTGCCTGGTATACATATTGGTGTGTACAGGACTGCACGCTGCCTGGAATACATATTGGTGTGTACAGGACTGCACGCTGCCTGGAATACATATTGGTGTGTAATGGACTGCACGCTGCCTGGAATACATATTGGTGTGTACTGGACTGCACACTGCCTGGTATACATATTGGTGTGTAATGGACTGCACGCTGCCTGGAATACATATTGGTGTGTAATGGACTGCACGCTGCCTGGAATACATATTGGTGTCTACTGGACTGCGCACTGCCTGGAATACATATTGGTGTGTACTGGACTGCACACTGCCTGGTATACATATTGGTGTGTACTGGACTGCACGCTGCCTGGAATACATATTGGTGTGTACTGGACTGCACACTGCCTGGTATACATATTGGTGTGTACTGGACTGCACTCTGCCTGGAATACATATATGTGTGTACTGGACTGCACGCTGCCTGGAATACATATTGGTGTGTACTGGACTGCACGCTGCCTGGAATACATATTGGTGTGTACTGGACTGCACGCTGCCTGGTATACATATTGGTGTGTACTGGACTGCACGCTGCCTGGAATACATATTGGTGTGTACTGGACTGTACACTGCCTGTAATACATATTGGTGTGTACTGGACTGCACGCTGTCTGGAATACATATTGGTGCATACTGGACTGTACACTGCCTGGAATACATATTGGTGTGTACAGGACTGCATGCTGCCTGAAATACATATTGGTGTGTACTGGACTGTACACTGCCTGGTATACATATTGCTGTGTACTGGACTGCACACTGCCTGGAATACATATTGGTGTGTACAGGACTGCACGCTGCCTGGAATACATATTGGTGTGTACTGGACTGCACGCTGGCTGGAATACATATTGGTGTGTACTGTACTGCACGCTGCCTGGAATACATATTGGTGTGTACTGGACTGCACGCTGCCTGGAATACATATTGGTGTGTACAGGACTGTACGCTGCAGGGAATACATATTAATGTGTACAGGACTGCACGCTGCCTGGTATGCATATTGGTGTGTCCTGGACTGCACACTGCCTGGAATACATATTGGTGTGTACTGGACTGCATGATGAGTGGTATACATATTGGTGTGTACTGGATTGCAAGCTGAATGGAATACATATTGGTGTGTACAGGACTGCACACTGCCTGGAATACATATTGGTGTGCACAGGACTGCACGCTGCCTGGAATATATATTGGTGTGTACTGGACTGCACGCTGCCTTGTATACATATTGGTGTGTCCTGGAGTGCACGCTGCCTGGTATACATATTGGTGTGTACTGGACTGCACTCTGCCTGGAATACATATTGGTGTGTACAGGACTGCACGCTGCCTGGTATACATATTGGTGTGTACTGGACTGCACTCTGCCTGGAATACATATTGGTGTGTACAGGACTGCACTCTGCCTGGTATACATATTGGTGTGTAATGGACTGCACGCTGCCTGGAATACATATTGGTGTGTACTTTACTGCACGCTGTCTGGAATACATATTGGTGTGTACTTTACTGCACGCTGCCTGGAATACATATTGGTGTGTACTGGACTGCACGCTGCCTGGAATACATATTGGTGTGTACTGGGCTGCATGCTGCCTGGAATACATATCGGTGTGTACTGGACTGCACGTTGCCTGGAATACATATTGGTGTGTACTGGACTGCACGCTGCCTGTATACATATTGGTGTCTACTGGACTGCACACTGCCTGGAATACATATTGGTGTGTACTGGACTGCACGCTGCCTGGTATACATATTGGTGTGTACTGGACTGTACGCTGACTGGAAAACATATTGGTGTGTACTGGACTGCACTCTGCCTGGTATACATATTGGTATGTACTGGACTGCATGCTGCCTGGTATACATATTTGTGTGTACTGGACTGCACGCTGCCTGGAATACATATTGGTGTGTACTGGACTGTACACTGCCTGTAATACATATTGGTGTGTACTGGACTGCACGCTGTCTGGAATACATATTGGTGCATACTGGACTGTACACTGCCTGGAATACATATTGGTGTGTACTGGACTGCACGCTGCAAGGTATACATATTGGTGTGTACAGGACTGCATGCTGCCTGGAATACATATTGGTGTGTACAGGACTGTACACTGCCTGGTATACATATTGCTGTGTACTGGACTGCACACTGCCTGGAATACATATTGGTGTGTACAGGACTGCACGCTGCCTGGAATACATATTGGTGTGTACTGGACTGCACGCTGGCTGGAATACATATTGGTGTGTACAGGACTGCACGCTGCCTGGTATACTTATTGATGTGTACAGGACTGCACGCTGCCTGGTATACATATTGGTGTGTAATGGACTGTACATGGCCTGGAATACATATTGGTATGTACTGGACTGCACGCTGTCTGGAATACATATTAGTGTGTACTTTACTGCACGCTGTCTGGAATACATATTGGTGTGTACTTTACTGCACGCTGCCTGGAATACATATTGGTGTGTTCTGGACTGCACGCTGCCTGGAATACATATTGGTGTGTACTGGACTGCACGTTGCCTGGAATACATATTGGTGTGTACTGGACTGCACGCTGCCTGTATACATATTGGTGTCTACTGGACTGCGCACTGCCTGGAATACATATTGGTGTGTACTGGACTGCACGCTGCCTGGTATACATATTGGTGTGTACTGGACTTTACGCTGCCTGGAAAACATATTGGTGTGTACTGGACTGCACTCTGCCTGGAATACATATTGGTGTGTACTGGACTGCACGCTGCCTGGAATACATATTGGTGTGTACTGGACTGCACGCTGCCTGGAATACATATTGGTGTGTACTGGACTGCACGCTGCCTGGAATACATATTGGTATGTACTGGACTGCATGCTGCCTGGTATACATATTGGTGTGTACTGGACTGCACGCTGCCTGGAATACATATTGGTGTGTACTGGACTGTACACTGCCTGTAATACATATTGGTGTGTACTGGACTGCACGCTGTCTGGAATACATATTGGTGCATACTGGACTGTACACTGCCTGGAATACATATTGGTGTGTACAGGACTGCATGCTGCCTGAAATACATATTGGTGTGTACAGGACTGTACACTGCCTGGTATACATATTGCTGTGTACTGGACTGCACACTGCCTGGAATACATATTGGTGTGTACAGTACTGCACGCTGCCTGGAATACATATTGGTGTGTACTAGACTGCACGCTGGCTGGAATACATATTGGTGTGTACAGGACTGCACGCTGGCTGGAAAACATATTGGTGTGTACAGGACTGCACGCTGCCTGGTATACTTATTGGTGTGTACAGGACTGCACGCTGCCTGGTATACTTATTGGTGTGTACAGGACTGCACGCTGCCTAGAATACATATTGGTGTGTACAGGACTGCACGCTGCCTGGTATACATATTGGTGTGTACAGGACTGCACGCTGCCTAGAATACATATTACTGTGTACTGGACTGCATGCTGCCTGGTATACATATTGGTGTGTACAGGACTGCACACTGCCTGGAATACATATTGGTGTGTACAGGACTGCATGCTGCCTGGTATACATATTGGTGTGTACAGGACTGCACACTGCCTGGTATACTTATTGGTGTGTACAGGACTGCACACTGCCTGGAATACATATTGGTGTGTACAGGACTGCACGCTGCCTGGTATACATTTTGGTGTGTATTGGATTGTACCCTGCAGCCAGGAGAATCACCATAGAATCCCCCACTGATGCTCAGGCCCAGAGCTGGTGTAATATGCTCAGTAGATCCTGCAATACAGGGCAGCGCTGGGCAGTCCCTCTGCTACTTCGCTGTTGATGTGAGCTGCTGCACCTGTCACTCTTTGACAGACAGTGACACGTTAGTGTTATGTGCAGCACAGATGTCCGCTCTCTCACCGCTCCCTCCCCCACACTGTACCTTTTGGCAGTTGCATCTACAACTGGAAGTGGTGGTCACGGCTCTGCAGTCTCTCGCTGATCTCCTGTGTAAGGTACACAGCCCTCTCCCCTCCTAGTGTGGGCATTATGTGTAGGGGGCACTACTAGTGTGGGCATTATGTGTAGGGGCACTACTAGTGTGGGCATTATGTGTAGGGGGCACTACCAGTGTGGGCATTATGTGTAGGGGTTACTACTAGTGTGAGCATTATGGTGGGGGACACTACTAGTGTGGGCATTATGTGTATGGGGAACTACTAGTGTGGGCATTATGTGTAGGGGGCACTACTAGTGTGGGCATTAGGTGTAGGGGGTACTACTAGTGTGGGCATTATGTGTAGGGGGCACTACTAGTGTGGACATTGTGTGTAGGGGGCACTACTAGTGTGGGCATTATGTGTAGAGGGCACTACTAGTGTGGGCATTATGTGTAGGGGCACTACTATTGTGGGCATTATGTGTAGGGGGTACTACTAGTGTGGGCATTATGTGTAGGGGGTACTACTAGTGTGGGCATTATGTGTAGGGGATACTACTAGTGTGGGCATTATGTGTAGGGTGTACTACTAGTGTGGGCATTATGTGTAGGTGGCAATACTAGTGTGGGCATTATGTGTAGGGGGTACTAATAGTGTGGGCATTATGTGTAGGGGGCACTACTAGTGTGGGCATTAGGTGTAGGGGGTACTACTAGTGTGGGCATTACGTGTAGGGGGCACTACTAGTGTGGACATTGTGTTTGGGGCACTACTAGTGTGGGCATTATGTGTAGAGGGCACTACTAGTGTGGGCATTATGTGTAGGGGCACTACTAGTGTGGGCATTATGTGTAGGGGGCAAGACTAGAGTGGGCATTATGTAAAGGGGGCACTACTAGTGTGGGCATTATGTGTAGGGGGCACTACTAGTGTGGACATTGTTTGTAGGGGGCACTACTAGTGTGGGCATTATGTGTAGGGGGCACTACTAGTGTGGACATTGTGTGTAGGGGGCACTACTAGTGTGGGCATTATGTGTAGGGGGCACTACTAGAGTGGGAATTATGTGAAGGGGGCACTACTATTGTGGGCATTATGATTAGGGGGTACTACTAGTGTGAGCATTATGTGTAGGGGGCACTACTAGTGTGGGCATTATGTGTATGGGGAACTACTAGTGTTGGCATTATGTGTAGGGGGCACTACTAGTGTGGGCATTATGTGTAGGGGGCACTACTAGTGTGGGCATTATGTGTAGGGGGCACTACTAGTGTGGACATTGTGTGTAGGGGGCACTACTAGTGTGGGCATTGAGTGTAGGGGGCACTACTAGTGTGGGCATTATGTGTAGGGGGCACTACTAGTGTGGGCATTATGTGTAGGGGGTATTAAGTGTGGGCATTATGTGTAGGGGCACTACTAGTGTGGGAATTATGTTTAGGGGCACTACTAGTGTGGGCATTATGTTTAGGGGCACTACTAGTGTAGGCATTATGTGTAGGGGGCACTACTAGTGTGGGCATTATGTGTAGAGGGCACTACTAGTGTGGGCATTATGTGTAGGGGGCACTACTAGAGTGGGCATTATGTGAAGGGGGCATTACTAGTGTGGGCATTATGTGTAGGGGGTACTAATAGTGTGGGCAATATGTGTAGGGGGTACTACTAGTGTGAGCATTATGTGTAGGGGCACTACTAGTGTGGGCATTATGTTTAGGGGCACTACTAGTGTGGGCATTATGTGTAGGGGGCACTACTAGTGTGGGCATAATGTTTAGGGGGCACTACTAGTGTGGGCATTATGTGTAGGGGGCACTACTAGAGTGGGCATTATGTGAAGGGGGCACTACTAGTGTGGGCATTATGTGTAGGGGGTACTACTAGTGTGAGCATTATGTGTAGGGGGCATTACTAGTGTGGGCATTATGTGTATGTGTATGGGGAACTACTAGTGTGGGCATTATGTGTAGGGGGCACTACTAGTGTGGGCATTATGTGTAGGGGGCACTACTAGTGTGGACATTGTGTGTAGGGGGCACTACTAGTGTGGGCATTGTATGTAGGGGGCACTACTAGTGTGGGCATTGTGTGTAGGGGGCACTACTAGTGTGGGCATTGTGTGTAGGGGGCACTACTAGAGTGGGCATTATGTGAAGGGGGCACTACTAGTGTGGGCATTATGTGTAGGGGGTACTACTAGTGTGGGCATTATGTGTAGGGGGTACTACTAGTGTGAGCATTATGTGTAGGGGGCACTACTAGTGTGGGCATTATGTGTATGGGGCACTACTAGTGTGGGCATTATGTGTAGGGGGCACTACTAGTGTGGGCATTATGTGTAGGGGGCACTACTAGTGTGGGCATTGTGTGTAGGGGGCACTACTAGTGTGGGCATTATGTGTAGGGGGTACTACTAGTGTGGGCATTATGTTTAGGGGGCACTACTAGTGTGGGCATTATGTGTAAGGGTACTACTAGTGTGGGCATTATGTGTAGGGGGTACTACTAGTGTGGGCATTATGTGTAAGGGGCACTACTAGTGTGGACATTGTGTGTAGGGGGCACTTCTAGTGTGGGCATTGTGTGTAGGGGGCACTACTAGTGTGGGCATTGTGTCTAGGGGGTACTACTAGTGTGGGCATTATGTGTAGGGGGCACGACTAATGTGGGCATTATGTGTAGGGGGCACTACTAGTGTGGGCATTATGTGTAGGGGGCACTACTAATGTGGGCATTATGTGTAGGGGGCACTTCTAGTGTGGGCATTATGTGTAGGGGGCACTACTAATGTGGGCATTATGTGTAGGGGGTACTACTAGTGTGAGCATTATGTGTAGGGGGCACTACTAGTGTGGGCATTATGGGCCTGAATCTGGTTTACTCGCAAAGCACATTAGCCCTTATTCTGGTTGGTGCGGTCAGAGCCGCACACGGGGCTCCGACCGCACAAACCAAGGGCCGCCCACCCGACGGATCGCCACGGCCGTCCGTACACGGACGGCTGGCGATCCGCACAAAAATGGTGGAGGCTACGCCTCCACCATGGTGGGAGCTGCCCCCTGCCTTCGATGGTCGACGACCATCGAAGGCAGGCCCGCACGCCGCGGCAGCTCCCGCAAGCTCAGACCACACGGACAATCGTCCGTGTGGGAGCTTGAAAGGGGGCTGAAAGCTGACATCCGGCGACGTCAGCTTTCCGCCCCCATGTCATGGTAATGAGGGCGTCATGCCCTCATTACCATGCACACGCCCCGCGTTTGCATGGGAACGCCCATGAAACGCGGGGCGTACACATAGGGTAATGAGGGGCTGAAGCCCCTCACGCCCCTATACGCCCCCTTTGCGGCGGACGAAATCCGTCTGCGGCGAAGGGGGCTGCACATGCGCAGAATGACCTCTGCGCATGTGCAGAACAAAAACATCGGCGGTACGGCCGCACGCGGGCCGTACCGTCCGATTTAGAATAAGGGCCATTTTGTTTGCGAATGGACAAAACCATGCTGCAGATGTAACTGGGGCAGATGTAACTGGTGCAGAGAGTTGGATTTGGGTGACATGCAGCAAGGTCGACATGTGTCTAGGTCAACAGGACATTAGTTCGACACAAGCATTAGGTTGACATGGGCAAAGTCGACAGTCAAAAGGACGACATGGGGTTTTTCACCGTTTTTTTACCTGAATGTCGACACAGTCGACCTGGACACAGTTGGAAGTGCACCGCATCCCTTCGCATCGCTCACAATGCTTCGGACGCGCCCTAGTGGTTGGTAGGGCATGAAATACCACCTGTCGCCACATGTCGGCTCAAAAAACAGTGAAAACCCCCATGTCGACCTTGCCCATGTCGACTAAATGCTTGTGTCGACCTAATGACATGTCAACCTTGACCCATGTCGACCTAGACCCATGTCAACCTAAACCTATGTCGATCTTGTGGTAAATGAATTGGGGATGAATTGGGTAAATCAGTGCTCGATAAGGATCTAGGAGTCCAAATAGACAACAAACTGGGGTGTAGTGCTCAATGTAATATAGCAACAAAAAAGGCCAACAAAATTCTCGCATGTATTAAAAGGGGCATGGAAACTAGGGACTCAAAAATAATTATGCCTCTGTGCAAATCATTGGTTAGACCGCACCTCGAATACGGAGTGCAGTTCTGGGCCCCGCACTATAAAAAGGACATCATAGAATTAGAAAAAATCCAAAGAAGAGCAACAAAGCTTATTAGGGGAATGTAGAATTTAAACTATGAGGAAAGATTAAACAATTTGGGACTATTTACACTAGAGAAGAGACGTTTAAGGGGGACATGCTCAATATGTACAAATATATCAGGGGCCAATATAAGGAACTGTCAAACACCCTTTTTTCTGCTAGACAGGAATCTAGGACGCGGGGGAGCGAGTTTAGATTAGAAGAAAAAAGATTTTGTTCATCTACAAGAAAAAATTTCTTTACAGTCAGAACAGTCAAACTTTGGAACTCTCTTCCTGGAGAAGTGGTGTCGGCAGACACTATAAATACTTTTAATATAAGGTTGGATAAACATTTATTATTTAAAAACATCCATGGGTACGAATAAGTAACAAAATCTGTCTTTAAAATATCAGAACTTACTATACAACAAGGGATTAGCTACTATAAACATAGGTGGAACGAGATGGCCGCAAGTCTTTATTCAGCCTCAACTACTATGTAACTATGTATCTATGACCCAATGCTTGTCGACCTAGTTGCTGTAGACCTAAAGACCATATCCCCTGAGATCATGGGTTCGATTCCCACCATGGCTCTAACTGTGCAGAGTTTGTTTATTCTCCCCGTACTTGTGTGGGTTTTCTCCGGGTGCTCCGGTTTACTCCCACAATGCAAAAATATACTGGTAGGCTAATTGGCACCCAACAAATTAACCCTAGAATGTATGTGTGTGAATCTACATGTGGTAGGGAATATAGATTGTAAGCTCTGCTGGGGCAGGGACTGATGTGACTGTACAAATATTCTCTGTACAGCGCTGCAGAATATGTGTGCGCTATATAAAAAACTGGAGATGAATCCCACAAGACGCTCACACCAGTTGCAGACAGTAGTAGTGCTGCTTACACGTGATGCCCACACCAGTTGCCGACAGTAGCAGCGCCACTTACACGTGATGCCCACACCAGTTGCCGACAGTAGCAGCGCCACTCAGAGGCGTAGCTAGGGTGGAGCCGGTGGAGCACTTGCTCCGGGCGCAGACATGTCACCTGGCGCCGGAGCTCTGCCACCGGCTCCCCTGCCCTGCTCACCTGCTCCCCAGCCGCCAGGCAACTTCCAGCATGTCAGTCTGACACTTACTTTTACAGAGCGGCCGCTCGCTCGCCGCTCCTCAGTGCAGGGAGGACGGGAGCTCTCTCTAGCCTCTTCCTCCCCACAGCTGTGCCTGCCCTGTGTGCTCAGCTCTGCTGCTGTCTGCTGCCCCTGTACCTAAGGTATCCCACTCCGGGCAGCAGCGCTGGCAGCCTGAAGTCCCGTCCCTCCCTCCCTCCTTCCGAGCAGAGCATGCAGGGCAAGCACTGACACTGACAGCCTCATACAACGGAGCCGTCCACAGTCCTGCACTGCACTCATATTACGGAGCCCTCCCTACTCATCACGCTGCTGCTACACGGAGCAAGCTGAATGTATCTAGAGCACTTAACTGTTTGCATCCCTTGTAACAGTAAGTGCTTACAAATGGTTTTCTTAAAAGTGTGTGCTCCAAGTGTGTAATGGCTAATTCTTGTGTGTTTCCAATTCTGGTAGCAGCAACTTGTATGTGTGTGTGTGTGGGGGGGGGGCAGTATCTGCAGTATAATGGCAGCGTGTACCAGTCCTGACCTATCTATAATATATTGCCACTACTGGGTTATGGCAACCTGTATTATTCTCACACACCTGCGCCCACCCCACATCTGCCCCGCTGACAACTGCAGTAACTCGGCACCCACCACTCCCCCACCCACGCCACAAATCATGGGCATCATGTGTGGCCTTATGTGTAATGGGCATTACAGCATTTGGCTTTATGTGTAATGGGTATTACAAAATTCGCTAAAATGTGCAATGGGCATTACGGTGCGTTGTATAATGTTAGGCCGTGCCCTCTTTTCGCCACGCAAAGGTCCCACCTACTACAAATCGGGGGGGGGGAAAGGGCGCGAAACATGCCCTTGCTCCGGGCACCGTGGAACCTAGCTACACCACTGGCGCCACTTACACGTGACGCCCACACCAGTTGCAGACAGTAGAATCGCTGCTTACACGTGATGCCCACACCAGTTGCCGACAGTTGCAGCGCCACTTACATAGGCGTGCGCAGCCCATTTTCTTAGGGGGTGCACCATGGGGGGGGGGCGTGTCCATCACCACCTATTGGGCGTGTCCATCACCACCTATTGGGCGTGTCCATCACCGCCTATGGGTATCAATGCAATCTAAATTGGATGACTTAGTTATGTATATGCACTTCAGAATACTAAAAACAGGGACAGTGCGCGCCGAAGGCGCGCTGCAAAAATTTACACTGTAATCAGGGGTGCAACTATGGCGGTACGGGGTGGTACGGCGTACCATTAAAACAAATGGTGCCGGTACCCCGTACCGCCATAACAAATAGGCCGAAATATTTACTGCGCATGTGCGCATATGTAAGTGGCGGGGGGCGTGGCCACTTACATATGCGCGCTAGCGCCGCTCCCCCCCGCCGGGTCTTCCCTGCTCTCGTCTCCCCCGCTGTGTACGCGGGGGAGACGTGCTGCTGCTGCTGCTGCTGCTCTCATGATTTCGTTACAGCTCCTGCTGCTGGACCGCGCGCGGCTATTGGTTAGCGCGCGGTCCAGCAGCAGGAGCTGTAACTATCAGGAGCAGCAGCAGCAGCAGCAGCAGCAGCACGTCTCCCCCGCGTACACAGCGGGGAAGACGAGAGCGGGCGGGCAGGCACAGGGGGCTGTGTATGTGCCTGCCTGCCGGGGGGGGGGGGGGGGGGGGTTCTATCCCCCTGGGCAACGAGCAAAGTGGCACAGATATATCCCCCTGGGCAACGAGCAAAGTGGCACAGATCTATCCCCCTGGGCAACGAGCAAAGTGGCACAGATCTATCCCCCTGGGCAACGAGCAAAGTGGCACAGATCTATCCCCCTGGGCAACGAGCAAAGTGGCACAGATCTATCCCCTGGGCAACGAGCAAAGTGGCACAGATCTATCACCTGGGCAACGAGCAAAGTGGCACAGATCTATCCCCCTGGGCAACGAGCAAAGTGGCACAGATATATCCCCCTGGGCAACGAGCAAAGTGGCACAGATCTATCCCCCTGGGCAACGAGAAAAGTGGCACAGATATATCCCCCTGGGCAATGAGCACAGTGGCACAGATCTATCCCCCTGGGCAACGAGCAAAGTGGCACAGATCTATCCCCTGGGCAACGAGCAAAGTGGCACAGATCTATCACCTGGGCAACGAGCAAAGTGGCACAGATCTATCCCCCTGAGCAACGAGCAAATTCAGTCCACCTTGGCATCGGCATGAAGCCCCTGGCATTGAGCATGTAGGTAAGTGGCACTTATGTGTCAAATGTGTATGGTGTGTTATACAGTATGTGTTGGGCATTGCGTAGTGTTATATAGTATGACATGGGCATTGCGTAGTGTTATATAGCATGTGATGGGCATTACACTGTGTTATATAGTATGACATGGGCATTGCGTAGTGTTATATAGTATGACATGGGTATTACAGTGTGTTATATAGTATGTAATGTGCATTATGGTGTGTTATATAGTATGTAATGGGTATTACGCTGTGTTATATAGTATGTAATGGGCATTACGGTGTGTTATATAGTATGTGATGGGCATTACAGTGTGTTATATAGTATGACATGGACATCGCGGAGTGTTATATAGTATGTAATGGGCATTACGGTGTTATATAGTATGTAATGGGCATTACAGTGTTATATAGTATGTAATGGGCATTATAGTGTGTTATATAGTATGTAACGGGCATTATAGTGTGTTATATAGTATGTAATGGGCATTACAGTGTTATATAGTATGTCATGGGTATTGCGGTGTTATATAGTATGACATGGGCATTGCAGTGTTATATAGTATGTCATGGGCATTGCGGTGTTATATAGTATGTCATGGGTATTGCGGTGTTATATAGTATGACATGGGCATTGCAGTGTTATATAGTATGTCATGGGCATTGCGGTGTTATATAGTATGTCATGGGCATTGCGGTGTTATATAGTATGTAATGGACATTATGGTGTGTTATACAGTATGTCATGGACATAGCAGAGTGTTATATAGTATGTCATGGGCATCGCGGAGTGTTATATAGTATGTCATGGGCATTGTGGTGTTATATAGTATGTCAGCGGGCGTACAGACTCTGTGGGGGGGGGGCGGTGGCATGTAACCACCCCCCCTTGTGTCATATGACCACGCCCATGGCCACTCCCCTGACCACGCCCATTTTTCGCTGCGCGCCGGAGGCGCGCAGCACAGTACCACTAAGTCGTTTTTTCTACTCGCACCACTGACTGTAATGCCCATTACACATAATGCCACACACAGTAATGCCCATTACATATAATGCATTGCACAGTAATGCCCATTCCACATAATGCCATCTAACATAATGCTAATTCCACATAATGCCACACACCATAATGCTCATCACACAGTAATGTCCATTCCACATATTGCCACACATCTTAATGCCCATTCCACATGCCAGGGCTTGACAAATTTTTGTAAAATAGGGACCATAGAGACAGTGTGCGCGCCTAAAATTTACACCGTAATGTAGGAGCCGGACTGGAGGCAAAGCCTAGGGGTAGGCTCCCCTGACAGGGTTTGTAGGGAGCTGACTAGCTGGACAGTCATAGAAGGGGTGTCTAAGGAGAGGGTCATAGGGGAAGGGGCTTAACGGGGTGTAGTAAGGGTATATAAGCAGGGTGCAGGCAGGAAATAGGGGTCACTGGGAGATTTTTCTGAACAGCTAAGCAGCACTGCATCTCCCATGGTATCCCCAAACACTGATGCTGAGGTATCTGCAGCGCTGGCTGCCCTCAGGGAGGCAGCAGGCACCAGAGGGACTGAGTGGCTGCAGCAGCAGATGTCAGGTCTGCTGGGGGGACTGGGAGCAGCAACGCAGGAGGCTGCTCCAGCGGGCGCACGGCCTCGGAGGTCCAGGCCTCCGGAGCGCTTCAGCCCATCTGTGTCCCCCAGGGTTCAGCGCCGTTCAAGGAGCCCCGTCAGGGACCCTCCAGGCCAGGCTGCGGGACGGGCACCTTCCGCCCGCAGGACCAGGTCTGGGAGGAATCCAACATGCAGGCGGAACCCTCCGCGCGGGGGGGATCCCCCCACGTGCAAGAAGATCCGGCGGTGCGTGGTTCTGGACCGGGAGCGGCGGGGCATGCTGCTGCCCAGCGCGTGGTGAGTCGTGCCAGGGGGGCAGAAGTACAGGCTGCGGACCGCAGGCCTGGTACACGGAGCGAGAGACGCACAGCTGGCTCCGCCTCCAACGAGGTCACGCCGGCTGGTGCTATACCTGAAGGTCGGGATGACAGGAGAAGAGAGATGGCAGCGTCAGCAGACGATGGAGAGATACGTTTGGGTTAACCCTTTGCAGGGTTGGGTATATACCCGCACAACCTATTTGGAATATGAGTCCACAGTTGTGGAACAAAGGACCCCCAGATATTAAATCCACAGTGTGGGGGGTGCAGTTCCCTACAGAAGCAATATATTTGTACGAGAAGAGGAGAAAGACTGTATGGGGGAACGCACAAAGTATTAAAACGTAACTTTTATTGATATATTTTAAGATGCCCTATGTCCACATCGGGGGCACTTCATAAATAGCGAAAATAATGGAGAGGTTAAAAAATTACATATATTGCACAGACAAAGTGAGTGATAGAAAAATAAAGAGTTTGTGTGTTAAAAACACATTTGTTAGTTAGGGAGAGATGTTGTAGGATAGACTTGAAGACCCTTTATTTGAGGGTCAATTCTTTAGGCCATATATTTGGCAAATAATAGTGGAGAAATATAAATTCAAAGTAAGTGATTTATATTACAATCAGGACCAAAAATGTCCACTTGTGATGGGTCAACCACTCTCACTGGTTCCCCAATCACAGGTGGTGGCAGAGTAGTGTCTGTGATGTGTTATATTTGCAATGTTTGCAACTGGGCACTTATTGTGAAGGGTGATCCCCTCTCACTGGTTCACCCCTCACACGGAGGACGAGTTGGAATTACTCTCCTCAGATATTCAGAGATATTTGTGTTGGATCTCTATCGGGTTGTACTTTATGATAGTACCCCGTTAATGCCCTTTATAATTTTACACAGAAAAAAAGAGAGATTTATTTCACATAAATGCCACCGACAGTAATGTATCACCACATTGATATCTAATGCTGTTACAGGAATGTCACTCTCACTGGCATTTACCTGTTAGCATTAATAAATGAGTTGTATTAACCTAGGTATAATAGCAGTATTGCCACTCTCACTGGCGTTACCTGCTAGTACCAGTATGATATGTGATATAATAATGTACCAGTGCAAGGATGCTATAATTGTTGCACAGTTCAGTGTGGAAAATCCCTATAATACAGCAGTTCAAGTGGTATATGCTGGCTGTGATTGCCCTCTAGTGGTTAGACCACATGAATTGCAGGCACACTACTGTTGCAACATTGTATTAAACATGGGTAATTAGATACACTTGGTACAATATCTTCTATTTCTCCTAGCTCAAGTCTATCTCCGTCCTATCTCATGCAACAAATTTCATTTAAGTAAATAACATTTTTATGCTATGCTGAGAGGACTTCTCCCTAAACTGACAGATGCCGACGCAGCGTTTCGCTATTAAGCTTTTTCAAGGCCAACCAGATAGCCTTACATTCATTATATTTATCAAATCATGGCGGCCAATCACCGGGCCGTTTGGGCGTCATGTGGTATTCATTTGCATGCGATTGCACTCAGTAGGAACGTCGTCACGTGACCGGCGTCCCGTATCACGTGACCGGCGTCCTGTGTCATATGTTCAGCGTCTTACGTCAGGCCACTCAAAGATCCGTATCACGTGACTAGTATCGCGTCATCTGACCAGTAGTCTGAGTCAGGTGACTATTTCGTAGCCGGTCACGTGGTCGTCTGACGGCCAATCAGAGGGTCATATGTAATAAACCAGGAAGTGGGGTCAGTGAATATAGTAATGCCCGCACCCTGGAACCTGGATGGGTAATAACCTTTTATTTTTACAGGGACATAATAACCTCAATAAATAAGTTGTATCTCTACCTTTGCCGATTATATCAATCTGGTACTATTTGGGTTCCATGTGAATAATTTCCATACTTATAAGGTGTGTGAATTGATGTTGTTACGAATACACTTGATATAGATATACATATCAGTCCATTTGGAAAAGGTGGCTCATATCATAATGAAATCTATTCAATAAAAAAATAATAATAAAAAATTGGTAAATGTGTAGATATATAAAGTAGAATAAATTAAAGTGAAAAAATAAGTGAAAACCAAAAAAATAAATACAATGTGCTTTAGGTGAAAATAGGATTATATACACTACAATCTATTATGTGGATGAATATTGGGTCCCCCATTTTTGAATGAGCTGGGGTTCAAAAAAATATATATGGTGAAATTTTAATATAAGTGTTTGTGCACTCTACATTAGGGATATTATAAAAAATGCACTATACACGTAGTGATAGGTTGATGCTGTGAGATAGGTGTTAACCTCATAATATAAAATATATTGGAGGTAGACGTGAATTTAGGTGTTAACCTCATAGTATAAGGTATATAAGAAATGGAACGTGAATTCAGTGGTTATAATAATAAAAGTGGACAGGTTGAAAAAATTCATAAGAGGTGAATATAAAGTGGTGTTGAATTTAGTCAAAAATTGAATATATGCTATTAAAAGATTAATAGTAAAAAGGGGAGAGGAGGGTATTCATCATGGTTATAAACAACTAATAGATGAGGGGGAGGATACAGTAGTGATCCTCTGTAAAGAGGGGTCCCTACCATCCCTTCCAAAATTAACAACTTGAATTGAGGAAAATTGATTCTATGGTTTAAAAGAAAAAATATTAATATAAGAGAGCTTCCAATGGATATCTGCAAACCCTCGCAGAGTACAGTCCCCATAGTTAATAGATCGATGAATTATAAAAGGTAGAGAATCACATCCCATAATTCAAAAAAAAAAAAAAAATAAAAAAAAATAAATATAATAGTAATAATAATAATAAAAAAAGAGAGCTTCCAATGGATATCTGTAAACCCTCATAGAATATGGTCCCTATGGTTGGTAGATCAATGTATCATAAATGGTAGAGAATCACATCCCATAGTTTCATGGTATTCATGTCGATCAGGTTATTACAATCATGTTATCCAGATGTTATTATAGATACGGTACAAAGCTGTTGTACTCGTTAAGGCCCTTTGGGAACAAGCTGTCCATTAAGAAGATCATCTTGGTCTCAAATTGTAGCAGTGATCTGTCAAGGTCCCCACCTCTTATACCCAACTGGATATGTCTGATGCCAAACACCCTCAACCCATTGGGGTTTCCCCCATGGCTTGTTAAGAAGTGTCTGGCCACAGAGGTCAGAGTTCTATATCTCTGGGAGTCTCGTAAGGCATTCCGAATTGTCCCAGCGTGTTCCAGGATGCGAACTTTCAACGGACGTGCCGTTTTGCCAATGTATATTTTGCCACATGGGCATTCAAGATGGTACACTGTGCCCACTGTGGTACACGTAATAAGGCTCTCAATATTCCAGGTCTTGTTAAATTTATCTGAGAAGTTCTGTTTTGGAATCATATATCTGCATGCTTTGCAATTTCCACATGCCTTGGAGCCTTTGAGTGTAGGTTTAGATGTATTTATCTTGGACAGGTGACTGTGGACCAGTCGATCTTTTACATTCTTGGATCTTCTCCAGCTTGTTTGGATCTTTGGGGGTAATATTTGGGCAAGATCTGAGTCCAATTTAAGGACTTCCCAGTGCTTCTGGAGAATTGAGTTAATTTCTCGCCATTTGGTGTTAAAAGTTCCGATGAATCGTATAGTCTCAGGTGTGTCTTTTTTCTTTTTAGGTCTCAAGAGTTGATCACGGGAGATATCGTTGACTTGTTCTGTTGCCCTTCTAATGAGTCGGTTACTGTATCCTCGACGTTGAAATCGGGATACAAGTTCCTTCTCTCTCATGTGGAAGGTATCAGGATCCGACACATTCCTCTTAGTCCTCATTAATTCTCCTTTTGGGATAGCTGTAATCGTTGAGGGTAGGTGGAAGCTGTCAGAGTGTAATATGCTGTTGGTAGCCGTTTTTTTCCTGAATAAATCTGTAGAGATTGTTCCTTCTTCATCCACTCGAATCTTTAGATCCAGGAAACTAATCTCTTTCTGATTCACCTCAAAAGTTAACTTGAGATTGAGATCATTCTGATTAAGAATCCCAATGAATTTCTTCAAGTCAGCTAGATCACCCTCCCATAGGAGGAGTACATCATCAATGTACCTGAAGTACATGAGAATATTTTGTGTGTACTCTTCCATGGATTCATGAAAAACAAATTCCTTCTCCCACCACCCCAGGTAGAGGTTAGCATATGAGGGGGCACATGCCGTCCCCATAGCTGTCCCTCTAACCTGGAGGTAGTGGGATTCTTGGCATACAAAAAAATTCTTGGTTAATATGAACTCGAGCAGTTCCAATAGGAATTCATTGAATTCTGAGGATATTCCCATCTCCAAGAAATATCTGATGGCCTGGATACCTCGGTCGTGTTTAATGCTAGTATATAGGCTTTCAATATCACATGATACAAGCCATACTCCTGGGTTAACACAGACCCCATCAAGTTTGGTCAGGACATCTGTTGTGTCCCTAATGTAGGAAGGCAATGCTGTTACATGGTTCCGTAAGTGTTGGTCCACGAATATACTAGCTTTTTCCGTAAGACTACCCATACCCGATAGGATGGGCCTCCCTGGTGGTTTTTTCTCTTGTTTGTGTACCTTTGGGAGGAGATACAGGGTGGGTGTCTTAGGATTCTTGATGGTGAGGAAATCAAGATCATTCTTTTTAATGATTCCATTATTGTATGCCGTTTGAATCATTGAGGTGTATTGCTTGGTGAAATGCTGTGTTGGGTTGAAAATCAATTTTTTATAACATGAGGTGTCATTAACATGTTTATTCAGTTCATCCAAATACATAGATCGAGGCCACAGAACAACATTTCCGCCCTTATCTGAGGGCTTGACAATGATGTCATCCCACTCAGCGATATCTTTTAGGGCTTGTCGTTCTTTTTTGCTGATGTTGTCATTATGTCTCCCTTTTGTCTTGAATAATTCATCAAGATCGTTTGATACAAGTTTTTGATAGACTTGTGCCACTGGGCATATATTGATGTCTGGAAAGAACGTGGAGCGTTTCTTGATTTTTTGGGGGTCATGGGCTACTGCTCCCGTATTGCCCAGTTCTCTGTTCTCATTCTCCAGATCTTGTAACATTTGTATGCCTCTGAGATATCGCTGAGTGGGATGACATCATTGTCAAGCCCTCAGATAAGGGCGGAAATGTTGTTCTGTGGCCTCGATCTATGTATTTGGATGAACTGAATAAACATGTTAATGACACCTCATGTTATAAAAAATTGATTTTCAACCCAACACAGCATTTCACCAAGCAATACACCTCAATGATTCAAACGGCATACAATAATGGAATCATTAAAAAGAATGATCTTGATTTCCTCACCATCAAGAATCCTAAGACACCCACCCTGTATCTCCTCCCAAAGGTACACAAACAAGAGAAAAAACCACCAGGGAGGCCCATCCTATCGGGTATGGGTAGTCTTACGGAAAAAGCTAGTATATTCGTGGACCAACACTTACGGAACCATGTAACAGCATTGCCTTCCTACATTAGGGACACAACAGATGTCCTGACCAAACTTGATGGGGTCTGTGTTAACCCAGGAGTATGGCTTGTATCATGTGATATTGAAAGCCTATATACTAGCATTAAACACGACCGAGGTATCCAGGCCATCAGATATTTCTTGGAGATGGGAATATCCTCAGAATTCAATGAATTCCTATTGGAACTGCTCGAGTTCATATTAACCAAGAATTTTTTTGTATGCCAAGAATCCCACTACCTCCAGGTTAGAGGGACAGCTATGGGGACGGCATGTGCCCCCTCATATGCTAACCTCTACCTGGGGTGGTGGGAGAAGGAATTTGTTTTTCATGAATCCATGGAAGAGTACACACAAAATATTCTCATGTACTTCAGGTACATTGATGATGTACTCCTCCTATGGGAGGGTGATCTAGCTGACTTGAAGAAATTCATTGGGATTCTTAATCAGAATGATCTCAATCTCAAGTTAACTTTTGAGGTGAATCAGAAAGAGATTAGTTTCCTGGATCTAAAGATTCGAGTGGATGAAGAAGGAACAATCTCTACAGATTTATTCAGGAAAAAAACGGCTACCAACAGCATATTACACTCTGACAGCTTCCACCTACCCTCAACGATTACAGCTATCCCAAAAGGAGAATTAATGAGGACTAAGAGGAATGTGTCGGATCCTGATACCTTCCACATGAGAGAGAAGGAACTTGTATCCCGATTTCAACGTCGAGGATACAGTAACCGACTCATTAGAAGGGCAACAGAACAAGTCAACGATATCTCCCGTGATCAACTCTTGAGACCTAAAAAGAAAAAAGACACACCTGAGACTATACGATTCATCGGAACTTTTAACACCAAATGGCGAGAAATTAACTCAATTCTCCAGAAGCACTGGGAAGTCCTTAAATTGGACTCAGATCTTGCCCAAATATTACCCCCAAAGATCCAAACAAGCTGGAGAAGATCCAAGAATGTAAAAGATCGACTGGTCCACAGTCACCTGTCCAAGATAAATACATCTAAACCTACACTCAAAGGCTCCAAGGCATGTGGAAATTGCAAAGCATGCAGATATATGATTCCAAAACAGAACTTCTCAGATAAATTTAACAAGACCTGGAATATTGAGAGCCTTATTACGTGTACCACAGTGGGCACAGTGTACCATCTTGAATGCCCATGTGGCAAAATATACATTGGCAAAACGGCACGTCCGTTGAAAGTTCGCATCCTGGAACACGCTGGGACAATTCGGAATGCCTTACGAGACTCCCAGAGATATAGAACTCTGACCTCTGTGGCCAGACACTTCTTAACAAGCCATGGGGGAAACCCCAATGGGTTGAGGGTGTTTGGCATCAGACATATCCAGTTGGGTATAAGAGGTGGGGACCTTGACAGATCACTGCTACAATTTGAGACCAAGATGATCTTCTTAATGGACAGCTTGTTCCCAAAGGGCCTTAACGAGTACAACAGCTTTGTACCGTATCTATAATAACATCTGGATAACATGATTGTAATAACCTGATCGACATGAATACCATGAAACTATGGGATGTGATTCTCTACCATTTATGATACATTGATCTACCAACCATAGGGACCATATTCTATGAGGGTTTACAGATATCCATTGGAAGCTCTCTTTTTTTATTATTATTATTACTATTATATTTTTTTTTTTTTTTTTTTTGAATTATGGGATGTGATTCTCTACCTTTTATAATTCATCGATCTATTAACTATGGGGACTGTACTCTGCGAGGGTTTGCAGATATCCATTGGAAGCTCTCTTATATTAATATTTTTTCTTTTAAACCATAGAATCAATTTTCCTCAATTCAAGTTGTTAATTTTGGAAGGGATGGTAGGGACCCCTCTTTACAGAGGATCACTACTGTATCCTCCCCCTCATCTATTAGTTGTTTATAACCATGATGAATACCCTCCTCTCCCCTTTTTACTATTAATCTTTTAATAGCATATATTCAATTTTTGACTAAATTCAACACCACTTTATATTCACCTCTTATGAATTTTTTCAACCTGTCCACTTTTATTATTATAACCACTGAATTCACGTTCCATTTCTTATATACCTTATACTATGAGGTTAACACCTAAATTCACGTCTACCTCCAATATATTTTATATTATGAGGTTAACACCTATCTCACAGCATCAACCTATCACTACGTGTATAGTGCATTTTTTATAATATCCCTAATGTAGAGTGCACAAACACTTATATTAAAATTTCACCATATATATTTTTTTGAACCCCAGCTCATTCAAAAATGGGGGACCCAATATTCATCCACATAATAGATTGTAGTGTATATAATCCTATTTTCACCTAAAGCACATTGTATTTATTATTTTTTTGGTTTTCACTTATTTTTTCACTTTAATTTATTCTACTTTATATATCTACACATTTACCAATTTTTTATTATTATTTTTTTATTGAATAGATTTCATTATGATATGAGCCACCTTTTCCAAATGGACTGATATGTATATCTATATCAAGTGTATTCGTAACAACATCAATTCACACACCTTATAAGTATGGAAATTATTCACATGGAACCCAAATAGTACCAGATTGATATAATCGGCAAAGGTAGAGATACAACTTATTTATTGAGGTTATTATGTCCCTGTAAAAATAAAAGGTTATTACCCATCCAGGTTCCAGGGTGCGGGCATTACTATATTCACTGACCCCACTTCCTGGTTTATTACATATGACCCTCTGATTGGCCGTCAGACGACCACGTGACCGGCTACGAAATAGTCACCTGACTCAGACTACTGGTCAGATGACGCGATACTAGTCACGTGATACGGATCTTTGAGTGGCCTGACGTAAGACGCTGAACATATGACACAGGACGCCGGTCACGTGATACGGGACGCCGGTCACGTGACGACGTTCCTACTGAGTGCAATCGCATGCAAATGAATACCACATGACGCCCAAACGGCCCGGTGATTGGCCGCCATGATTTGATAAATATAATGAATGTAAGGCTATCTGGTTGGCCTTGAAAAAGCTTAATAGCGAAACGCTGCGTCGGCATCTGTCAGTTTAGGGAGAAGTCCTCTCAGCATAGCATAAAAATGTTATTTACTTAAATGAAATTTGTTGCATGAGATAGGACGGAGATAGACTTGAGCTAGGAGAAATAGAAGATATTGTACCAAGTGTATCTAATTACCCATGTTTAATACAATGTTGCAACAGTAGTGTGCCTGCAATTCATGTGGTCTAACCACTAGAGGGCAATCACAGCCAGCATATACCACTTGAACTGCTGTATTATAGGGATTTTCCACACTGAACTGTGCAACAATTATAGCATCCTTGCACTGGTACATTATTATATCACATATCATACTGGTACTAGCAGGTAACGCCAGTGAGAGTGGCAATACTGCTATTATACCTAGGTTAATACAACTCATTTATTAATGCTAACAGGTAAATGCCAGTGAGAGTGACATTCCTGTAACAGCATTAGATATCAATGTGGTGATACATTACTGTCGGTGGCATTTATGTGAAATAAATCTCTCTTTTTTTCTGTGTAAAATTATAAAGGGCATTAACGGGGTACTATCTTAAAGTACAACCCGATAGAGATCCAACACAAATATCTCTGAATATCTGAGGAGAGTAATTCCAACTCGTCCTCCGTGTGAGGGGTGAACCAGTGAGAGGGGATCACCCTTCACAATAAGTGCCCAGTTGCAAACATTGCAAATATAACACATCACAGACACTACTCTGCCACCACCTGTGATTGGGGAACCAGTGAGAGTGGTTGACCCATCACAAGTGGACATTTTTGGTCCTGATTGTAATATAAATCACTTACTTTGAATTTATATTTCTCCACTATTATTTGCCAAATATATGGCCTAAAGAATTGACCCTCAAATAAAGGGTCTTCAAGTCTATCCTACAACATCTCTCCCTAACTAACAAATGTGTTTTTAACACACAAACTCTTTATTTTTCTATCACTCACTTTGTCTGTGCAATATATGTAATTTTTTAACCTCTCCATTATTTTCGCTATTTATGAAGTGCCCCCGATGTGGACATAGGGCATCTTAAAATATATCAATAAAAGTTACGTTTTAATACTTTGTGCGTTCCCCCATACAGTCTTTCTCCTCTTCTCGTACAAATATATTGCTTCTGTAGGGAACTGCACCCCCCACACTGTGGATTTAATATCTGGGGGTCCTTTGTTCCACAACTGTGGACTCATATTCCAAATAGGTTGTGCGGGTATATACCCAACCCTGCAAAGGGTTAACCCAAACGTACTGAATAACTGTTTACTCAGACTACTTATATACCGAGCACCCATCCAATATACTGTGGTAATTTACCTGTTATATTAATAATCCATATACTTAATTTAATTTAAGATAACGTGGATAACTGTCACCTGACAATTATCCCTTTTCAAAACAACCAGTACCTTACGAAATTAATTTATCCTAAACCAACTCAACATGTCACAATTCAACCTTACCAAGGAATTGGCTGATAGACGTGACAAATTGAAGAATGACATGAATTCACTTTTCATGAATAGAGAGGATCCAACTGACACTGTATCCAACAGTTGGTCAGATGACCTCTTCATGCTCAAAAATGCACTCATGAAACAAAGCAAGACCAGCTGGAACAAAAGTACGTTTGAAAATTACCTTAGAAGTCAACTGATACCCAGGGGGCTCAGACCCAAGATATTTCCAGCATTTGAGCTGGCAACAGAAGATCTTAAAAAAGAGTGGGAGACAACACTTCTTAACTGCTCTAGGGAACTCATCAAGATTCTGATTAAGCATGATGAAATTATCCTGTCAGATCTGAATAAGGAGATTAACTCACTAGGAGATAAACTCAAGAGTTTTGAGACCAACGAATCCTTCCTCAAAAGGTACGAAAAGTACCGAAAAGAAATTGAAGAATTTGAGAACGAAGTGATTGAAAGGAAGAGAAGAAAATTTCAACGTGATAAGACCGATTTTGCTCAAAACAGGATATTCAGATGGAACCCTAGACCCCAGTACCCCAGAAAAGGCCCGAATAATCATTTTTCTAGTACATCAGAAACTGAATCCTCAGATGGTAACACCTCTGATACTCCCTCAACATACAAAAAGTATAGGAAAGTTTTTTTAGGTCAAAACAAAAGGGAGACCAGACCAGAACATGGCGAAAGACCAGGAGGGGGAAAGGCAGGAAGAAGGAAAAGAGACACCCTAGATTGGCAGGAGGAGAATCGAGAGAGGAGACGATACCGAGAATAGGGGACGTTAATGTGATGAAGGAACAAGAAGCATCAGATGCCTTACGAATCATCAATTTATCTGATCGAATTTTGACCTTAGACCAAGAAAAAATCCTTAGTAAAGGTCTATCCTTTTCCCCTAAGTCGGAGTCAAACCGATTTGAGTGCGAAAAAGATGTTCAACTGTTCATTAGAAAAATTCTTTTAAAAAAGTTTTTCGCCAAGAAACAGTCACATGACATCATAACTGACTCTCAGGGACGTGAAGAAATGAATTTTGATGAGGATGATCTCAGAGGCATACAAATGTTACAAGATCTGGAGAATGAGAACAGAGAACTGGGCAATACGGGAGCAGTAGCCCATGACCCCCAAAAAATCAAGAAACGCTCCACGTTCTTTCCAGACATCAATATATGCCCAGTGGCACAAGTCTATCAAAAACTTGTATCAAACGATCTTGATGAATTATTCAAGACAAAAGGGAGACATAATGACAACATCAGCAAAAAAGAACGACAAGCCCTAAAAGATATCGCTGAGTGGGATGACATCATTGTCAAGCCCTCAGATAAGGGCGGAAATGTTGTTCTGTGGCCTCGATCTATGTATTTGGATGAACTGAATAAACATGTTAATGACACCTCATGTTATAAAAAATTGATTTTCAACCCAACACAGCATTTCACCAAGCAATACACCTCAATGATTCAAACGGCATACAATAATGGAATCATTAAAAAGAATGATCTTGATTTCCTCACCATCAAGAATCCTAAGACACCCACCCTGTATCTCCTCCCAAAGGTACACAAACAAGAGAAAAAACCACCAGGGAGGCCCATCCTATCGGGTATGGGTAGTCTTACGGAAAAAGCTAGTATATTCGTGGACCAACACTTACGGAACCATGTAACAGCATTGCCTTCCTACATTAGGGACACAACAGATGTCCTGACCAAACTTGATGGGGTCTGTGTTAACCCAGGAGTATGGCTTGTATCATGTGATATTGAAAGCCTATATACTAGCATTAAACACGACCGAGGTATCCAGGCCATCAGATATTTCTTGGAGATGGGAATATCCTCAGAATTCAATGAATTCCTATTGGAACTGCTCGAGTTCATATTAACCAAGAATTTTTTTGTATGCCAAGAATCCCACTACCTCCAGGTTAGAGGGACAGCTATGGGGACGGCATGTGCCCCCTCATATGCTAACCTCTACCTGGGGTGGTGGGAGAAGGAATTTGTTTTTCATGAATCCATGGAAGAGTACACACAAAATATTCTCATGTACTTCAGGTACATTGATGATGTACTCCTCCTATGGGAGGGTGATCTAGCTGACTTGAAGAAATTCATTGGGATTCTTAATCAGAATGATCTCAATCTCAAGTTAACTTTTGAGGTGAATCAGAAAGAGATTAGTTTCCTGGATCTAAAGATTCGAGTGGATGAAGAAGGAACAATCTCTACAGATTTATTCAGGAAAAAAACGGCTACCAACAGCATATTACACTCTGACAGCTTCCACCTACCCTCAACGATTACAGCTATCCCAAAAGGAGAATTAATGAGGACTAAGAGGAATGTGTCGGATCCTGATACCTTCCACATGAGAGAGAAGGAACTTGTATCCCGATTTCAACGTCGAGGATACAGTAACCGACTCATTAGAAGGGCAACAGAACAAGTCAACGATATCTCCCGTGATCAACTCTTGAGACCTAAAAAGAAAAAAGACACACCTGAGACTATACGATTCATCGGAACTTTTAACACCAAATGGCGAGAAATTAACTCAATTCTCCAGAAGCACTGGGAAGTCCTTAAATTGGACTCAGATCTTGCCCAAATATTACCCCCAAAGATCCAAACAAGCTGGAGAAGATCCAAGAATGTAAAAGATCGACTGGTCCACAGTCACCTGTCCAAGATAAATACATCTAAACCTACACTCAAAGGCTCCAAGGCATGTGGAAATTGCAAAGCATGCAGATATATGATTCCAAAACAGAACTTCTCAGATAAATTTAACAAGACCTGGAATATTGAGAGCCTTATTACGTGTACCACAGTGGGCACAGTGTACCATCTTGAATGCCCATGTGGCAAAATATACATTGGCAAAACGGCACGTCCGTTGAAAGTTCGCATCCTGGAACACGCTGGGACAATTCGGAATGCCTTACGAGACTCCCAGAGATATAGAACTCTGACCTCTGTGGCCAGACACTTCTTAACAAGCCATGGGGGAAACCCCAATGGGTTGAGGGTGTTTGGCATCAGACATATCCAGTTGGGTATAAGAGGTGGGGACCTTGACAGATCACTGCTACAATTTGAGACCAAGATGATCTTCTTAATGGACAGCTTGTTCCCAAAGGGCCTTAACGAGTACAACAGCTTTGTACCGTATCTATAATAACATCTGGATAACATGATTGTAATAACCTGATCGACATGAATACCATGAAACTATGGGATGTGATTCTCTACCATTTATGATACATTGATCTACCAACCATAGGGACCATATTCTATGAGGGTTTACAGATATCCATTGGAAGCTCTCTTTTTTTATTATTATTATTACTATTATATTTTTTTTTTTTTTTTTTTTTTTTTTTGAATTATGGGATGTGATTCTCTACCTTTTATAATTCATTGATCTATTAACTATGGGGACTGTACTCTGCGAGGGTTTGCAGATATCCATTGGAAGCTCTCTTATATTAATATTTTTTCTTTTAAACCATAGAATCAATTTTCCTCAATTCAAGTTGTTAATTTTGGAAGGGATGGTAGGGACCCCTCTTTACAGAGGATCACTACTGTATCCTCCCCCTCATCTATTAGTTGTTTATAACCATGATGAATACCCTCCTCTCCCCTTTTTACTATTAATCTTTTAATAGCATATATTCAATTTTTGACTAAATTCAACACCACTTTATATTCACCTCTTATGAATTTTTTCAACCTGTCCACTTTTATTATTATAACCACTGAATTCACGTTCCATTTCTTATATACCTTATACTATGAGGTTAACACCTAAATTCACGTCTACCTCCAATATATTTTATATTATGAGGTTAACACCTATCTCACAGCATCAACCTATCACTACGTGTATAGTGCATTTTTTATAATATCCCTAATGTAGAGTGCACAAACACTTATATTAAAATTTCACCATATATATTTTTTTGAACCCCAGCTCATTCAAAAATGGGGGACCCAATATTCATCCACATAATAGATTGTAGTGTATATAATCCTATTTTCACCTAAAGCACATTGTATTTATTTTTTTGGTTTTCACTTATTTTTTCACTTTAATTTATTCTACTTTATATATCTACACATTTACCAATTTTTTATTATTATTTTTTTATTGAATAGATTTCATTATGATATGAGCCACCTTTTCCAAATGGACTGATATGTATATCTATATCAAGTGTATTCGTAACAACATCAATTCACACACCTTATAAGTATGGAAATTATTCACATGGAACCCAAATAGTACCAGATTGATATAATCGGCAAAGGTAGAGATACAACTTATTTATTGAGGTTATTATGTCCCTGTAAAAATAAAAGGTTATTACCCATCCAGGTTCCAGGGTGCGGGCATTACTATATTCACTGACCCCACTTCCTGGTTTATTACATATGACCCTCTGATTGGCCGTCAGACGACCACGTGACCGGCTACGAAATAGTCACCTGACTCAGACTACTGGTCAGATGACGCGATACTAGTCACGTGATACGGATCTTTGAGTGGCCTGACGTAAGACGCTGAACATATGACACAGGACGCCGGTCACGTGATACGGGACGCCGGTCACGTGACGACGTTCCTACTGAGTGCAATCGCATGCAAATGAATACCACATGACGCCCAAACGGCCCGGTGATTGGCCGCCATGATTTGATAAATATAATGAATGTAAGGCTATCTGGTTGGCCTTGAAAAAGCTTAATAGCGAAACGCTGCGTCGGCATCTGTCAGTTTAGGGAGAAGTCCTCTCAGCATAGCATAAAAATGTTATTTACTTAAATGAAATTTGTTGCATGAGATAGGACGGAGATAGACTTGAGCTAGGAGAAATAGAAGATATTGTACCAAGTGTATCTAATTACCCATGTTTAATACAATGTTGCAACAGTAGTGTGCCTGCAATTCATGTGGTCTAACCACTAGAGGGCAATCACAGCCAGCATATACCACTTGAACTGCTGTATTATAGGGATTTTCCACACTGAACTGTGCAACAATTATAGCATCCTTGCACTGGTACATTATTATATCACATATCATACTGGTACTAGCAGGTAACGCCAGTGAGAGTGGCAATACTGCTATTATACCTAGGTTAATACAACTCATTTATTAATGCTAACAGGTAAATGCCAGTGAGAGTGACATTCCTGTAACAGCATTAGATATCAATGTGGTGATACATTACTGTCGGTGGCATTTATGTGAAATAAATCTCTCTTTTTTTCTGTGTAAAATTATAAAGGGCATTAACGGGGTACTATCATAAAGTACAACCCGATAGAGATCCAACACAAATATCTCTGAATATCTGAGGAGAGTAATTCCAACTCGTCCTCCGTGTGAGGGGTGAACCAGTGAGAGGGGATCACCCTTCACAATAAGTGCCCAGTTGCAAACATTGCAAATATAACACATCACAGACACTACTCTGCCACCACCTGTGATTGGGGAACCAGTGAGAGTGGTTGACCCATCACAAGTGGACATTTTTGGTCCTGATTGTAATATAAATCACTTACTTTGAATTTATATTTCTCCACTATTATTTGCCAAATATATGGCCTAAAGAATTGACCCTCAAATAAAGGGTCTTCAAGTCTATCCTACAACATCTCTCCCTAACTAACAAATGTGTTTTTAACACACAAACTCTTTATTTTTCTATCACTCACTTTGTCTGTGCAATATATGTAATTTTTTAACCTCTCCATTATTTTCGCTATTTATGAAGTGCCCCCGATGTGGACATAGGGCATCTTAAAATATATCAATAAAAGTTACGTTTTAATACTTTGTGCGTTCCCCCATACAGTCTTTCTCCTCTTCTCGTACAAATATATTGCTTCTGTAGGGAACTGCACCCCCCACACTGTGGATTTAATATCTGGGGGTCCTTTGTTCCACAACTGTGGACTCATATTCCAAATAGGTTGTGCGGGTATATACCCAACCCTGCAAAGGGTTAACCCAAACGTACTGAATAACTGTTTACTCAGACTACTTATATACCGAGCACCCATCCAATATACTGTGGTAATTTACCTGTTATATTAATAATCCATATACTTAATTTAATTTAAGATAACGTGGATAACTGTCACCTGACAATTATCCCTTTTCAAAACAACCAGTACCTTACGAAATTAATTTATCCTAAACCAACTCAACATGTCACAATTCAACCTTACCAAGGAATTGGCTGATAGACGTGACAAATTGAAGAATGACATGAATTCACTTTTCATGAATAGAGAGGATCCAACTGACACTGTATCCAACAGTTGGTCAGATGACCTCTTCATGCTCAAAAATGCACTCATGAAACAAAGCAAGACCAGCTGGAACAAAAGTACGTTTGAAAATTACCTTAGAAGTCAACTGATACCCAGGGGGCTCAGACCCAAGATATTTCCAGCATTTGAGCTGGCAACAGAAGATCTTAAAAAAGAGTGGGAGACAACACTTCTTAACTGCTCTAGGGAACTCATCAAGATTCTGATTAAGCATGATGAAATTATCCTGTCAGATCTGAATAAGGAGATTAACTCACTAGGAGATAAACTCAAGAGTTTTGAGACCAACGAATCCTTCCTCAAAAGGTACGAAAAGTACCGAAAAGAAATTGAAGAATTTGAGAACGAAGTGATTGAAAGGAAGAGAAGAAAATTTCAACGTGATAAGACCGATTTTGCTCAAAACAGGATATTCAGATGGAACCCTAGACCCCAGTACCCCAGAAAAGGCCCGAATAATCATTTTTCTAGTACATCAGAAACTGAATCCTCAGATGGTAACACCTCTGATACTCCCTCAACATACAAAAAGTATAGGAAAGTTTTTTTAGGTCAAAACAAAAGGGAGACCAGACCAGAACATGGCGAAAGACCAGGAGGGGGAAAGGCAGGAAGAAGGAAAAGAGACACCCTAGATTGGCAGGAGGAGAATCGAGAGAGGAGACGATACCGAGAATAGGGGACGTTAATGTGATGAAGGAACAAGAAGCATCAGATGCCTTACGAATCATCAATTTATCTGATCGAATTTTGACCTTAGACCAAGAAAAAATCCTTAGTAAAGGTCTATCCTTTTCCCCTAAGTCGGAGTCAAACCGATTTGAGTGCGAAAAAGATGTTCAACTGTTCATTAGAAAAATTCTTTTAAAAAAGTTTTTCGCCAAGAAACAGTCACATGACATCATAACTGACTCTCAGGGACGTGAAGAAATGAATTTTGATGAGGATGATCTCAGAGGCATACAAATGTTACAAGATCTGGAGAATGAGAACAGAGAACTGGGCAATACGGGAGCAGTAGCCCATGACCCCCAAAAAATCAAGAAACGCTCCACGTTCTTTCCAGACATCAATATATGCCCAGTGGCACAAGTCTATCAAAAACTTGTATCAAACGATCTTGATGAATTATTCAAGACAAAAGGGAGACATAATGACAACATCAGCAAAAAAGAACGACAAGCCCTAAAAGATATCGCTGAGTGGGATGACATCATTGTCAAGCCCTCAGATAAGGGCGGAAATGTTGTTCTGTGGCCTCGATCTATGTATTTGGATGAACTGAATAAACATGTTAATGACACCTCATGTTATAAAAAATTGATTTTCAACCCAACACAGCATTTCACCAAGCAATACACCTCAATGATTCAAACGGCATACAATAATGGAATCATTAAAAAGAATGATCTTGATTTCCTCACCATCAAGAATCCTAAGACACCCACCCTGTATCTCCTCCCAAAGGTACACAAACAAGAGAAAAAACCACCAGGGAGGCCCATCCTATCGGGTATGGGTAGTCTTACGGAAAAAGCTAGTATATTCGTGGACCAACACTTACGGAACCATGTAACAGCATTGCCTTCCTACATTAGGGACACAACAGATGTCCTGACCAAACTTGATGGGGTCTGTGTTAACCCAGGAGTATGGCTTGTATCATGTGATATTGAAAGCCTATATACTAGCATTAAACACGACCGAGGTATCCAGGCCATCAGATATTTCTTGGAGATGGGAATATCCTCAGAATTCAATGAATTCCTATTGGAACTGCTCGAGTTCATATTAACCAAGAATTTTTTTGTATGCCAAGAATCCCACTACCTCCAGGTTAGAGGGACAGCTATGGGGACGGCATGTGCCCCCTCATATGCTAACCTCTACCTGGGGTGGTGGGAGAAGGAATTTGTTTTTCATGAATCCATGGAAGAGTACACACAAAATATTCTCATGTACTTCAGGTACATTGATGATGTACTCCTCCTATGGGAGGGTGATCTAGCTGACTTGAAGAAATTCATTGGGATTCTTAATCAGAATGATCTCAATCTCAAGTTAACTTTTGAGGTGAATCAGAAAGAGATTAGTTTCCTGGATCTAAAGATTCGAGTGGATGAAGAAGGAACAATCTCTACAGATTTATTCAGGAAAAAAACGGCTACCAACAGCATATTACACTCTGACAGCTTCCACCTACCCTCAACGATTACAGCTATCCCAAAAGGAGAATTAATGAGGACTAAGAGGAATGTGTCGGATCCTGATACCTTCCACATGAGAGAGAAGGAACTTGTATCCCGATTTCAACGTCGAGGATACAGTAACCGACTCATTAGAAGGGCAACAGAACAAGTCAACGATATCTCCCGTGATCAACTCTTGAGACCTAAAAAGAAAAAAGACACACCTGAGACTATACGATTCATCGGAACTTTTAACACCAAATGGCGAGAAATTAACTCAATTCTCCAGAAGCACTGGGAAGTCCTTAAATTGGACTCAGATCTTGCCCAAATATTACCCCCAAAGATCCAAACAAGCTGGAGAAGATCCAAGAATGTAAAAGATCGACTGGTCCACAGTCACCTGTCCAAGATAAATACATCTAAACCTACACTCAAAGGCTCCAAGGCATGTGGAAATTGCAAAGCATGCAGATATATGATTCCAAAACAGAACTTCTCAGATAAATTTAACAAGACCTGGAATATTGAGAGCCTTATTACGTGTACCACAGTGGGCACAGTGTACCATCTTGAATGCCCATGTGGCAAAATATACATTGGCAAAACGGCACGTCCGTTGAAAGTTCGCATCCTGGAACACGCTGGGACAATTCGGAATGCCTTACGAGACTCCCAGAGATATAGAACTCTGACCTCTGTGGCCAGACACTTCTTAACAAGCCATGGGGGAAACCCCAATGGGTTGAGGGTGTTTGGCATCAGACATATCCAGTTGGGTATAAGAGGTGGGGACCTTGACAGATCACTGCTACAATTTGAGACCAAGATGATCTTCTTAATGGACAGCTTGTTCCCAAAGGGCCTTAACGAGTACAACAGCTTTGTACCGTATCTATAATAACATCTGGATAACATGATTGTAATAACCTGATCGACATGAATACCATGAAACTATGGGATGTGATTCTCTACCATTTATGATACATTGATCTACCAACCATAGGGACCATATTCTATGAGGGTTTACAGATATCCATTGGAAGCTCTCTTTTGTTATTATTATTATTACTATTATATTTTTTTTTTTTTTTTTTTTGAATTATGGGATGTGATTCTCTACCTTTTATAATTCATCGATCTATTAACTATGGGGACTGTACTCTGCGAGGGTTTGCAGATATCCATTGGAAGCTCTCTTATATTAATATTTTTTCTTTTAAACCATAGAATCAATTTTCCTCAATTCAAGTTGTTAATTTTGGAAGGGATGGTAGGGACCCCTCTTTACAGAGGATCACTACTGTATCCTCCCCCTCATCTATTAGTTGTTTATAACCATGATGAATACCCTCCTCTCCCCTTTTTACTATTAATCTTTTAATAGCATATATTCAATTTTTGACTAAATTCAACACCACTTTATATTCACCTCTTATGAATTTTTTCAACCTGTCCACTTTTATTATTATAACCACTGAATTCACGTTCCATTTCTTATATACCTTATACTATGAGGTTAACACCTAAATTCACGTCTACCTCCAATATATTTTATATTATGAGGTTAACACCTATCTCACAGCATCAACCTATCACTACGTGTATAGTGCATTTTTTATAATATCCCTAATGTAGAGTGCACAAACACTTATATTAAAATTTCACCATATATATTTTTTTGAACCCCAGCTCATTCAAAAATGGGGGACCCAATATTCATCCACATAATAGATTGTAGTGTATATAATCCTATTTTCACCTAAAGCACATTGTATTTATTTTTTTGGTTTTCACTTATTTTTTCACTTTAATTTATTCTACTTTATATATCTACACATTTACCAATTTTTTATTATTATTTTTTTATTGAATAGATTTCATTATGATATGAGCCACCTTTTCCAAATGGACTGATATGTATATCTATATCAAGTGTATTCGTAACAACATCAATTCACACACCTTATAAGTATGGAAATTATTCACATGGAACCCAAATAGTACCAGATTGATATAATCGGCAAAGGTAGAGATACAACTTATTTATTGAGGTTATTATGTCCCTGTAAAAATAAAAGGTTATTACCCATCCAGGTTCCAGGGTGCGGGCATTACTATATTCACTGACCCCACTTCCTGGTTTATTACATATGACCCTCTGATTGGCCGTCAGACGACCACGTGACCGGCTACGAAATAGTCACCTGACTCAGACTACTGGTCAGATGACGCGATACTAGTCACGTGATACGGATCTTTGAGTGGCCTGACGTAAGACGCTGAACATATGACACAGGACGCCGGTCACGTGATACGGGACGCCGGTCACGTGACGACGTTCCTACTGAGTGCAATCGCATGCAAATGAATACCACATGACGCCCAAACGGCCCGGTGATTGGCCACCATGATTTGATAAATATAATGAATGTAAGGCTATCTGGTTGGCCTTGAAAAAGCTTAATAGCGAAACGCTGCGTCGGCATCTGTCAGTTTAGGGAGAAGTCCTCTCAGCATAGCATAAAAATGTTATTTACTTAAATGAAATTTGTTGCATGAGATAGGACGGAGATAGACTTGAGCTAGGAGAAATAGAAGATATTGTACCAAGTGTATCTAATTACCCATGTTTAATACAATGTTGCAACAGTAGTGTGCCTGCAATTCATGTGGTCTAACCACTAGAGGGCAATCACAGCCAGCATATACCACTTGAACTGCTGTATTATAGGGATTTTCCACACTGAACTGTGCAACAATTATAGCATCCTTGCACTGGTACATTATTATATCACATATCATACTGGTACTAGCAGGTAACGCCAGTGAGAGTGGCAATACTGCTATTATACCTAGGTTAATACAACTCATTTATTAATGCTAACAGGTAAATGCCAGTGAGAGTGACATTCCTGTAACAGCATTAGATATCAATGTGGTGATACATTACTGTCGGTGGCATTTATGTGAAATAAATCTCTCTTTTTTTCTGTGTAAAATTATAAAGGGCATTAACGGGGTACTATCATAAAGTACAACCCGATAGAGATCCAACACAAATATCTCTGAATATCTGAGGAGAGTAATTCCAACTCGTCCTCCGTGTGAGGGGTGAACCAGTGAGAGGGGATCACCCTTCACAATAAGTGCCCAGTTGCAAACATTGCAAATATAACACATCACAGACACTACTCTGCCACCACCTGTGATTGGGGAACCAGTGAGAGTGGTTGACCCATCACAAGTGGACATTTTTGGTCCTGATTGTAATATAAATCACTTACTTTGAATTTATATTTCTCCACTATTATTTGCCAAATATATGGCCTAAAGAATTGACCCTCAAATAAAGGGTCTTCAAGTCTATCCTACAACATCTCTCCCTAACTAACAAATGTGTTTTTAACACACAAACTCTTTATTTTTCTATCACTCACTTTGTCTGTGCAATATATGTAATTTTTTAACCTCTCCATTATTTTCGCTATTTATGAAGTGCCCCCGATGTGGACATAGGGCATCTTAAAATATATCAATAAAAGTTACGTTTTAATACTTTGTGCGTTCCCCCATACAGTCTTTCTCCTCTTCTCGTACAAATATATTGCTTCTGTAGGGAACTGCACCCCCCACACTGTGGATTTAATATCTGGGGGTCCTTTGTTCCACAACTGTGGACTCATATTCCAAATAGGTTGTGCGGGTATATACCCAACCCTGCAAAGGGTTAACCCAAACGTACTGAATAACTGTTTACTCAGACTACTTATATACCGAGCACCCATCCAATATACTGTGGTAATTTACCTGTTATATTAATAATCCATATACTTAATTTAATTTAAGATAACGTGGATAACTGTCACCTGACAATTATCCCTTTTCAAAACAACCAGTACCTTACGAAATTAATTTATCCTAAACCAACTCAACATGTCACAATTCAACCTTACCAAGGAATTGGCTGATAGACGTGACAAATTGAAGAATGACATGAATTCACTTTTCATGAATAGAGAGGATCCAACTGACACTGTATCCAACAGTTGGTCAGATGACCTCTTCATGCTCAAAAATGCACTCATGAAACAAAGCAAGACCAGCTGGAACAAAAGTACGTTTGAAAATTACCTTAGAAGTCAACTGATACCCAGGGGGCTCAGACCCAAGATATTTCCAGCATTTGAGCTGGCAACAGAAGATCTTAAAAAAGAGTGGGAGACAACACTTCTTAACTGCTCTAGGGAACTCATCAAGATTCTGATTAAGCATGATGAAATTATCCTGTCAGATCTGAATAAGGAGATTAACTCACTAGGAGATAAACTCAAGAGTTTTGAGACCAACGAATCCTTCCTCAAAAGGTACGAAAAGTACCGAAAAGAAATTGAAGAATTTGAGAACGAAGTGATTGAAAGGAAGAGAAGAAAATTTCAACGTGATAAGACCGATTTTGCTCAAAACAGGATATTCAGATGGAACCCTAGACCCCAGTACCCCAGAAAAGGCCCGAATAATCATTTTTCTAGTACATCAGAAACTGAATCCTCAGATGGTAACACCTCTGATACTCCCTCAACATACAAAAAGTATAGGAAAGTTTTTTTAGGTCAAAACAAAAGGGAGACCAGACCAGAACATGGCGAAAGACCAGGAGGGGGAAAGGCAGGAAGAAGGAAAAGAGACACCCTAGATTGGCAGGAGGAGAATCGAGAGAGGAGACGATACCGAGAATAGGGGACGTTAATGTGATGAAGGAACAAGAAGCATCAGATGCCTTACGAATCATCAATTTATCTGATCGAATTTTGACCTTAGACCAAGAAAAAATCCTTAGTAAAGGTCTATCCTTTTCCCCTAAGTCGGAGTCAAACCGATTTGAGTGCGAAAAAGATGTTCAACTGTTCATTAGAAAAATTCTTTTAAAAAAGTTTTTCGCCAAGAAACAGTCACATGACATCATAACTGACTCTCAGGGACGTGAAGAAATGAATTTTGATGAGGATGATCTCAGAGGCATACAAATGTTACAAGATCTGGAGAATGAGAACAGAGAACTGGGCAATACGGGAGCAGTAGCCCATGACCCCCAAAAAATCAAGAAACGCTCCACGTTCTTTCCAGACATCAATATATGCCCAGTGGCACAAGTCTATCAAAAACTTGTATCAAACGATCTTGATGAATTATTCAAGACAAAAGGGAGACATAATGACAACATCAGCAAAAAAGAACGACAAGCCCTAAAAGATATCGCTGAGTGGGATGACATCATTGTCAAGCCCTCAGATAAGGGCGGAAATGTTGTTCTGTGGCCTCGATCTATGTATTTGGATGAACTGAATAAACATGTTAATGACACCTCATGTTATAAAAAATTGATTTTCAACCCAACACAGCATTTCACCAAGCAATACACCTCAATGATTCAAACGGCATACAATAATGGAATCATTAAAAAGAATGATCTTGATTTCCTCACCATCAAGAATCCTAAGACACCCACCCTGTATCTCCTCCCAAAGGTACACAAACAAGAGAAAAAACCACCAGGGAGGCCCATCCTATCGGGTATGGGTAGTCTTACGGAAAAAGCTAGTATATTCGTGGACCAACACTTACGGAACCATGTAACAGCATTGCCTTCCTACATTAGGGACACAACAGATGTCCTGACCAAACTTGATGGGGTCTGTGTTAACCCAGGAGTATGGCTTGTATCATGTGATATTGAAAGCCTATATACTAGCATTAAACACGACCGAGGTATCCAGGCCATCAGATATTTCTTGGAGATGGGAATATCCTCAGAATTCAATGAATTCCTATTGGAACTGCTCGAGTTCATATTAACCAAGAATTTTTTTGTATGCCAAGAATCCCACTACCTCCAGGTTAGAGGGACAGCTATGGGGACGGCATGTGCCCCCTCATATGCTAACCTCTACCTGGGGTGGTGGGAGAAGGAATTTGTTTTTCATGAATCCATGGAAGAGTACACACAAAATATTCTCATGTACTTCAGGTACATTGATGATGTACTCCTCCTATGGGAGGGTGATCTAGCTGACTTGAAGAAATTCATTGGGATTCTTAATCAGAATGATCTCAATCTCAAGTTAACTTTTGAGGTGAATCAGAAAGAGATTAGTTTCCTGGATCTAAAGATTCGAGTGGATGAAGAAGGAACAATCTCTACAGATTTATTCAGGAAAAAAACGGCTACCAACAGCATATTACACTCTGACAGCTTCCACCTACCCTCAACGATTACAGCTATCCCAAAAGGAGAATTAATGAGGACTAAGAGGAATGTGTCGGATCCTGATACCTTCCACATGAGAGAGAAGGAACTTGTATCCCGATTTCAACGTCGAGGATACAGTAACCGACTCATTAGAAGGGCAACAGAACAAGTCAACGATATCTCCCGTGATCAACTCTTGAGACCTAAAAAGAAAAAAGACACACCTGAGACTATACGATTCATCGGAACTTTTAACACCAAATGGCGAGAAATTAACTCAATTCTCCAGAAGCACTGGGAAGTCCTTAAATTGGACTCAGATCTTGCCCAAATATTACCCCCAAAGATCCAAACAAGCTGGAGAAGATCCAAGAATGTAAAAGATCGACTGGTCCACAGTCACCTGTCCAAGATAAATACATCTAAACCTACACTCAAAGGCTCCAAGGCATGTGGAAATTGCAAAGCATGCAGATATATGATTCCAAAACAGAACTTCTCAGATAAATTTAACAAGACCTGGAATATTGAGAGCCTTATTACGTGTACCACAGTGGGCACAGTGTACCATCTTGAATGCCCATGTGGCAAAATATACATTGGCAAAACGGCACGTCCGTTGAAAGTTCGCATCCTGGAACACGCTGGGACAATTCGGAATGCCTTACGAGACTCCCAGAGATATAGAACTCTGACCTCTGTGGCCAGACACTTCTTAACAAGCCATGGGGGAAACCCCAATGGGTTGAGGGTGTTTGGCATCAGACATATCCAGTTGGGTATAAGAGGTGGGGACCTTGACAGATCACTGCTACAATTTGAGACCAAGATGATCTTCTTAATGGACAGCTTGTTCCCAAAGGGCCTTAACGAGTACAACAGCTTTGTACCGTATCTATAATAACATCTGGATAACATGATTGTAATAACCTGATCGACATGAATACCATGAAACTATGGGATGTGATTCTCTACCATTTATGATACATTGATCTACCAACCATAGGGACCATATTCTATGAGGGTTTACAGATATCCATTGGAAGCTCTCTTTTTTTATTATTATTATTACTATTATATTTATTTTTTTTTTTTTTTTTTTTTTGAATTATGGGATGTGATTCTCTACCTTTTATAATTCATCGATCTATTAACTATGGGGACTGTACTCTGCGAGGGTTTGCAGATATCCATTGGAAGCTCTCTTATATTAATATTTTTTCTTTTAAACCATAGAATCAATTTTCCTCAATTCAAGTTGTTAATTTTGGAAGGGATGGTAGGGACCCCTCTTTACAGAGGATCACTACTGTATCCTCCCCCTCATCTATTAGTTGTTTATAACCATGATGAATACCCTCCTCTCCCCTTTTTACTATTAATCTTTTAATAGCATATATTCAATTTTTGACTAAATTCAACACCACTTTATATTCACCTCTTATGAATTTTTTCAACCTGTCCACTTTTATTATTATAACCACTGAATTCACGTTCCATTTCTTATATACCTTATACTATGAGGTTAACACCTAAATTCACGTCTACCTCCAATATATTTTATATTATGAGGTTAACACCTATCTCACAGCATCAACCTATCACTACGTGTATAGTGCATTTTTTATAATATCCCTAATGTAGAGTGCACAAACACTTATATTAAAATTTCACCATATATATTTTTTTGAACCCCAGCTCATTCAAAAATGGGGGACCCAATATTCATCCACATAATAGATTGTAGTGTATATAATCCTATTTTCACCTAAAGCACATTGTATTTATTTTTTTGGTTTTCACTTATTTTTTCACTTTAATTTATTCTACTTTATATATCTACACATTTACCAATTTTTTATTATTATTTTTTTATTGAATAGATTTCATTATGATATGAGCCACCTTTTCCAAATGGACTGATATGTATATCTATATCAAGTGTATTCGTAACAACATCAATTCACACACCTTATAAGTATGGAAATTATTCACATGGAACCCAAATAGTACCAGATTGATATAATCGGCAAAGGTAGAGATACAACTTATTTATTGAGGTTATTATGTCCCTGTAAAAATAAAAGGTTATTACCCATCCAGGTTCCAGGGTGCGGGCATTACTATATTCACTGACCCCACTTCCTGGTTTATTACATATGACCCTCTGATTGGCCGTCAGACGACCACGTGACCGGCTACGAAATAGTCACCTGACTCAGACTACTGGTCAGATGACGCGATACTAGTCACGTGATACGGATCTTTGAGTGGCCTGACGTAAGACGCTGAACATATGACACAGGACGCCGGTCACGTGATACGGGACGCCGGTCACGTGACGACGTTCCTACTGAGTGCAATCGCATGCAAATGAATACCACATGACGCCCAAACGGCCCGGTGATTGGCCGCCATGATTTGATAAATATAATGAATGTAAGGCTATCTGGTTGGCCTTGAAAAAGCTTAATAGCGAAACGCTGCGTCGGCATCTGTCAGTTTAGGGAGAAGTCCTCTCAGCATAGCATAAAAATGTTATTTACTTAAATGAAATTTGTTGCATGAGATAGGACGGAGATAGACTTGAGCTAGGAGAAATAGAAGATATTGTACCAAGTGTATCTAATTACCCATGTTTAATACAATGTTGCAACAGTAGTGTGCCTGCAATTCATGTGGTCTAACCACTAGAGGGCAATCACAGCCAGCATATACCACTTGAACTGCTGTATTATAGGGATTTTCCACACTGAACTGTGAAACAATTATAGCATCCTTGCACTGGTACATTATTATATCACATATCATACTGGTACTAGCAGGTAACGCCAGTGAGAGTGGCAATACTGCTATTATACCTAGGTTAATACAACTCATTTATTAATGCTAACAGGTAAATGCCAGTGAGAGTGACATTCCTGTAACAGCATTAGATATCAATGTGGTGATACATTACTGTCGGTGGCATTTATGTGAAATAAATCTCTCTTTTTTTCTGTGTAAAATTATAAAGGGCATTAACGGGGTACTATCATAAAGTACAACCCGATAGAGATCCAACACAAATATCTCTGAATATCTGAGGAGAGTAATTCCAACTCGTCCTCCGTGTGAGGGGTGAACCAGTGAGAGGGGATCACCCTTCACAATAAGTGCCCAGTTGCAAACATTGCAAATATAACACATCACAGACACTACTCTGCCACCACCTGTGATTGGGGAACCAGTGAGAGTGGTTGACCCATCACAAGTGGACATTTTTGGTCCTGATTGTAATATAAATCACTTACTTTGAATTTATATTTCTCCACTATTATTTGCCAAATATATGGCCTAAAGAATTGACCCTCAAATAAAGGGTCTTCAAGTCTATCCTACAACATCTCTCCCTAACTAACAAATGTGTTTTTAACACACAAACTCTTTATTTTTCTATCACTCACTTTGTCTGTGCAATATATGTAATTTTTTAACCTCTCCATTATTTTCGCTATTTATGAAGTGCCCCCGATGTGGACATAGGGCATCTTAAAATATATCAATAAAAGTTACGTTTTAATACTTTGTGCGTTCCCCCATACAGTCTTTCTCCTCTTCTCGTACAAATATGACGATGGAGAGATACCTGGTCCTTCTTCATCTGGGACCCGTCAGGACACTGGACCTGCGGCTGCTGGGTTCACAGCCCCCAGGCAGCCTGGTGAGTCTGTCTCTATGTCTATTAATGCTTTAGCACAAAGTCAGGGGGGGGGAGGGTTAGCCCCCCAAGGGGAAATGAGTAGGGGTTTTACTGAATTATTGAGTGGTTTTGCAGATTGGTTGGTGGGTTTGCGGCAGGGGGCGGGGCCGTCCCCGGCGGCAGCATGGGCACCGCAGAATTCGGGCACACCAGCTAGCATTAGTGTGCCAGTCAGTAATAGTGTGCCTGTTAGCAGTGGGGTGACGGTTAGCAGTGGGGTGCAGGTTAGCAGTGGGGTACCGGTTAGCAGTGTGGTGCCGGGGAGCAGCGGGGTGCCATTATCCGGCAGTGAGCAAAGCAGCAGTGGGGCAGGGGCTGAAGGGGGCAGTGTGGGGACGCAGGAAGAGAGTGGGAGGCTTAGTGACATTGCAAAAGGGGAGGTGTATGTATGTTTTGAGGGGCCATTGGGGGCCCACCTGAAGCAGGAGGTGAGGGAGAAGATTTGGAAAGGGGAATATGTGGATATATTTTCATTGCTCCCTTTAGAGCGTTTTAACCTGGATAGGCCCCGCAAGGAGGAGAAAAAAGAGGAGGAGGAACGGCGGCGGTATCGGCTGATACCGCGGTCATTCACGAATTGGTTACAAGCATTTGCTATTTTAGCTAGCGTGATTGGGGAGAAGGCACCTGACAATTGTTCAGGCTTATTTTGTTACATGGATGCGATAGGAGAGGCCTACCGTGTGTACGGGGGCATGGCTTGGCTCAGGTATGATGAGCAGTTTAGGCAGAGGAAGGCGGTTCGCCCCAACATTCGTTGGGATCATAAGGATATTGCTTTATGGTTAAAGGTAACGGCCCCCATAAAAAGTGGGCAGCCCTTTCGTGGGGATGGGGGGGGGCCGAGAGAGGCCACAAGCGGGACGGCCATGCAGAAGGGACTCTGCTTTGCCTTCAACGACGGGTCATGCCGGTTTGGAGCAAAATGCAAATTCAAGCATGAATGTTCCTCATGTGGAGGGAACCATGGGGCAAATAAATGCTTCAGAGGGAAGTCACGTGACGGTAGTTCAAAAGGGGGCGACACCAGTTCGGCTGGAAAGGATGCTGGGTTATCTGCGTAGGTATCCTGACCAGCAGACAGCCGCCTTGTTGGAGGAGGGGTTTAGGGAAGGTTTTAAGATACCTTCTGACGTGCAGGTTTCAGGGAGTTTTAGGAGGAATTTGAAGTCTGCTAGGGAGCATCCTGAAGTGGTGCAGGAAAAACTGTTTAAGGAGGTGCAGCTGGGTCGTATGGCTGGACCGTTTAGGGCGGCACCATGGCCGGATTTGATAGTCTCTCCGTTGGGGGTGGTGCCAAAAAAGGAGGCGAACAAGTTTTGTCTTATACACCATTTATCCTTCCCAAAAGGGGCGTCGGTCAATGATGGCATTGACCCCGACATCTGCTCGGTGGTTTATACATCCTTTGATGCGGCTGTTCAGTGGGTGAAGCAGTTTGGGAAAGGGGCCATGTTGGCAAAGACTGATATTGAATCGGCATTCCGGTTGCTGCCTGTTCATCCAACCAGTTTGCGTTTGTTGGGTTGTTGTTGGGATGGGGAGTTTTTTGTTGATCGATGTTTACCGATGGGATGCTCCTTGTCGTGTGCTTATTTTGAGGCCTTTAGTTCTTTTTTGGAGTGGGTGGTTAAGGATGTCTCTGGGTGCAGTTCAGTTATTCATTACCTAGATGATTTCTTATGTATTGGTCCCGGGGGGACCGGTGTATGTGACTTACTATTGAGGACTGTTGAAAGAGTGTCGGCAGACTTTGGGGTCCCGCTTGCTCCAGGTAAGACGGAGGGCCCTGCGACTGTGATCAGTTTTTTGGGTATTGTCATTGATACTGTGAATATGGAGTGCCGCTTGCCTGAAGAAAAATTACTTTGTTTGAAGGCCGAGGTAGGGAGGGCGTTGCTGTTGAAGAAAATCAGATTGAGGGAATTACAGTCCTTGCTGGGTAAGTTGAATTTTGCGTGTCGCATTATGCCGATGGGCCGCATCTTCAGCAGGAGGCTGGCAGCAGCGACAGCAGGGGTGGTTCTCCCTCATCATTTTGTCAGATTAGGTAGTGAGTTGAAAGGGGACTTGCGGGTGTGGGCATCTTTTCTGGAAACCTTTAATGGCAGGGCTTTGTGGATGTCAGACACTTGCGTGGCCACAGAGCTAGACCTTTTCACAGACGCTGCTGGGAGTGGCGGTTTTGGGGCTTATTGCCAGGGACATTGGTGTGTGGGCCGGTGGCCGGAATCTTGGGTGCAGAGAGGCTTGGTAAAAAACTTAGCATTGTTGGAATTGTTTCCTATTTTGGTTGCTGTTGTTGTTTGGGGTGAGCTGTTCCGCGATAGGAAGATTTGTTTTTACTGCGATAATTTGGGGGTAGTCATGGCTATTAATCAATTGTCGGCATCTTCGCCGCCAGTGGTTACTATTTTGCAGCAGTTGGTATTGGAATGTCTGGCTTTGAATTTGTGGGTTGTGGCTAGGCACGTTCCCGGTGTCTCTAACGGCATTGCGGATTCTTTATCTCGTTCACAGTGGGAACGATTCCGGGAGTTGGCACCAGAGGCGGACAGGGAGGGGACCGGGTTCCCGAGTCGGCTCTGGGCTCTGCTGGACGGGTAGTCGATCAGCTCATCAGGGAATCCTTGGCCCCGAATACATGGTCGGCATATAACCAGGAATGGCGGAGCTGGTTAGAATGGCGTGAGGTAGTAGGTTTAAGGGAGGATGATGACGAATTGGCTGTCTTGCTATACATAGGCCATTGTAAGGAGATTGGTTGGTCAGTGGCAAAGATCACGCGCTGTATGGCGGGCTTAGCTTTTGGGTTTCGTGCAGGTGGGAGGCCTGATGTCACAAAGAATTTCCTGATTGCGCAGGCTTTAAAAGGCTGGAGAAAAGGACATGTAGTACAGGATCAGAGAAGGCCGGTGTCCTTCCAGTTGTTGCAGAATATGGGCAGGAAGTTAGGTGAGGTCTGTAGTTCCAATTTCGAGGAAAGGTTGTTCGGAGTAGCCTTTTCGCTTGCCTTCTTCGGGGCACTGCGGATTGGTGAACTCGTGAGTCCAAGCGTCTCCAGGCCGGGAGGTTTGTTAGGGGAGGATGTGGATTTATACTCGGATAGGGTGGAGCTAGTGGTGAGGAGGTCTAAGACGGATCAATTAGGGAAGGGGAAGAAGGTGGTTCTTTTCTCAGTACTAGGCTCGGATATGTGCCCGGTGGCACGGCTAAGGTTGTTTAAGGAAGTCAGAGTGGGCAGAGAAAGGGATCCTTTGCTGATGCATGCAAATGGTTCCTTTTTATCACGGTTCCAGTTCACAAGCGTGTTTAGAGCAGTCCTGCGGACGTTGGGCCTCAAGGGGGAGGAATACGCAGGTCACTCTTTCCGCATCGGGGCCGCAACTGAGGCTGCTAGGATGGGTTTGGGAGATGAGCTGATTAAACGCATTGGGCGATGGGAATCGTCTCGTTTTCGTTCATATGTTCGTTTGGGGGATTGTTGAGGCTGATTGTGTTCTTTCTATTTTTAGGGCATCCCCCGTGCCTGATTTGGATTTTAGGACATTCATATGTCTTTTGGGGAGCTTTGCGGGCTGATGTCAGACTGAACGGCCGCCAGCTAGGTCTGGATAGAGAGGAGGCATTGGTTCGCTGGCTGGGGAAGCGCGGTATGGTATGGAGTGGAATGTTACAGGAATTTCACCGTTTTGTTCGGCTCGATAGGGCTCCCGACATATTAGTGTTGCATGTGGGAGGGAATGATCTTGGGGGCAGACCATTTAGGGAGTTGATACGGGATATCAAGTTTGATCTCTTACGGTTATGGGCAATGTTTCCGGAAGTGATCACGGTTTGGTCGGATATTGTGCCGCGCCGTTATTGGAGGGATGCAAGGTCGGCTGACAAGATTAACAAGGCTCGGATAAAAGTCAACAGGGCTATTGGGCGTTTTATGGCTAGAAACGGCGCGGTGGTGGTGAGGCACAGGGAACTTGAGTCTGGTGCCGGTGCTTTTTGGAGAGGGGACGGTGTGCATTTGAACGCTGTAGGGATTGATGTTTGGTCTTTGGGACTACAAGAAGGAATAGAAACAGCGTTCCGGATGTGGGGGGGTCGCTCGGGGTTAAGGGTTTAACCCCGTGCTTGGTGGCGGAGGGGGGTCCTCGAGGTTAGTGGCATTGAGGCTTAATTATGCGGCGGGGAGGGCCCCATGAGCACTGGGTGTTGACAATTGGTGCCCTCGAGCCAATCGCTATCGGCTGGGGGTAATCAACTCCTGGAAGTGCTTAGAGGTGTGGATATATTTATTGAGGGCCTCGGGGACCACCTTCCGTGAGAAATGTTTTTTGATTATTGTTAAATTTGTATTGTTTCAATAAAGATGGCTGCTGTGGCCAATTTTATCCAACAAGAGAGTTATGTCATTTGTGGGGGGATAATTGGGCACAGCGATTAGACAATACCCTGTCATGTAGGAGCCGGACTGGAGGCAAAGCCTAGGGGTAGGCTCCCCTGACAGGGTTTGTAGGGAGCTGACTAGCTGGACAGTCATAAAAGGGGTGTCTAAGGAGAGAGTCATAGGAGGAGGGGCTTAACGGGGTGTAGTAAGGGTATATAAGCAGGGTGCAGGCAGGAAATAGGGGTCACTGGGAGATTTTTCTGAACAGCTCCCACCCACCCGCCCTAATTTTTAAAGTTTTTAGGAAGAATTATTGAGAGGTTGTCTTTTGTCACAGTGGCCTGTGCGGAGGGGGGTCCTCGAGGTTAGTGGCATTGAGGCTTAATTATGCGGCGGGGAGGGCCCCATGAGAGGGCTGGACTCCCCTGGGTGAGGCTAATTAATGAGCACTGGGTGTTGACAATTGGTGCCCTCGAGCCAATCGCTATCGGCTGGGGGTAATCAACTCCTGGAAGTGCTTAGAGGTGTGGATATATTTATTGAGGGCCTCGGGGACCACCTTCCGTGGGAAATGTTTTTTGATTATTGTTAAATTTGTATTGTTTCAATAAAGATGGCTGCTGTGGCCAATTTTATCCAACAAGAGAGTTATGTCATTTGTGGGGGGATAATTGGGCACAGCGATTAGACAATACCCTGTCATGCCTATTACACGTCACACAGACATTACATAGTATACCACATGCCATAATGCCCATTACATGTTGTGCCTCACACGGTTATGCCCATTACGTCTCAGACTATGATGCCCATTACACATTATGCCACACACCATGATGCCCATTAAACATTATGCCACACACCGTGATGCCCATTACACATTATTTGACACAAGTGATGCCCATTACACATTATGCCAAACACCATAAGGCCCATTAGACGTGCCTCACACCGTGATACCCATTACAAGTGCTCCTCACACCATGATACCCATTAGCCGTTGTGCCTCACACCGTGAGGCCCATTACATCTCAGACCATCATGCCCATTACACATTAAGCCACACACCGTGTTGCCCATTACACATTAGTACACATTATTTGACACACGTGATGCCCATTACACATTATGGGGGGGAGGGACATGACAGGGGTGGGTGGCGGAGAGGGGAATGTAAGGAAGGAAAGGCTGGGAAGAGCAAGCGGGGGATTATATATATGTAAGTACAGTATGTGTGTGTGTGTATGTATATATATATATATATATATATATATATATATAGTGTGTGTGTGTATATATATATATATATATATGTTTCAAATGGGTCCGGCACTCCTGCTGTGCTGTATCAGCTGCTCCGGTTCCCCCCGCAGAACGAACAAATGCAGCAGTGGATGGGCAGTGGCACTCTGGTGACTTCAAACGTGAAATAGCGAGTTTAATGTAAAAATGCTGACATCTCAATGCCGACGTTTCGGGGTCAGACAAGCCCCGTTTTCAAGGTGAGAGACCCTTGAAAATGGGCTTGTCTGACCCTCAAACGTCAGCATTGAGATGTCAGCATTTTTACATTAAACTCGCTATTTCACGTTTGAAGTCTCCAGAGTGCCACTGCCCATCCACTGCTGCTATATATATATATATACACAAACTCATACTGTACTTGTAAATATGAAAGTGCTGCCTTACTTTCACTTATGTGGATGCCTGGTGGGGCAGACAGGCTGTGCACAACATGGACTCCTACAGCACTGCAGGTCCACACCTCCTTCCTTCTCCCTGCAGCCTGCTAGCTCAGCCAGTCACTGAGCCGCAGGCTGCTGTGTCAGATATGATTGGACAGCTATTTACCAAAATGGATTCGTAAAAAATAGGTGTATTCGTAGGCAGAAATACACCTATTTTTTACACATTTGTATTTTCGGGATTTTCAATCCCGAAAATACAACAATTCGTATTCCTAAAGATGGAACATTCGTATTTGTATTTACAAATACGAATGTCTACACCATCGATAGAATACGACAGAAATCACCATTCAAAAGAATGGTGGTTCCTGATGTACTAAGCAGCCGTACTGATAATGTGGCTGCTAAGTGGTGTGAAACAGGCACGCAAATACGACAGGAAAATAGAACACCATTTTCCTGTTCTATTTGCGTTTTAGCCTGCATGGATCAGTCAGATCCGTGCAGGCTGCAGTGTAAAAAAAAATAGAAAAAATAAATAAATTTAAAAAAAAACCAGCGTGGGGTCCCCCCCACAGCCATAACCAGCACCAGGCTGAAGGAGCCGGGGCCGGTAATTAAAAATCAGGGAACCCGACAAATAGGGGTTCCCCGATTTTTAACAACCAGCCCCAGGCTCCAGGTCCGGGGCTGGTTCCCAAAATATGGGGGACAAAATGACTAGGGGTCCCCCGTATTTTAAGAACCAGCCCCAGGCCAAACCAGCCAGCAGGGTAATGCCACTGCCGGGGGGAGAAGAAGATAGGTACTGGACTGCACGCTGCCTGGAATACATATTGGTGTGTACAGGACTGCACACTGCCTGGTATGCATATGGGTGTGTCCTGGACTGCACGCAGCCTGGAATACATATTGGTGTGTACTGGACTGCACGCTGCCTGTAATACATATTGGTGTGTACTGGACTGCACGCTGCCTGGAATACATATTGGTGTGTACTGGACTGCACGCTGCCTGGAATACATATTGGTGTGTACAGGACTGCACGCTGCCTGGAATACATATTGGTGTGTACTGGACTGCATGCTGCGTGGTATACATATTGGTGTGTACTGGATTGCAAGCTGCATGGAATACATATTGGTGTGTACAGGACTGCACGCTGCCTGGAATACATATTGGTGTGTACTAGACTGCACGCTGCCTGGAATACATATTGGTGTGTACTGGACTGCACGCTGCCTGGAATACATATTGGTGTGTACTGGACTGCACACTGCCTGGTATACATATTGGTGTGTACTGGACTGCATGCTGCGTGGTATATATATATTGGTGTGTACTGGATTGCAAGCTGCATGGAATACATATTGGTGTGTACAGGACTGCACACTGCCTGGAATACATATTGGTGTGCCCAGGACTGCACGCTGCCTGGAATATATATTGGTGTGTACAGGACTGCACGCTGCCTTGTATACATATTGGTGTGTCCTTTGTAATACTTACAAATGGTGACAGAATATCTGACATAAATGTGGGTGAAAACCTGGGATCCAGTGACCATCAAGCAGTATGGTTCAAAATAAAGACAGAGACTGACTCATCGCACACAAAAACAAAGGTGTTAGATTTTAGGAAGGCTGATTTTGTAGAGATGGGAAACTCTGTAAGGGATTTTTTGGCAGAGTGGAGGAACTTGGAAGGAGTGCAGGATAAGAGGGAAAAATTAAAAGCAACAGAACTTTGTGTCAAAAAAGTTAGTAAAAACACAAGAAAAAGGAAGCCATTGTGGTTTGCAAAAGAAGTAGCAAGTATTGTGAAAGCAAAAAAGTTGGCCTTTAAGAAATTTAAGCAGACGCAGAAGAATGAGGACAAAGAGGTGTATCTTGTTAGACAGAAGGAGGCTAAGAAGGTAATCAGATGTGCAAAAGCACAGGCTGAAGAGAAAATGGCCCAATCAGTGGGTAAAGGGGGGGAAACTTTTTTTAGGTATATAAGTGAAAGGACAAAAACAAAAAGTGGAATAATAAGACTAAAGACAGAGAGTGGAAGTTTTCTTGAGGGGGACAATGTAATAGCAGATAATATTAATAATTATTTCTGCTCAGTATTCACTGCTGAAAGAGAGGGGAAGGGGCCACAATTAAGTTGCAAGTATAGTCAGAAAACTGAGGGAGAAACGAGTACATTTACAGAGGAGAAAGTCCTCACAGAACTCTCAAAACTGAAAGTGGATAAATCAATGGGGCCAGATGGGATACATCCAAGGATACTAAAAGAGCTCAAAGGGGAGCTGGTAAAAACCAATAACAGAATTATTCAACCAGTCACTAGCTACTGTAATAATCCCAGAGGACTGGAAAACAGCGAATGTAGTCCCACTGCACAAAAGTGGAAGCAAAGAAGAGGTAAGCAACTATCGACCAGTGAGCCTTACATCAGTAGTAGGGAAATTGATGGAAACACTCTTAAAAGAAAGAGTTGTAGAATATCTCAAAACCAGCAATTTACAGGATCCAAAACAGCATGGGTTTACTGGGGGAAGATCATGTCAAACAAATCTTATTTACTTTTTTGACTGGGTGACTAAAGTAATAGATCAAGGTGGGGCTGTAGATGTAGCTTATCTAGACTTTAGTAAGGCTTTTGACACTGTCCCACATCGCAGACTGTTAAATAAACTTGAAAGCTTGGGATTGGATTCTAAGATAGTTGAATGGATAAGAGCATGGTTGCAGGACAGAAAACAGAGAGTTGTAGTAAATGGAGTACAGTCAAAGGAGGGAAAGGTTACAAGTGGAGTACCCCAGGGATCTGTACTTGGACCAGTGCTTTTTAATATCTTTATTGGTGATATTGCAAATGGAATTGAGGGTAAAATGTGCCTTTTTGCAGATGACACAAAGGTATGCAACAGGGTAGACACACCAGGAGGGGTAAAACAAATGATTGATGATCTAGGTAGATTAGAGGAATGGTCAAGAGCATGGCAACTACAGTTTAATGCCAAAAAATGCAAAATCATGCACTTGGGTTGCAAAAATCCAAAGACTAAATATAGTATAAATGGCACTATAATGGAAACTACTGAGGAAGAAAGGGATCTAGGTGTCACTATTTCAGGGGACTTAAAGGCAGGTAGGCAATGTAACAAAGCAATGAAGAAGGCAAGTCAGATGCTTGGTTGCATAGGGAGAGGTATCAGCAGTAGAAAGAAAGAAGTAATAATGCCACTGTATAGGTCATTGGTACGACCTCATCTAGAGTATTGTGTTCAGTTCTGGAGGCCATATCTCCAGAAGGATATAAATACATTAGAGACTGTACAAAGAAGGGCAACTAAAATGGTGCATGGCCTACATCACAAAACGTACCAGGAAAGACTAAAAGATCTTAATATGTATACTTTAGAGCAGAGAAGGGAAAGGGGGGACATGATAGAAACTTTCAAATATATCAAGGGTTTTAACAAGGTACAGGTGGGAGACATTCTTCACAGGAAGAGGAGCAGCAGAACACGAGGACATGCACTGAAACTAGAGGGAGGAAGATTCAGGGGAAATGTGAGGAAGAATTACTTCACAGAAAGAGTAGTAGGTACTTGTTTCCTAGCACGGCCACACCGATTCAGATCGGGGTGGTCGTGTCGGAAAAATCGGGTCGATCGCATCGCATGCGATTTGGTCGCATGCGATGCGATCGACGCGACCGACCGTTTTTTGACCCGATTTTTTTCATTGAATCCAATGTAAATTGGGTCCCTGGGACCCAATTTTACATTGGATTCAATGAAAAAAATTCCCAACCCCCCCAAATTGAAGCGCGTTAACCCCAGCCCACGATAGACGCCAACCCGAAGCGTGGCGAGCGCAGCGAGCCCGCGAGGGGCGGCGGTACGCGTCCTCCGACCTTTTAATGCCCTACTATCCACTAGGGCGTGGAGTGAGAATAGAATAGTGTGGCGAGCGCAGCGAGCCACCGAGCCCGAAGCGTGGCGAGCGCAGCGAGCCCCGCGAGGGGACGCGGATACCTTCACAGGTAAACGCGTCCCTTCGCGGGCTTCACAGGTGTCCGCGTCGCCACGGACACCTGTGAAGCCCGCAAGGGGACGCGTATATCTGTGAAGGTATCCGCGTCCGCTCGCCACGCTTCGGGCTCGGAGGACGCGTACCGCCGCCCCTCGTGGGCTCGCTGCGCTCGCCACGCTTCGGGTTGGCGTCTATCGTGGGGTGACGACGGGGACATCTATAATGTGAAATGGGTCATATTGGCCCATTTCACATTTTTTCACATTTTTACAGCATTTCAATGTTAAAAAATATTTTAACATTGAAGCCTATGCAAAAATCAGGTGCATCGCGTTGCATCGCGTCGGGACCAATGTTAATGGTCCCGACCGACGCGATGCCCCCGATATTTTACCTTTCCCGACAAGATTTCAATGTTAAAATATTTTTTAACATTGAAGCCTTTGGAAATATCGGGGGCATCGCGTCGGTCGCGTCGGGACCAATGTTAATGGTCCCGACCGACGCGATGCCCCCGATATTGTCTCCTAGCTGGCAAAATGGACCTGATTTCAAAAGAAATCGGGTCCATCGGGGGTAATCGTGTCCCTTAAGTAAGGGACACGATTACTTAAGATTGTGGCCGTGCTAGGAAACAAGTACCGAGTAGTAGATAAGTGGAATAGCCTCCCATCAGAGGTGGTAGAGGCAAATACAGTAGTACAATTTAAACATGCTTGGGATAGGCATATTGATATCCTTACAAAAAAATAAGGATCAAATATGGTTTGAGGTAACATGTTTAAAAAAAGGGGCAGACTATATGGGCCAAGTGGTTCTTATCTGCCGTCACATTCTATGTTTCTATGTCCTGGAGTGCACACTGCCTGGTATACATATTGGTGTGTACTGGACTGCACTCTGCCTGGAATACATATTGGTGTGTACAGGACTGCACGCTGCCTGGTATACATATTGGTGTGTACTGGAATGCACGCTGCCTGGAATACATATTAGTGTGTACAGGACTGCACGCTGCCTGGTATACATATTGGTGTGTACAGGACTGCATGCTGCCTGGTATACATACTGGTGTGTACAGGACTGCACGCTGCCTGGTATACTTATTGGTGTGTACAGGACTGCACGCTGCCTGGTATACATATCGGTGTGTATTGGATTGTACCCTGCAGCTAGGAGAATCACCATAGAATCCCCCACTGATGCTCAGGCCCAGAGCTGGTGTAATATGCTCAGTAGATCCTGCAATACAGGGCAACGCTGGGCAGTCCCTCTGCTACTTCGCTGTTGATGTCAGCTGCTGCACCTGTCACTCTTTGACAGACAGTGACACGTTAGTGTTATGTGCAGCACAGATGTCCGCTCTCCCACCGCTCCCTCCCCCACACTGTACCTTTGGCAGTTGCATCTACAACTGGAAGTGGTGGTCACGGCTCTGCAGTCTCTCGCTGATCTCCTGTGTAAGGTACACTGCCCTCTCCCCTCCTGTGTACATATGTGTAAGGGTACTACTAGTGTGGGCATTGTGTGTAGGGGCACTACTAGTGTGGGCATTATGTGTAGGGGGTACTACTAGTGTGGGCATTATGTGTAGGGGGCACTACTAGTGTGGGCATTATGTGTAGGGGGCACTGCTAATGTGGGCATTATGTGTAGGGGGTACTACTAATGTGCGCATTATGTGTAGGGGGTACTACTAATGTGGGCATTATGTGTAGCTGGCACTACTAGTGTGGGCATTATGTGTAGCTGGCACTACTAGTGTGGGCATTATGTGTAGGGGCACTACTAATGTGGGCATTATGTGTAGGGGGCACTACTAGTGTGAGCATTATGTGTAGGGGGCACTACTAGTGTGGGCATTATGTGTAGGGGGCACTACTAGTGTGAGCATTATGTGTAGGGGGCACTACTAGTGTGGGCATTATGTGTAGGGGGTACTACTAATGTGCGCATTATGTGTAGGGGGTACTACTAATGTGGGCATTATGTGTAGCTGGCACTACTAGTGTGAGCATTATGTGTAGCGGGCACTACTAGTGTGGGCATTATGTGTAGCGGGCACTACTAGTGTGGGCATTATGTGTAGCGGGCACTACTAGTGTGGGCATTATGTGTAGGGGCACTACTAGTGTGGGCATTATGTGTAGGGGGCACTACTAGTGTGAGCATTATGTGTAGGGGGCACTAATAGTGTGGGCATTATGTGTAGGGGGCACTACTAGTGTGAGCATTATGTGTAGGGGGCACTACTAGTGTGGGCATTATGTGTAGGGGGCACTACTAGTTTAGGCATTATGGGCCTGATTCTGGTTTACTCGCAAAGCACATTTTGTTTGCGAATGGACAAAACCATGCTGCAGATGTAACTGGGGCAGATGTAACCGGGGCAGAGAGTTGGATATGGGTGACTTATTTTGTTTCTGTGCAGAGTAAATACTGGCTGCTTTATTTTTACACTACAATATAGATATCAGTTTGAAGAACACTCCCCACCCAAATCTAACTCTCTCTGCACATTACATCTGCCCCACCTGCAGCGCAGTATGGTATTGGACATTGGCAAACCAAATGTGCTTTGCGAGTGTATGGGCATTATCTTCTTGGGCAGCATGGACAGTGTAATGGTTAGCATGGCTGCCTCATAGCACTGGGGTCGGGTGTGGGTTGTAAGGTCCACAACAACTAAGTCGATAAGCATTGGGTCGACACCACTAGGTTGACAGGCACCAAGGTCGACATGTGTCTAGGTCAACAGGCAAAGTCAACAGTCAAAATGTCGACATGGGGTTTTTCACCGTTTTTTTACCTGAATGTCGACACAGTCGACCTGGACACAGTTGGAAGTGCACCGCATCCCCTCGCATCGCTCATTTCGCTCACAATGCTTTGGGCGCGCCCTAGTGGATGGTAGGGCATGAAATACCACCTGTCGCCACATGTCGGCTCAAAAAACAGTGAAAACCCCCATGTCGACCTAGACCCATGTCAGCCTAAAACCATGTCGACCTTGTTACCTGTCGACCTAGTGGTAAATGAATTATGTAAATCAGGGGATGAATTGGGTAAATCAGTGCTCGATAAGGATCTAGGAGTCCAAATAGACAACAAACTGGGGTGTAGCTCAATGTAATATAGCAACAAAAAAGGCCAACACAATTCTCGCATGTATTAAAAGGGGCATGGAAACTAGGGACTCAAGGGTAATTATGCCTCTGTACAAATCATTGGTTAGACTGCACCTCGAATACGCAGTGCAGTTCTGGGCCCCGCACTATAAAAAGGACATCATAGAATTAGAAAAAATCCAAAGAAGAGCAACAAAGCTTATTAGGGGAATGGAGAATTTAAGCTAAGAGGAAAGATTAAACAATTTGGGACTATTTACACTAGAGAAAAGACATTTAAGGGGGGACTTGCTCAATATGTACAAATATATCAGGGGCCAATATAAGGAACTGTCAAACACCCTTTTTTCTGCTAGAAAGGAATCTAGGACGCGGGGGCGCGAGTTTAGATTAGAAGAAAAAAGATTTTGTTCATCTATAAGAAAAAATTTCTTTACAGTCAGAGCAGTCAAACTTTGGAACTCTCTTCCTGGAGAAGTGGTGTCGGCATACACTATAAATACATTTACATTAAGGTTGGATAAACATTTATTATTTAAAAACATCCATGGGTACAAATAAGTAACAAAATCTGTCTTTAAAATATCAGAACTTACTATACAACAAGGGATTAGCTACTATAAATATAGGTTAAACGAGATGGACGCAAGTCTTTATTCAGCCTCAACTACTATGTAACTATGGGGGTTATTCTAGTTCATTCTTTCTGACAAAATCCTTCTTAGATGGACAAAACCATGTGCACTGCGCGTGGGGAAGATGTTACTTGTGCAGAGAGAATTAGATTTGGGTGGGGTGCAGTGCACATGGTTTTGTCCATCTAAGAAGGATTTTGTCAGACATATTTATTATTAAAAACACAGGCAACTTCTAACTGAACATAAACTTTTATTAATAACAAACATAATAAGGGGGGGGGGATAAAAATAAATTAAATGAGGGCCTCCAAACGTAAAAAAAGAATATTTAAATAAAATAGGGTTAGGAATATCTCCCGCAAAATGTTGTCCACCTCCTCCTGGTGCTGTTCAGTGTCTGTAGTGAAGGGATAAAAAAAAAATAATAATATATAACATACACAAATGTTTGTTGTATTTGTACATAATAAGAAGTTGTGAGTTAAGTGTGAAGGCCACATACATTTTTCAACTACATTGAAGATGGGTATGCTGTAAACACGGTCCTAAATACTATTCTGTTGACATACACATACTGTACATATTACATAACATTAAATAAATTACTCCTTCTTGGATGAATGTATGCTGTATCCCAATTGGTAGTTTTGTTTTGGGGGACTCACCTCTAACCTCACAATTAGGCTATGCTATTTAAGGGTTATGACATTGTTGCGGCTTAAGCACTCCTTACTATTTAAAATTTAGGACATTGCTGTACAAATTATAGGCCTAAAGCTATGTTTGTAAAGCATGCATCCGCATGGCCTCACACACTATTAACAAAACAATCTATTAATTAATGTTGCACATCATGCTGTGAAGTGGAGTTACACAACACCTGGACCCACATAACTACAACACCACTAATGTCGGATATGTCATTGGATGTACTGTTATGTCAATTATTCAAGGGGTGAGGCATGGCCACACTCCAAAAAACCACCAAGGGGACCCTTGTTCCTGGAGAAGGACAGGCCACACCTCATGGTCGCCCTGCAGTGATATGTTGCAACTAATGTTGATGTTGGATACATATTTGTGGTTGTTGTGATTGTTTATGTGTAGAAATGTGTAGGTAAACATTAGCCACATTATTTACTTACGGCTAGTTGAGCCATCCTGCTCGCCGCTGGTTGGGTGTCCGGTGGTTGGGGGGGTCAGGAGCACGGGGGATGGATTTGGACTTTGGATAGAGGTAGTGGGTTGGAGTGGGGATTGGAGAGGTTTGGGGGTGGGTGGTGGGGAGATGTAGGGGGGTTGGAAATGGGGTGGGGAGGGGGTAGGGGTGTGGGTGGGGGTAGGGGAGTGGCTGGTGGAAGGGGAGGTTGAAATGGGGTGGGCACCAGCAGGCCCCAATGTCTCCTCCTCCTCTTCCTGGTGTTGCCCTTCCTCCTCTGGGCCTTCCTCCTCTGGGGCTGGCTCCTCCCGGGCTGCCTCCTCCCGGCTGAAGTTTGGGTTTCATAAAATTGGGGGATAGAAAAATTCACATTAGTCATGCTCATAACCTTACAAACTATCATTTCTGTTATATTTAATACATTTATCATGCTAACTAATTGATTTGCTACATCCAAAAACAGAGGGACTACATATACCCCCCCCCATATACAACCCATTTACCCCCCCATATACACCCCAAATACCCCCCATATACACCCCATATACACCCCATATACAACCCATATACACCCACATACTCATGCACATATTTATAAAAACTACAGAAATCATTGCTAACAAACGCAGACATTATTGTAAATATATACTTACATCGGCCAATATGGCGGCGAATTGTGCTTAGCAGCACTGGCTGCCGCCGCCGCAGGTCAGACCAGCGCCGCTCCACCTGGCCAAGGCTTCTGCGGACGCCGGTCCGGGCGTAGATTAAGCGGCGGGCAGCGTTATACGCACGCCGCTTGTCATCATTCCTATAATATGGGCCCCTGGGCCCCAGGCGCCGGTCCATCACTTGCACCAAGGCCTGCAGCTCCTCAATAGCAAAGGGTGCAGCCCTTGTCACAGACATATTGGCAATGGCGCAGTTATTAATTGCAGGTACATATATAAGTTTTGGTGGTTGCTGATTGGACGAAAAGGTAGTTTTTGTATTGTTAACTTTATTAATCTATCTTACATTAACAATATGTATGCGAATAAAAACTTTCGCGGAGCGTTCCGATATGCACACCATAACATACATTATGCTTTCAATGTAGAGTGACGTACTGTATGTACAGTGTGCGAAAAATTATACACGCAACCATCTACTAATACATACGCTGATAACAAGGCACATACAACATGTTGTTGTATGACAAATTCATCCTCATAACAAATGTAAGGAAAGCATTATAACGTTGGGGTCTGTTGCTGCTGTGACTGTGACACTCAAATGTAACCTACTACATATATGTATTATGCGTTACTAAGGGCGAGATGTATCAAATGTAAAATGCGGTAAAACCCCGGTTTTGCCGTATTTTCCAATGTATCAAAAATGATACCGCACTGAAGGGTATCGCCACCTTTGGGTGGCGATACCCTATAGAAGCCTATGGGCTTCTTTTCGCCGCCCGCCGACGCATACCCACCGCCTCGCCGACCCCCCCTCAGGCTTACCTTCCTGAAGGGTCCTCCTGGACCCTGGAAGGTAACCCCTCCTCCCCCTAGTGACACAGCCGGACATCCTTCCGGCTGCAGGGGGGAGGAGGAAGCGCCAGGGACAGCATGCATAGCTGTCCCCGGCGTGAGGGGAGAGCGTGGTGGCAGGGAGGTGACGGAGACCCCCGCACACCAGTGTACAGGTATCGCAGGGGGCCTCCGTCACCGCACCGCGTTGCCAGACGCATATGTTAGTACATATGCGTCAGCATCACGGCGGCGATGTATTTTAATACATCCCACCCTAAAGCTGAGAGCGGGTGGTGTCCTGCGTATAACAACAGGAGGGTCAGTGTTACTCTATGCTGGTTTATGGGTCCAGCACCACAGTAACCTCTATACACATTAGAGTGCCGCCTTGTCACAGTCTCTCTCTATACATAGTGTATGGTGGTACTGAATAACCGTTCTCTCCTGTTACTCAGGTGCAGAATCCGTATTGCCGTGACTGCTGTATGGTCTCTGTAACTGGAGGCAGAAATATAACCGGGTCCTCCTCTCCCCTCCGGTGTATGTGGGACACTGCGGCCGGCCAGTGATACGGGAGGAGAAGGTGACTATAACAATGTTTGTATAATGTGGACGGCAGTGATTGACAGTTATACACTATGGCCCTGATTCTGGTTCAATAGCAAAAGCAAATTCTCTCTAATAGACAAGACCATGCTGCACTGCAGGGGGGCAGATGTAACATGTGCAGAGTGTTAGATTTGGGTGAGTTATTTTGTTTCTGTGCAGGGCAAAAACTGGATGCTTCATTTTTAAAACTGCAATATAGATATCATCCAATCTAATGTAACATATACATGCTTGTACATATGTTAAAGTATAAAGATCGCTTCAGAATTGATGTTGTGTGATGGACTCTTATACACATATGGTAACATTGATCAAGCAACCAAAATGCATTTGTTGCTGAGAAACTGCCTAAAAGAGTGTGGCTTGGACCTATGCCTGCTAAACAATTATAGTTGTCATAGAATCCAACTATATATGTGTTTTGTCGCTAAGTTATTGCCATAAAGACATTGGTGGCAGTGAAATCTATGGACTTTCATAGGGATATCTGTGAGACTGTGTTTTACTGTACATTGCCCCCTCAGTGAACCCTGCAGCAAGCTACAAATCAAAAGGGCTTAGTGAGTGTCCCCATGGACACTAAATGTGCGGGAAAACAGCTGTTCTCGAGGACTGGGCGGGAGAACAGCTGTTCTCGAGGACTGGGCGTCCTCCGACCTTTTCATTCCCCTACTATCCACGTCGGCGTGGAGTTGAGAATATATAGTGTGGCGAGCGTAGCGAGCCACCGAGCCCGAAGCGTGGCGAGCGCAGCGAGCCCCGCGAGGGGACGCGGATACCTGTCAAGCCCGCGAGGGCTGACCGCTGCCCACCTCCAGCAGTGTTCAGTCATGGAAGCGCTGCCTCCACCAGAACTGAGTGTCCAGGAACAGATGGGGAAAGGTGCAGCCTTCACACCGCCCACTATTGCCGCCCACTACTAGTATTGGCTGTAGGAAAGCAGAGCCCAGTCACACCCCTCTACACCCAGGGACTATCTGTATTAACAGTAGTACCCTGCGGGAGACGGGAGGTGGGGTGACAGAGTGACAGTTGAAGGAAGAAGAAGGCAGGCAGAGCTGATATATATATATAGAGAGAGAGAGATAGAGAGAGAGAGAGAGAAAGAAATACAGGGACAGACAGTTATTCAAGAGAGCGAGGAGAAAGGACAGGAAAGAGAAGGACAGAGAGAGACAATTGCCTAGCTAGACCAAGTTAAAGCTGCTAGACATGGTGAGCTAACTGAGACTTTCATTATTGCACCTTTACATTATAGGATGCAAAGTTAGCCATATCAAGGGACTACTGCAAATACAGCATACTGTATACTTACCAAAACAGAGAGGAAAGTATAGAGCATTATCAGAATATATTGCGGTTTACATACAGCAAAGGAAGTTTTATTAGTGCAGCATACCAGAGCTGGGCTTGTGGCCGAGTCTTTCAAACTATTGCAACTATAAATCCACTTGGCAACTATTTACCTAGGACCTTCTGCAGTAATCGCAAGCCAGGATCATTCAGGGACAATATAGATAGTTTCTTCCTACAAAGGAAAAGTAACTCTATTTAGGACAGCAGCTGGTACTTATGTATTATCTGGGCTGCCGATTTAGAAATCGGGTCCATCGCATCACATCGCATGCGACCAAAATCGCATGCAATGCGATCAATGCGATGGACCCGATTTTTCCATAGGATTCAATGTTAAAATGGACTGAGTCCATTTTAACATAGGATTCTATGGGAAAAAGGGTCCTTTTCATTTCCCCACTATCCAACTACGCATGGAGTTGGATATAAATCTGTGGCGAGCGCAGCGTGCCACCGAGCCCGAAGCGTGGGGAGGGCAGCGAGCCCCGCGAGTGGATGCGGAATACATTTTAACAAATCCGCGTCCGCTCGCCACACTATATGTTCTGAACTCCACGCCGACGTGGATAGTAGGGGAATGAAAAGGTCGGAGGACGCGCACCGCCGCCGCTCGCCACGCTTCGGGTTCGCGTCAATCGTGGGGGTGGCGGCCACATTGGGGGGCCATTATTTTTTACACACATGCCGGTGCCATACCCAATGAGAAATGGCCCATATTGGGCCATTTACCTTTTTTTTCTATGTTACAACTTTTTGTAATGCATGCACCATATTGACTGTATAGGCAAAGATAAGGGTTTAGAGTGTTAGCAATACTATATACATGAAATGTACTGTAATGTCTTTATTTGAAGTTTATATTGTATCTTATTAAATTACTACTAATTATACTTACCAAGTTGTGGGGTATTTCCTTGACGCCATTCACCGATATCTAAATAATAAAATAGATAGAGGCAATTAGCTTTCCCAAGTGATCCTGATATACATCTTTAAAACTTGGGTGGAGGCACAAAATATTTACAGTCACCCTCACACCGTTAGGAGGGTTACACTCCGGTCCTGGCAGTGCTGCACACTGTTAGTGTGGTGGTGACCATTCTCCGGTCCTGGCAGCGCTGCACACTGTTAGTGTGGAGGCGACAATCTCCCGTCCTGGCAGCGCTGCACACTGTTAGTGTGGTGGTGACCAATCTCCCGTCCTGGCAGCGCTGCACACTGTTAGTGCGGTGGGGACCAATCTCCGGTCCCGGCAGCACTGCACACTGTTAGTATGGTGGTGACCAATCTCCTGTCCCGGCAGCGCTGCACACTGTTAGTGTGGTGGGGACCAATCTCCTGTCCTGGCAGCGCTGCACACTGTTAGTGTGGTTGCAGTGCTTGATCCAGAGGGATCCACCCATGGATTCAGCACCCATCAATACTACGGCCATACCGATAGGTCTGGATCCTGGAGGACACATCTACTCCAGCTATTACTGCAGAGTTCAGTAGCATTTCCCATATCTCTTTCAGCAAGGCTGGTGGGACACTGGACCCCATGGGATTGCGGATTGGGCTGGAGGTCACCCTTAAGTAGGTTTAAGTTCTGAGCTCCTCCATCCCCATCATGTCCGTCTTTGTGTGCCTGATGGAGTAGGGCCTTTGTAGAAGCAGCCCCTATTGTAGGTTAGTTATTTTCTTTATGTATCTTATATTCCTGTTTATTGTATAGACAGGTTCTGTGTGCCGCTTGTAGCAGTGCACAGTGAGAGTGTGGTGGATGTAGGAGCTTCCATCAGCAGGTCAGAGAGGACACCCCCCATCACCCCGATCTCATTACATCCACTGGGGTAAATAAAGCTGGGTACACTTATACAATCGTCGGCCCGTTCTCCTGATATCGGGAGAACCGCCGCTGATTGTATAGGTGTGTATGCAGTGCCGGTGCAGGAGCGTAAGCTGATAAATGGCTAGTAACGCTCCTGCAACGGTCAGGACCAGGAGGTGGCATCTTATGTGCTGCACATGCGATCCACATAGGAGAAGCCGCTAACCCCCTGCTGGGACCGAACAAGTGTATATACATACATATAGATAGATAGATAAAAGCTCCATCAAAGTATCTTACATATTACCCTGTGCAGCAGGTTAGTGTATATAAAGGGGTATCTAGGTGACGGCTCCATCATAGTATCTTACATATTATTTTGTGCTGCAGGTTAGTGTATATAAAGGGGTATCTAGGTGACAGCTCCATCATAGTATCTTACATATTACTCTGTGCAGCAGGTCAGTGTATATAAGGGGTATCTAGGTGACAGCTCCATCATAGTATCTTACATATTACTCTGTGCAGCAGGTCAGTGTATATAAGGGGTATCTAGGTGACAGCTCCATCATAGTATCTTACATATTACTCTATGCATCAGGTTAGTGTATATAAAGGGGTATCTAGGTGACAGCACCATCATAGTATATTACATATTACTCTGTGCTGCAGGTTAGTGTATATAAAGGGGTATCTAGGTGACAGCTCCATCATAGTATCTTGCATATTACTCTGTGCAGCAGGTCAGTGTATATAAGGGGTATCTAGGTGACAGCTCCATCATAGTATCTTACATATTACTCTGTGCAGCAGGTTAGTGTATATAAAGGGGTATCTAGGTGACAGCTCCATCATAGTATCTTACATATTACTCTATGCATCAGGTTAGTGTATATAAAGGGGTATCTAGGTGACATCGCCATCATAGTATCTTACATATTACTCTGTGCAGCAGGTAAGTGTATATAAAGTGGTATCTAGGTGACAGCTCCATAATAGTATCTTACATATTACTCTGTGTATCAGGTCAGTGTATATAAAGGGGTATCTAGGTGATGGCTCCATCATAGTATCTTACATATTACTCTGTGCAGCAGGTTAGTGTATATAAAGGGGTATCTATGTGACAGCACCATCATAGTATCTTACATATTACTCTGTGCATCAGGTTAGTGTATAGAAAGGGATATCTACAGTATGTGCCAGCTCCTTCATAGTATCTTACATATTATGATGGAGCTGTGTATCAGGTTAGTGTTAGGGTGACATAGGTTAAAATGACATAGACAAATACATTTAACGTGAGAGAAAAAATAGATAATGTGTATGTATAGTTTAAAATATAGGTAGAAGTAGCTGCAGCATGTGGTGTTTGTTGTATTAGGGACGTCCCACCAGGATATTTATGATAGTAATTAATGGGTTAAAACCCTGCTGGTAGGTAATTCTTTAAGATTCCCTGGATACAAATTGAAATAATGCCTTTATTGGCTTTGCACTATGTATCAAGGAAAATTAGTCTCCATGTAAATCACTTAAGGCTACAAATGAGACATGGTATACCATTCAGTTACAATTCTATCTCTAGCTGGCAATATGCCCAGACATTCTTCAAGAGAATGTTAGCTGATGGAATATGCAGTGATTTTATATACAGGAGCAACAATGACATCTACTGGATGAACTATTTATGACACTACCCAGACCTCTGTGGATCGTTCTGGGTTTTTATGTACAGTTGAATATAAATGGTGCTCCTATTGATTCCAAACTGAGTTGGCCCTCTGATCTGAGGGTATTACATTCGGTATATAAGCCTATCTGGTGGAGACAAATATCCTGGTTTAATTTTTAGAGATTAGTACAATACATTTCCTACACCCTACATGCTGACAGCCTACTATCTGACACTATATAGACAGGACACGTGTTTCGCTAAATCTGCTTCCTCAAGCTGATCATGATCATCTTGGCTTTTAATGTCATGAAAGCGCATCTTGACATTTGTTACGCTTGTTTTGTGGGTGCTAACTGCATTGACTATGCCAGTGATAGAGTCCCACATGGCCCTCTTCCGCTGCATAGTGGTCCTGTTGTGATGCTTGCCCAGCAGCCTGCCAAATACAGGGACTATGGCGCAGACAAGGGCCGCATTTTCCGCATTGGAAAAACTCACCTTACGGCCACTTTCTGGCTCCTCCTCCACGGCCATGTCCCCCTCCTCCTCCAGGGCAGTCTCACCCTCCTCCTCCTCACCTCCATCTTCCTCCACCTCAGGCCAGTTGACGTCAGACATGTGGGCCTCCTGCAGCTCCTCCTCGGACTGTGTGCTAAACAGGTCATCCTGTTTGAGTGGATGAGATGGGGAGGTAAGAGGGTTCTCCACCTCCTCCTGCTGTGCCTGCTCCTCCGGGTTCCGGCCTGGGCCAGGCCTTGCTGTGGCCATGCTGCCTAGCACACTGCTTGCTCTTAGTGTGCCTCTGCTGCCTCTCCCCTGGCTCCTCTGGCGCTGCTGCTGCCTGTAACTGTCCCACTGTTGCCTCTGCCACCTGTGCTTACTGCCACTGCTCTCCCAGACATTCCTCCTCTCCTCTCCATGCTCCTTACTACCTTTCAAAGGTCAAAATGGCACCTGTGCAACTTTATATAGGGGGTGTGATGCATATTGTAGGGGACTTAGATGGGCCAATAGGTTAGGGGTTAATTGGCATGCGGAGGCAGTGTTGTAATTCGCATTCCATTTGATCAGGAAATCGCACATGACCTGCTGCGGAAATCGCACATTACCGTGTCATAAAATCGCATCACATCACACTACATCACATCTCATCACACTTCACCGCACTTTTAGGGTACGTTATCGCATCACATTAAATAATCAGTTTTGGTGGAAAAAAAATGCAAATTGAAAAAGTGCGATTTCTAAATGTTACTAAAAATCGCATCCTATTAAATGTCACCCTGAATGTGGGGAACAAAAAAAAATTCAAGGATAACACCTAGGCATCGAGCTTGAGAGGTAGGAGTGATTGTCTTATTCTCAACAGCAATGGAGATATCAGACTGGTAACTACAATTTATTGGCGGAAATATAATTAATTCTGTTTTTTAAATATTAAGTTTGAGGTGGCGAGATGACATCCAGAATGAAACAGCAGAAAGGCATTAAGAGACACGGCTCAATACAGATGGGGACAGGTCCGGGGAGGATAGGTAGAGCTGAGTATCCTCTGCATACAGATGGGGACAGGTCGAGGGAGGATAGTTAGAGCTGAGTATCATCCGCATACAGATGATACTGAAAGAGCTGCTTAGTTTGCCAAAAGATGAGGTAAAGATTGAGAAAAGCAGAGGACCTAAAACTGAACCCTTAGGTACTCCAACTGAAACAGGTAGCAAAGAGGAGGTATAATCAGAGAAATGAACACTAAAGGAGCGGTTAGATAGGTAGGATGAGAACCAGGAGAGGGCTGTGTCTTTAAGACCTAGGGATTGTAGTGTTTGTATGAGAAGTGAGTGGTCAACAGTGTCAAAATCAGCAGAGAGATCTAGAAGAATTAGTAGTGAATAGTGACTGTTAGACTTAGATCACTCACAAATTTAGTCAGTGCTGTCTCTGTGGAGTGTTGGGAACAAAAGCATGACTAAAGCGGGTCCAAAAATTTTTGCGAGTTAAGAAAGTGTGTGAGGTGAGTGTAGGCAAGTCTTTCAAATAGTTTGGAGGTGCATGGAAGTTGAGAGATGGGACAGTAGTATGAGAGAAGGTGCCCATACACGTACCAATTACCTGGTACTTTTTGTGCTAAAATAGCATCGTTTTGCATGCGTTGTGCATGCGATTTGATGCTATGTTAGCACAAAAACTACCGGATAATTGGTACGTGTATGGGCACCTAGAGAGCTTGGGTCAGAATTCTGTTTTTTCAGAATCATAGTAATAACTGCATGTTTGAACAATGAAGGAAAGATACCAGTAGAGAAAGAAAGGTTACAGATTTTAGTTAAGATTGGGATGAGCACAGGAGACATAGATTTACTTATTTGTGAGGGAATAGGTTCAATAGGAGAGGTAGTAGAGTGGGAGGAAGAGAAAAGTGCAGATACTTCATCTTCATTCCTGGGATCAAGTGGAGTAAATGCGTCAGAGGGCTCAATCTTATCCCTGAAGTAGGAAGCAAGATCTTGTGCATGGATAGTGGTTGATGTCTTGGATGAGGGAGGGTTGAGAAGTGATTTAAATGTATTAAAAATACGTTTTGGGTTCAAAGCTTGAGCAGAAATGAGAGTTTGGAAATAAGTTTGTTTGGCAGTTTCCAGGACATAACTATAGGACTGGTAGACAGTCCTATATGTGAGGAAATCCATTGGACAGCGAGATTTACGCCATTTATGCTCAACTTTCTGCAAGAGATTTTGTAGGTGTCTTGTTAATTTAGAGTGCCATGGTTGACGTCTATTATTATTATCATTGTTTATGTATATGGCGCCACAAGGGTTCCGCAGCTCCTAACAATACATAGATGAGCAAAGAACAATACAAGAAAGATTGTGATTTACAGTACGGCAAAAGCAAAGATACGTGATGTATTGAAAAAAGAGAATAAAAATGCCGACCAATCAGTTAAAATGAAAAGGCTTGGAAATTGGAAAAAGGAATCTACAATATCCAGGGGGAAATTTACTAAAGGAAATTTGTAAAAAAAATAGGTGTATTTGTATCCAGAAATGCACTTATTTTTGACATTTACTATCCCGAAAATACGGCAATTCGTAGTCGTATTGATGTGCTATCAATACGAATATGAATTGCCGTATTTTCAGAATAGTAAATGTAAAAAATAAGTGTATTTCTGGATACAAATACAGCTATTTTTTACAAATTTCCTTTAGTAAATTTCCCCCCCAGTGTCTATCCATTAGACTTATCTCCAGAATCAGAATCCGTATTGCGCCCGGTGGAATGCAAACCGGAAGTGCTGTGTGGAACGCACGGCACTTCCGGCCCGCAAAAATCGCGGAAGTTTCATTGGCCGCAAAATGAGGAAGTTGGTACAAAAGGGACTAAGGGATCAATGTGTGTTCATACCCAGCTTGAAAAAGGAGACCGGCGCGTCTCCGAAAAGCGTTGCTGACATTTATTGTATTGGACAGAAATCGACTATCCTTGATGCACTTTACTCGGACACCTTTTATTTGGAACGCACCTTGCACTTTTCTCTTTATCTGGGCACAATGGGCAGTTGCCCAGGGGCCCTAGGACTATAGGGGCCCACCCTAATAAGAAAGATTAGTAGTAGCAGTGGTAGTAGTCAGCGCAAGGCTCTTGAGCCGGAGTGTGGCAGCTAGACGCTGGGGATCCCGGGTCTACGTCCCATCTCCCAATCCCTGTTACCCCATAGCGCGGAACCTGGTGTGCGAGTCCGGCATCTCTCTGGGTCCCCAGTAGAGGTCAGTGTAGCCCGTGGAGAGCCCCCTGAGTGACGGGCAGAGCCGGGGTCCTGCGGAGCATCCCACAGACGCTGCGTCTCACAGTGTGCAGCCCCTGCTCCAGACATCCCGGATGTACTGTGTGTGCGAGCAGCGGGTCACAGTCCTCACCCTCCCGCAGCAGAGCGCCCACTACCAGTCTGATTCCAGAGAGCAGCAGCACCGGGCAACTTCCCCACAGTGTCCACTGTCCCCGCTCAGCTCTTTGAGCCTGCCCTTTAGTGCTATTTGCCACCGGGTGGGAAGTGCTGCTGATTTTGAAAAGACACACCAGACGCTGTTTGGCTGAGAGAATTCAGCCAATCGGTGTCTGGCCGGTCTTTTCAACTTCAGCAGTGCTTCCCGCTCGGCGCGGCAAACAGCGCTATAAGCTGAAGATCCCCGCTGCCGCTACCGCTACCGAATCCCCACTGCCGCACAGAGGTGAGTGGGGGCAGGGGGCTCCAGGGCAAACTATTTCATGGGGGGCCCATTGAATTAGTTTGCCCAGGGGCCCTCACTAATCTTAAGACGGCCCTGTATCTGGGGACTCACAATAAACCAAGCCTTCTGCGGTGGTGCCGCAGAACTTCAGCTGAAGTATAGCCCACCGCAGCATCCGATCATGGTGAGATGATTCATTGTTAGCCCCTTGAGATGAAATGAAAATTGTGATCCATTTGGTGTCTTAAAGTATTCACTTTTATCAAGTTTTGTTTTGTTCTTTTATTATTATCAATAAACCCTTTTTAATAACATGGTGTGATATAACATTCTTTTAAGAAGGTTGCGCCCAACTAGAACATAGTCTCTATTGTTAAAGGTACTGGGCAGACAAACTGGGGTGAAGCAAACATTAACATAGGGTTAGGATGAGAGATGGTTGGATTTGATGAAGAAGTGGATCTTGAGTGCCCGTTTAAAGTTTTGTAGGGAGGTGGCAAGTCTAATCGGGAGGGGTAGAGAATTCCAGTGATACGGTGCACAATGGCCAAAGTCCAAGAGGCGGGAATGAGAGGAACTAACCAGTTTGCAGGAGAGGCAACGTGTATTTGTGGAGCAGAGAGGGCGGGTGGGAGTGTAAAGAGAGACAAGGTCAGATATGTAGGTGGGAGAAGAATGGGTGATGGCTTTGTAAGTGAGTGTGAGGAGTTTGCATTGTATTCTGAAGGGAAAGGGGAGCCAGTGCAGGGCTTGTAAGAGAGGGGAGGTGGACATAGTACGTTTGGAGAGGAAGATGAGACGGGCAGCAGCATTGAGGATAGATTGGAATGGAGAGAGGTGTTTTACAGGGAGGCCAGAAAGGAGGAGATTACAGTAGTCCAATCTGGATATAACTAGTGAGTGGATGAGGGTCTTTGTAGCATACTGGGTGAGATAGGGTCTGATCCTGGAAATATTTCTGAGGTGGAAACGACGGGACTGTGAGAGATGCTGAATGTGTGGTTTAAAGGAGAGAGTGGAATCAAGAGTGACACCAAGGCAGCGTACTGGGGGCTAAAGGAGATTGTTGCTCCATCAGTAGAAAGTGACATTGTGGAAGGTGAGGTAATGTGGGAGGGTGGGAAGATGATCAGCTCAGTCTTAGACATGTTTAGATTAAGAAAGCGTGGAGATCAGGAGAGAGGTCAGGAGAGGAGAGATAGATTTGAGTATCATCAGCATAAAGGTGATATTGGAAGTTGAATGAATGAATGAGCTCACCTAGCAATGACATATAGAGAGAGAAAAGTAGATCACCAAGAACAGAGCCTTGGGGGACACCTACTTACAGTGAAAGTGCAGGGGAGGTGGAGTCATGATAAGAGACAGAGAAGGAGTGGTCAGAGAGGTAGGAAGATAGCCAAGAGAGAGCAGTATCAAGCAGACCAAGGGAGTGAAGGATTTGGAGGAGGGGTGGTCAACAGAGTCAAAAGCAGCAGATTAAGAAGAATAAGTAGAGAGTAGTGGCCTTTAGATTTGGCAGCATAAAGATCACTGCAGACTTTAGTGAGAGCAGTTTCAGTGGAGTGGAGTGGATGGAAACCAGACTGGAATGGATCAAGCAGGGAGTGGGAGGAAAGAAAGGCAGTAAGGTGGTAGTAGACAATACACTCAAGGAGTTTGGAGGCAAAAGGGAGGAGAGAGATGGATCGGTAGTTAGCGAGAGAATTAGGATCAAGGATAGGTTTTTTAAGGATAGGAGAGACAAGAGCATGCTTGAAGGCCGAAGGGACAATACCTGATGAGAGGGATAGATTGAAGAGGTGAGCAAGATGGGAACAGGCAGAAGGAGAGAGGAAGGAGAGGAGGCGGGAGGGGAAAGAGTCAGATGTGGGTCAGATGCGGAGGTGGTGAGGGGAAGAGGAATGGATGAGGCCCATGACTTCCTCACCAGATACATGGGAGAAGGATGTCAGAGTTGGTAAGGGGGACACATACAGTCGGGTCCTCATCCATCCATCCCCCGTTCCCCACAAGTCCAGTTACACATAACATGTGAGTGCAGTATGACTCGGTGGCGCCAAGTGTCTTCTCATGTGACTTTTCTGTTAAATGCATGTTATTCACAATATTAATCATTTCTTATGCAGACACGGGGTAATTCAGATCTGATTGCTGTCCTTCTACTTTTTGGAGCACAGCGATCAGTTAGCAGTTGCCCCACCTGAGTGAAGTCCCTCCTCTGTGCATGGCTGCCGTGAGAAAATTGTACATCCATTTGCAATCACAGCATCACCAAATGATTGTGTTCAGTGGCTGAGCAGCTATAGAGTTACTCAGCACTGCGATGACCGGGGCCGGAGCGGACGTAAGAGGTCATTGGTCTGCCTACGTTTTTCCTGGTGACGCCCAGGAAACTTCCGGCTCCCTCCTTTAAATGCTGGCCGCCTGTCAATCATCAACGCTGGCTTTCATTGCAGGGAGACCTCACGCATGCATACCATGATTCACACAAATGCACAGTACTATAATAGCTGGGGCTGTGAATCCGTACTGGTATGAATTAGGCCCACAATGTAGGCATGCCACATATTTTAATTATCAGAAGCTGCTTGTGTGTCCTATTCGCATCAGTTTGGAGAATACGCTCAGTACTACAGTCCCGCTGTGACATGGTGGGGACTAGGAGGGCTGTTTAATGCACATCTATATGCGTGTAGACACATCTGTGCACAAATGTAAAATCAGTGATCAGTGACTGTGATATTTACTATTGTATATAAATATACATTTTATACAAAATGTAGAATTATCCTGATAACCATGATGCTTTTACATACAGTATTATCTTTCTTACAGGACATATAAGGAGCAGGATTCGGGTTAATATTATTGCAAGACAACGAGGAAAGGGAAATTGTTCTCTGGTCAACCCAACTAAAGACATAATTTCTCCTTACTCTGGGGATTCACAGAAACTTCTCATTTCCCGGATAGAAGAAACCTTCAGCAACTAATTTGTTTCCCTTCTCTCCTCGTACATGATGAGCCTCACAGGAGAGAAACCACATGTGTGCTCTGAGTGTGACAAAGGCTTTACACGTAAATCACATCTTGTCCTACATCAGAGGAGTCACACGGGAGAGAAGCCATATAAATGTTCTGAATGCAGCAAATGTTTTTCCGTGAAGTCAAATCTTGTCCTACATCAGAGGAGTCACACAGGAGAGAAACCATATAAATGTTCTGAATGCAGCAAATGTTTTCCCCAGAAGTCAGAGCTTGTCCTACATCAGAGGAGTCACACAGGAGAGAAACCACATAAATGTTCCGAATGCAGCAAATGTTTTTCCCATAAGTCAGAGCTTGTTAAACATCAGAGGAGTCACACAGGAGAGAAGCCATATAAATGTTCTGAATGCAGCAAATGTTTTTCCCAGAAGTCACATCTTGTCCGACATCAGATGAGTCACACAGGAGAGAAGCCATATAAATGTTCTGAATGCAGCAAATGTTTTCCCCAGAAGTCAGAGCTTGTCCTACATCAGAGGAGTCACACAGGAGAGAAGCCATATAAATGTTCTGAATGCAGCAAATGTTTTCCCCAGAAGTCAGAGCTTGTCCGACATCAGAGGAGTCACACAGGAGAGAAGCCATATAAATGTTCTGAATGCAGCAAATGTTTTTCCCTGAAGTCAGATCTTGTTCTACATCAGAGGAGTCACACAGGAGAGAAGCCATATAAATGTTCTGAATGCAGCAAATGTTTTTCCCAGAAGTCACATCTTGTCCGACATCAGAGGAGTCACACAGGAGAGAAGCCATATAAATGTTCTGAATGCAGCAAATGTTTTCCCCAGAAGTCAGAGCTTGTCCTACATCAGAGGAGTCACACAGGAGAGAAGCCATATAAATGTTCTGAATGCAGCAAATGTTTTTCCCGGAAGTCACATCTTGTCCGACATCAGAGGAGTCACACAGGAGAGAAGCCATATAAATGTTCTGAATGCAGCAAATGTTTTTCCCATAAGTCAGTTCTTGTCAGACATCAGAGGAGTCACACAGGAGAGAAGCCATATAAATGTTCTGAATGCAGCAAATGTTTTTCCCATAAGTCAGTTCTTGTCCAACATCAGAGGAGTCACACAGGAGAGAAGCCATATAAATGTTCTGAATGCAGCAAATGTTTTTCCCAGAAGTCACATCTTGTCCTACATCAGAGGAGTCACACAGGAGAGAAGCCATATAAATGTTCTGAATGCAGCAAATGTTTTTCCCTGAAGTCAGATCTTGTCCTACATCAGAGGAGTCACACAGGAGAGAAACCATATAAATGTTCTGAATGCAGCAAATGTTTTTCCCATAAGTCAGTTCTTGTCAGACATCAGAGGAGTCACATAGGAGAGAAGCCATATAAATGTTCTGAATGCAGCAAATGTTTTTCCCAGAAGTCACATCTTGTCCGACATCAGATGAGTCACACAGGAGAGAAGCCATATAAATGTTCTGAATGCAGCAAATGTTTTTCCCAGAAGTCACTTCTTGTCCAACATCAGAGGAGTCACACAAGATAAAACATAAAATGCTGTGAATGCTTTTGCCACTACTGCCATCACCTCTGTCCATTCCTCTGTCCCTATAGGGCCTAGGTCTCTCTCCCATTTTTCTCTCACGCGTCCATATCACCCAGTTTCGATTGTAACAGCATATTATATAATTTAGTTGTTAATTTACATTTACTTTTCACTATCAACACTTTCTTAATTGGGGAGTCACCAAACACCGGAGGATGTTCCTTGAAATATGTCTCCATCACACTCCTTAATTGGAGATATCTGATGATATACCCCGGGGGTACGGAAAACTCCTCTTGTAACCGAGTATATGACTTGATCTTATTATTGTCATAAATCTGACTCAGCCTAGTTAACCCAAGCCGTTGCCAAACTATAGACAATTGGTGCTCTTTAGTTTCTCTTATTCCCCGGGGTATATCCAACGGATACTCCATATCCAGAGCTGTAAATTCCATTATGTTATTCGCTTCCCTCCATATTTTCACCGCTTGAGTGACCATCGGAGCATCTTTCCTGTGTACTTGACCTTTCACTAATTTCTGTTACAGGGTAATCCCTCTTTCTTCCCGTCCCAACAAATCACGAATCCCTTCATTCCCGGGGGCGGTTTCCAACCATTCAGCTAAAGATGTCAATTGGCTTGCCATATAATACAATCTAAGATCAGGGAGGCCCATTCCCCCCCTTTCCCGTTTCCTCATTAGGGCCGAAAATTGGACTTTGGGACGCGAATTACCCCATATAAAAGAGGAGAGTAAACTATTGATTTTCCTAAAAAAGGATTCATAGACATACTGTGGTGAATGTTGTAAAGCTTATAAAATTTTAGGGAGCACTATCATTTTGATCAGGTTTACTCTACCCATACTTGTCAAAGGTAACCTCCACCAAACCTTAATTTTATTGATTAAGTATGTTATTAATGGGTCTAGGTTTAATCTCTTATACTCCACAGGGTCTCTGGAGATCCAAATTCCCAAATATTTGAAGGTTTGGGCCCATTTTAAAGGTATAATTAAGTGGGATGTTCCCTGATCCCCTGGCCTTATTAAAAAAATATTAGACTTATTCCAGTTTACTCTGAAACCTGAATAATCTCCAAACCTTTTTACCATCGGAGGCAAATATTAATAGATCATCAGCATACAATGCTTTTACATCTGTGGTATGTCCTGGCTTTAATCCTTTGATTCCAGGGTGTCCACGTAGGATACAAGCCAAGGGCAATATGGCCAAAGCAAATAAGGCAGGTGATAATGGGCACCCTTGCCTTGTACCCCTGTGTGATGGAACGGGAGTGAAATACGCCCATTTACCGCCATTCTGGCAGAGGGGGGTGCATATAGTAGTTGCACCCATTTAATAAAGTTGGGGCCCACCCTCATTGCCCTCATCACTTCCTATAGGTAATGCCACTCGACCGCGTCAAACGCCTTGACCGCGTCAAGTGACATTACCACCGGTAATCTCAACTCAATCAGAGTGCAGCAAGTACAAATATATATGCTGCACAGGTCATATTTAACGCCTCTAAGATTAATGAAATTTGGGGGAAGATCTTCGGATAAATGCCCAAAATGTAAACTTTCCCAGGGCACTTTCTTCCATTTGATTTGGGAATGCCTTTAAAATAGTATTTTTAAATTGATATAATTTGTGATTGAAATGCTATAATGAGATGCTATATATAAACTCGAATGCTAGCAATGTCTATACACTGCAAAGAGTCCACACCTGTCACAGAGACAATTAGAACACACAGGTGAAACATAATGAACACTGTGTGCTGATAGGTGGAATCTGCTTTTTAAACCAGGACTGCAACACCTTTCCCCATCTTCTGAGGAAACCATCACTATACCTGCACGGAGAAACGCGTCAAGTGGGGTTCACTAATACCCAAATACCTGCTTGTCCATTTATCTGCTGGCCAATTATCTTCCCAGCCCAAATACCCAGCCTGGAGACATTGGGATGTTCCAGCGAACTGGGCGTCCGGCGAGAACCATTCCCTTACACTGAAGCGCTGATTACAACATCATACAGCCTGTTCACTTACAGAGAGCCGGACCACGTCACCTGTCAACGCAGCCAGAAGGCGAAAGGTACGAACATCTTGCGGAGGTTGCTCCCGGCGTTGACTCTCACTACAATGGAGTCACGCTGGTAGTAGTGACTGACCACCCACATACACGCGACGGAGATTGCTCCCGGCGCCGGCTCTCATTCCAACATAGCTACGCCGGTGGTAACAACAGAGACGCTGTGCCTGCTTCCAATCCTTCTCAACCTTCCTCCTGCCTGACCAAGTGACCGTTTCTCCATCTGCCCACCCCACTGATCTCCATCCTGTGGTTTAACTTGGTGCATAACTGGGACATTTGCAATTTATCACAACTGCTGCTATAATCCTTTTTACAATATTTGGAAACAAATAGAAGTCAGTTGGCCAACTTGATTTCTGGATCAAAAAAATCGTTACCTGCCAAAGAGTCCCCACGTTGTAACCAATATACACAACTCAAGTGTGTAAGAACATTGGGGGTATACACCCAATACTAATGTGATATATTTTGTGGGGTTCAGATCATTTGGTCGAAATATTGTAGAATGTCATTACATCGAATCCATTAGGTCGAATTGCTAAAAGGTCGACATGATTCTAGATCGACATGGGAAAAGGTCGAAATGATTCTAGGTCGAAAGGTCATTAGTTCGACAGGTCATTAGGTCGACAGGGTCATTAGTTCGACATTGTCTAGGTCGACATTCACAAAGTCGACATGGGGTTTTTCACTGTTTTTTTACCTGAATGTCAACACAGTCGACATGGACACAGTTTAAAGTGCACTGCATCCCCTCGCATCGCTCGCTGCGCTCGCAATGCGTCGGGCACGGTGCCTCGCTACGCTCGGCACACTATTTTATTCTCCCACCACGCCCTAGTGGATGGTAGGGCATGAAATACCGCCTGTTGGCACATGTCGGCTCAAAAATCAGTGTAGAACTACAAGTGCCAGCGGGCCCTTTAATGCCCCGCATGCTGGGACTTGTGGTTCCCCAAGTCCCAGCATGCGGGGTAGGCTTGCTGGGACTCATAGTTCGCCAATGTAAAACAATAGTTTTCATTCTTTTTTTTACACAAAGCATCAGCCCGATGCCCACCGCCCAGGGGCATCGGGGACAGCCCCGGACTATCAGCATGGGCTGGTAAGTCCTGGAGGGGGGGACCCCTTCATTGGGGGGGTCCCCACTTCCCCAGGACCCCTGCCCATGCTGACCAGCCAGGGGGTTAATGCTTTGGCCGGGGGGACTTGTATAAAAAGTCTCCCCCCGGCTGTGGCATTACCCTGCTGGCTGGTTGTGTCTGGTGCTGGTTCTTAAAATACGGGGGACCCCTAGTCACTTTGTCCCCTGTATTTTGTGAACCAGCGCCGGACCTTGAGCCCGGTGCTGGTTTCATAAAATCAAGGGGACCCCTATTTGTCGGGGACCCTGATTTTATGTCACCAGCACCGGCTCAGTGAGCCCGGGGCTGGTTAGACTCGGGCGGGGGACCCCGCGCTCGTTTTTTTTTTTATTTAACCATTTGTTTTATTTTTTACAGCAGAACCCTGCACGGAACATTGCGATCTGTGCAGGGTTCTGCCTAATTCGCCTAACAGACCCAGGTCTGAAATTAGTGCGAAAATTAGTCACCTAAATAAGCGACTTGTATACTTTTGTATTGGAAAACATCTGGATGCGATAAAAATGCGAATTAATCTCGCATTTTTATTCACCAGACCTTTACGCACATAATATGCGATTTCAGCCCCTGTGCGCATCCCATTAAATCAACGATTTAATGGGAAAATGCGATATCGCCATTTTGTGGTCTAATTACCGCAAAATAACGATACTCGCATAGCATAAAATGTCACCCTGTATTTCATTCTTATGCACATTTGGGTATTTGCATGAGCTTTAGACAGGATGAACAGCTCCCTGCTTTTCTATTTTTCAGAGCTCATTTATATTCACAATTATTTTGGGTGTACAGTTAGCAATTATATGGATATTAAGTTCCTTAATGCTAATTGCAATGCAACGGTGAATCCCATATAGATTTTATCATATGAAGTCTCCCATACACTTTGATCTCTTAAGGTCCATACACACTGGGCGACTAAGCCCAGCGTGTATGGACAGCGATGACCGCTGTCATCGCTGCGGGGAAAGCCGCTCAGTGCATACACACTGAGCGGCTTTCCCCCTGCCCGGCGCCGATGGAGGGAGGGAGGACGGCGTTGCATAGCGTAGCGCTATGCAAAGCCGTCCTAAAATCCGCTCATCTGCTGGTATAACCAGCAGATGAACGGCTTTCCCGGCGATGTTGCGGGAGCGAGCAGCAGCGCTCACCACTCATCACCGGGCCGTACACACTGGGCGGCTTTGAGCTGAAAGCTGCTCAAACCTGCTGTTTTGAGCGACTTTCAGCTCAAAGTTGCCCAGTGTGTATGGGCCTTTAGTATGACAATCTTTTTTAGGAATTCTGCATTTCATTTTAAATGCTGTCTCTCAGTATGTATTCTAGTTCAAGAGATTATTCCTTCCTGAGATCTGCTGACCTCTAGTGGGCATTCAGCAGAAATTCATTCATATGCTGAAAATCTTTTTAGCAGAGCCTGTGTCTGTCATTATTTATGGATAATTTGAATCCTTCTTAATAGTTGGCAGGACTGCATGCTATTTTACTATATTGTATTCTATTTGAAACAGTGCATTACTCACTAAATACACTGAGACCATAGAAGGATACGGTGCTATTCTTCAGTCTAATACGACAGCAACAAAAAAACCATTGAACAATAAGCCTATTTTTTAAAACTCTATATACCCACTTTCTTGCCTTTTCTGAGTGCATCAGAGGCACGTCACCTTATTTGTTTGTAAATGTGTGTCTCAAACATTTTAACCTCTTAAATATTTCACCAAAATAAGGAGGGATACTATCAGTGAACTTATAAGCTAAACGAGCACAGACAGGTCTCCCCCTTTTCTTTTAATAAAGAATTCAATAAAGTTAGAAGTTTTAATAAAATACTAAAATATATTTTTCTCTTTAGGAGGGCGTCCACAGTGCAAATCTTTTTCTCTTTCTTCATAAAACTGGGGCACACTTTAACAATATTGGATAAATGAGTTCATTAAAACATAACTTTTATTGGGATACTAAGCTAAAATATAAGCGCGATGATTGAACATATGTAACAGGAAACATACAAAATCAAAATAGTAGGGAAAATCTGGAAATATCGTCAGTGATAGTCATGAATGTGATAGTACATTTATAGTAGTTTATGGGCGAATAACACAGAACTCCTTTGTTTTAGATTTAATCAAATTAATTTGGCTACAACAGCACTTTTTGATATAGGCTAATTATCAACAACAAAGGAAGTCAGAACAGGAGACGCAAGACACATGAAATCCTCAACAGTCATAGACAATTTTTTCTTATATACTTTGGTGTCTTTCCATTTAAAGATAAGGCAGTCCTCCACCACGATGACTTAGTATCAATGGTGGATGCTAGTTATTGGGGAGGGTGAACAGGGGAAAAGCAGAGGAAAAAAAGAAAGCTCTGATACGCAGACACAGGTGTTTCTGCTGTCCAGGTGTATTACTACACCAGGTATTCCCTGGAGGTCTCCTAGACAGGCACTAGCCCGGCCAATCACTGCTTAGCTTCTGAGGGCGGATGGAATCAGGCGGCTCAGTGATGTATGGTAGTAAATGTGGATGAAAGGGCAAGATTTAATGGCTGCAGTGTGCTTCTTCGTTCCAACATACATGCACTGTGCTCCCCCCCTGTTACCAAATGGAATTGCAGGGGGGTCCGGAGCAGTACGCAAGATGAGAGAGCACAGAAAATAAGTAGGCTAGCAAATAGGTGTGTGTCAATGGAACCACCTTCTGCTGTCCACCATCTAATGGTTGTTCAAATGATGGATGAGAGTGGTGAGCTAGCACCAGAAAGTAGCATATGAATAGGAATAACAATAGTAATTATAATAAAAGGATGTACCCAGGTTTCAGGTGTTGGAGTCAATGCACTTGGTGATGGCACTGATGGAGCCAAAACCTCAATACAGCCTGGGGAAGATATACTCAGCAGGCTGACTTGTTAGAACCTGTATCCTTCCTACTATTAACAAGTCAGCCTGCTGAGTATATCTTCCTACTATAAATGTACTATCACATTCATCACTATCACTGACGATATTTCCAGATTTTCCCTACTATTTTGATTTTGTATGTTTCCTGTTACATATGTTCAATCATCGCGCTTATATTTTAGCTTAGTATCCCAATAACAGTTATGCCAGTGCCAATCCTTACACATATTGATCACACACCCTCCCCTAACTGACATATGCTGACTGCTACTGACATCACACACCTTCCCCTAACAGGCACATCCAGCCTGCTACTGACATCACACACCTTCCCCTAACAGGCACATCCGGCCTGCTACTGACATCACACACCCTCACCTAACAGGCACATCTGGCCTGCTACTGACATCACACACCCTCCCCTAACAGGCACCTCAGGCCTGCTACTGATGACACACACCTTCCTCTAACAGGCACATCCAGCTTGCTATAGATGACACATCCTCCCCTAACAGACATATTAGGCTAATGCAACTGATGTCATACACCCTTCCCTAACAGGGACATCTGGCCTTCTACTGATGTCCCAAACCCTCCTCTACTGAGTACATCTGGCCTGCTACTGACATCACACACCCTGCCCTAACAGGCACTACCTGCCTGCTGCTGACGTCACACACCATCCCCAACAGGCTTATCTGGCTTGCTGCTGACGTCACACCCCGTCCTGTGACAGGCACATCTGGCTTGCTACTGCTGTCACAAACCCTCCCCTAACAGGTACATCTGGCCTGCTACTGACATCTCACATCCTCTGCTAACTGACACATCCGGCCTGCTACTGAGGTCACAAACCCTCATGCTGCTGACAATACATACCCTCCCCTAATAGGCACATCTGGCCTGGTACTGACATCACACACCCTGCTCTAACAGGCACATCTGGCCTGCTGATGATGTCACCCCCCCCCCTAACATACATACCCGGCCTGGAGCTGACATCATACACCCTCCCCTAATGGGCACATCACTCCTGCTACTGACGTTACACGTCATCCCATAACAGGCTTTGGCACGTCTGCATTATCCCTGACACTCCCAGTATTTTACCGTCACACCCAAAAATCATCCGGTTTCCAACCCCACATGCCCACTCCCTGTCAATCATTTTCCCTCACCCAGCGAACAGAAAATTTGGAGAAGTTCATTGCAGAACAGCCTCCCGCATGCATACTGCCATCTGTACACACGCATGCTCTATCAATAATTGCCCAGTGTGCAAGCTGGTTTGAATCGTGTCCTGGCAATTTGGCACACACAGTACAGTCAGGTCCACATACATCCATCCCCCGTTACACATAACATGTGAGTGCAGTATGACTCTGTAGCGCCAAGTGTCTTCTCATGTGACTTTTTTGTTAAATCCATGTTATTCACATTATTAATAATTTCTTATGCAGACACGGGGTAATTCAGATCTGATCGTTGTCCTGCTACTTTTCGGAGCACAGCGATCAGTTAGAAGCTGCCCCGCCAGAGTGAAGTCCCTCCCCTGTGCATGGCTGCCGTGAGAAAATCACAGCATCACCGGATGATTCGCCCCTCCCCGTGTGTTCAGTGGCTGAGTACCTATAGAGTTACTCAGCACTGCGATGACCGGGGCCGGAGCGGACGTAAGAGGTCATGGGTCTGCTTAAGTTTTTCCTGGTGACGTACAGGAAATTTCCGGCTTCCTCCTTTAAATGCTGTCCGCCTGTCAATCATCAATGCAGGCTTTCATTGCAGAGAGAAATCACGTATGCGTACCATGATTCACACAAATGCGCAGTTCTCATCGCTGGGGCTGTGAATTTGTACTGGTCTGAAATAGGCCCACAATGTAGGCATGACACATATTTTAATTAGCAGAAGCTGTTTGTGTGTCCTATTCGCATCAGTTTGGAGAAGACGCTCAGTACTACAGTCCCGCTATGGCATGGCGGGACTAGAAGGGCTATTTAATGCACATTTGGACACATCTGTATGTGATGTTGTCAGACTGTGTGCAGGTGTGTGGCCGATACCTTGTGTTCCTGTTCTCCTCTTGGCCCTGCTTATCTGCAACCTGTCTGCTTCACTCGCCTGCAATTCGGAGGTCAGAGGGACAGAAGGACCCCTGGAAGACAATACCCCAAGACACAACTAGGGATGGCCATCGTTGCCATTGCCATCGATGGTTGCCATCGATGGCAATTCGGCAACTGGCCATCGATAGTGCTTAACTATGCAATGGATGACCATCGATATTTTTACATATCAATGGTCATCCATTGTGTTTGATTGATTGGCCTGTGGGCCAATCAAAACACGGGGGCGGGGCTTCACGTGTGCCGGGGGGCAGAGCTATGCTCAGTGTCCCAGCACTTTGAGAAAAAAAAAGCATCGTTTTGCTATTCCATCGATGGAGGGAAACCATCTGGTACTCCCCCATCGATGGCAAAAGTATTCGACATCGGCCATGAACCATCAATGATTTCAAATCATCGATGGTCGACAGCCATCCCTAGACTCAACCACATGTGAGGACAGTGATAAAAGGGTTTATTTTGCAGCCAAAATAGTCACGGATCACCACTATGAGAAAGATTAAATGACGCAATAACAGTAACGACAGTTGGCAGTAGATGACCAAAGATTTAGAGAATGCTTCACCTACAGATGTGTCCACACACATCGTGGCAAAGATCTGTGTAGCGCACGCCATGCAACTTGAGGGGTCTGGTGGTCAGAAAAATAAGCAGGTAAATGTCCAATGTTTTCCCAGAGTCTGGAAGCAAGGTTTTGCAGCAATACCTACGCGTTTCACTGTTGCTGCAAAACCTTGGTTCCAGACTCTGGGAGAACATTGGACATTTACCTGCTTATTTGTCTGACCACCAGACCAGAGGATGTTTAATATGCAGAGGAGGGGTGTATAGTGGAGGGGGCTTATTATTCATAATTTTCTGGTGGGAGGACAGCTTGCTTGCCTGCAGATATCTCCAGTTCCCGGAAATCGATTTCTTAGATTTGGTACTTGTTTCCTAGCACAATACAATCAAAATTGCGGGCACCGTGCTAGGAAACAAGTACCTTAGATTTTAATGGAATTAAAAACTAGAGAATCCCACCTAGCAAATGGTACTGGGGACTAGGGGAACAGAGTTCAGGAGGCAGAGCAATCCGCCAGTGAGAATATAAAACTACATACCAGCTGTGTGGAGCTAGAGCAGTAATAAGCTGCTGGAAGGCTGATATCTCTGGTTCTGGGTACAGTAGAGACAAGCTACTAGTGTCCATCAAAGGGGGAGAGGCCCAGCTTTTGGAATATACACTCAGAAAAACTAACTATCACTGTCTACTACCACAGCATTGTATTCCGCACTGTAGTCTTAACGTGGAGCATTTGCCACCCAGTGGTTAAACTATGTTGTGGGTTTTAACGTAGCCATAATGTTATATAGAACTCACGATTTAGGAGCCTAAAAAGCGCGCTGTGAGCAACGATGTATGAGGACACATCTGTATATGATATTGTGTGGGATGGGGTCACTGTGACACTGTAGGCTGCACTTCACACAAACACTGTGCAGTGGCGATGGTACACCGCTTCAATCAACAAATGCAATGAGAAAAAGAATAATAATGATTTTCAAGAAGGATATTGTGCACGATGGGGCCACTGTAGCACCACAGGCCGCAATTCACACTGTATACCACATCTAAAGTACACTTATGCTGCATCCAAGGTATCACTTAACAATCCCGACACAATAAAAGTGTCAATAGGAAAGATATGCAATAAAGAAAACAATGCAATATCCTTCAACAGAAATCACAGATTTGCATAAATCACCAATAGTGCAAAACAATAGGGTTAATCCACCCACAGATGTAAGTGTCCTAAATTCAAACGATGAGTCCCTGAACTGCACAGTTCACTATAGTGAAAGGTACCTGTTTGGCCTAGGTGCATCGTAACTTGGAATAGATGCTGGCAGAATTTGTAATCCAAAGCCAACAGTATCCTGAACTCTGGCACAATGCCAACTCTGAGGGCACTTCACAAAAGACTCCACTAAATGATCGGGGCCTTCGGGCTTAAGATGGCACCTGGGTGAGGCAGTGTAAGTGTAAACTGGGTGACCGGCGGTACACTCAAATGAGGGTAGGCTCCTGAGGGGCACTGTAAGTGCTAGTCTCTGTGGGGATGGCAGTTGAATGCTGTCAGTGTGGGGGGCTGTAGCACAGTACCTGCATGCTTGCTGCTGTTGCTGGCTCCTTCCAGTCACTACTCCTTGCACTGCTCACTGCTGCTGTCAGGGTGCGCTGGGAGATGTGCTGCTGTCTCTCTGGTGTTGGAACTCTGTCTCTGGTGCGGCACCACTGGGCTCCCCGCACATTGTCACTAACTCCTCCTGCCTACCTCCACCTGAATCTGGTTGTGGTGTAGCTCTAGTTACCCCATTCTGGGCAGCGGCTCCATTGTCCACTCATCGTCTTCTCCCCAAGAGGCGTGCCCGGGTCATGGGTGCCATGGGTTGCTGTAGCGTCATGCAGCCTGCGCTGGTCTCTCCACCGGCATCTCTCTCTTTGTTCGTCTTCTCCTCTTACTTTCTGTCAATCACTAATCGGAGCGCTCGTAGCGGTTCAGCGCATCGGAAGGAGCAGCTCTCATTCTCTTTCTCTCTCTGTGCTAGGCTCTCCTCCTATGTGCCCAGAAAGCTCCTCCCTCCCATCTTCGAGCCCTGAGACCACCAATCACCGGCGGCCCCCTCTCTCTCCCCGCTCTCCAGGGACCTGCAGGTAACACTGGGTCCTAGTGTCCTGTGGTTGCACAGCCCATTATGGGCTGGTTGCAGGACGTAACCCTTGCCCCAAAAGTCCCACATGGAGGAAGAGGCTGCATTTATAACCCTATGGCACTCTAAAAGGGATACCCCACTTTTCATGGTATCACATGCTTTCCTGCTGGAAGGATGCCTGTCCACAGGCATTATGTTGGAGGCAACCAAAAGTCCTTGGCATAGTCTCTCGTTTGGAAAGAAAAGCATTAAGTCAAATAGCAGGAATGAACAAAGAATACCTGTACATTCACGTAAAACAATTTAAAATGACAATTTACAATTGTACAATGAGTGCTAAAAAGTGCCCTTTACATTCTGTACCTCAAGGGTGGGACACCCTTGGTTTTGCGCTCTGACCAACTGGTCTGTACAACTGAGGGGTGGACCTCAGTGGGGTGAAGACTGGGTCAGGCTGGGGCTGGTCTACTACAGGTCGGCTAACTACCAGACGTGAAGTTACAACTGTGGGAAAGGACACTGGGGTGCTCATGAAGACCAACAGGTCAGTGGGATTGTCACCCCAATTTTCAGGGTATCACATGTACACAAATGTAAAATCATTGATCAGGAAATGTGATATTTGCTATCGTATATAAATATACATTTTATACAATAAACATTTTGTTAACCATTATGCTTTTACATATTAACTTTCTTACAGGACATATAAGGAGCAGAATTTGGGTTAAGATTATTGCAAGACAACGTGGAAAGGAACATCGTTCTCTGGTCAACCCAACTAAAGACATAATTTCTCCTTACTCTATTGATTCACAGAAACTTCTCATTTCCTGGATAGAAGAAACCTTCAGCAACTAATACTGTATATTACTTACACCATACATGATGAGCCTCACAGGAGAAAAAACACATGTGTGCTCTGAGTGTGACAAAGGCTTTACATGTAAATCACATCTTGTCCTACATCAGAGGAGTCACACGGGAGAGAAACCATTTACATGTTCTGAATGCAGCAAATGTTTTTCCCGGAAGTTACTTGTTGTCCTACATATGAGGAGTCACACAGGGGAGAGACCATATAAATGTTCTGAATGCAGCAAATGTTTTTCCCAGAAGCCACATCTTGTCAAACATCAGAGGAGTCACACAGGAGAGAAACCATATAAATGTTCTGAATGCAGCAAATGTTTTTCCCAGAAATCACAGCTTGTTATACATCAGAGGAATCACACAGGAGAGATGCCATATAAATGTTCTGAATGCATCAAAGGTTTTTCATATAAGTCACATCTTGTCCTACATCAGAGGAGTCACACAGGAGAGAAGCCATATAAATGTTCTGAATGCAGCAAATGTTTTCCCAAGATGTCAGGGCTTGTCCTACATCAGAGGAGTCACACAGGAGAGAAGCCATATAAATGTTCTGAATGCAGCAAATGTTTTTCCCGGAAGTCACAGCTTGTTATACATCAGAGTAGTCACACAGGAGAGAAGCCATATAAATGTTCTGAATGCAGCAAATGTTTTCCCCAGATGTCAGGGCTTGTTATACATCAGAGGATTCACACAGGAGAGAAGCCACATAAATGTTCTGAATGCAGCAAATGTTTTTACCAAAAGTCAGATCTTGTCCTACATCAGAGGAGTCACACGGGAGAGAAGCCATATAAATGTTCTGAATGCAGCAAATGTTTTTCCCAGAAGTCATCTCTTGTCCTACATCAGAGGAGTCACACTGGAGAGAAGCCATATAAATGTTCTGAATGCAGCAAATGTTTTCCCCGGAAGTCATCTCTTGTCCTACATCAGATGAGTCACACAGGAGAGAAACCATATTAATGTTCTAAATGCAGCAAATGTTTTTCCCAGAAGACACATCTTGTCCTACATCAGAGGAGTCACACAGGAGAGAAGCCATATAAATGTTCTGAATGCAGCAAATGTTTTTCCCAGAAGACACATCTTGTCCTACATCAGAGGAGTCACACAGGAGAGAAGCCATATAAATGTTCTGAATGCCACAAATGTTTTCCCCAGAAGTCACATCTTGTCCTACATCAGAGGAATCACACAGGAGAGAAACCATATAAATGTTCTGAATGCAGCAAATGTTTTCCGCAGAAGTCACATCTTGTCCTACATCAGAGGATATACACTGGGGTTTTGTCAGAAAAAGAGACTGACAAAGAAAGAAAAAAACGCTTTTTGGGCGCACTCCTTTGTTAATGATTTAATTGAGTAATTTAATACATAACTTTTATTAAAGATTTTTTAAAATTGGGTGGCACAAATATTTGGGTCATTTATATTAAAAATGTAGTGTGATCCTTGAACTGGTTTAGTTCAAGGAATATTCATGGATTTGTCACACTTTAATTTATCATTTGAGCACTGTTTTTATCAGAGGTACAATTACCAGTGATCATAGGCAGTGAAATGATTCAATTCCCCCAGATGCGTGCAATAATATGCTTGGTCGCACAAAGTAATACACCTAAATTGGTTGCATGGGAAAGAAAAGTATCACAGCCTCTAAGATGGATAAATATTACTCTTTAATAGACACTCACTCTGGCAGTCATTAATACAGGTATTATTTGATACGGCAGCTCCTACCCCCTGGTCTTATATTGCCACACCTGGACTTCCTCAGGGGTCTCCCACCTGAGTACTGTCCTGGCCCTCCACTGCTTGGCTTCCAAGTTCGGAGAGGATTTGGGCAGTCCAGTGGGGTATGGTGGCAATATGACAGGGTTTTGTGTCTCAATCAAAAAATTGCCTGTTGGGCTGCAAGTAGGAATGGCGCAGCAAATGCAGTGGGTGGGTCTCACAGTTACTTTAGATGAAATATTAGGGCTGTACTTGATGGGAATGATGTGGTTTGGTGGCCCTTTTTATAAGGTGGGGCTGGTTGCACTTATGGTGTCTATTGTACCGGGAACAAGGAAAAACGTGGGGCCCTCAAAGGTGAACAAGGAATAACAATTTATTAAAACACACAAATACAACAATACATATAGGATACCTCCGATACCCACCTGAGCACCTCCACATCGCCAGAGCCAGATCTCCTCGGAAACCTCTCCCCGATTACAACATCTAGACACCCGGCGGACGCTGTGGCAGAGCGCCGCACGGAGTGTGGAGAGAACTCTCAAACCTTGCACGGGAGACGGCTCACATAGAGCAACCCACACAGCTTACTTCCAAGCAGAGGGTCAGATGAGGCAGTGGGACGGAGCGGACGCTGAGGCTTCACTCACACACACCGATAAGTGTGAGCCTCGCTAAGTGGTAAGAAACATCCACCACTCTGTTGTATGGATTGCGCCATTTGGCATTTTGACTGTTCCCCATAAAGGAAACTTGCATTCTAAACCTAATTGGATCTTATACAGCAGTATTTGCAGATACAGCTTGCAAGACAGATTGGATCTGTCAGTGTGTACACCTACTGCAAAATCGGATGGTCCTCAGTCACATTAAGGACTTTTTTACCAAGTTGGTCCTGTCAAAAAATCAGGATCCACCTCTATTAACTGAAGATAATTTGCATTAACAGATTACACTGGGCCCAATGTGTGTCAAAATATTCAGTGACAGTCACTGATTGTGTTTGCAACTATCTCTTAATTTTAGTTTATTAATTTATTTCTATATGTATTGTTGTATTTGTGTGTTTTAATAAATTGTCATTCCTTGTTCACCTTTGAGCGCCCCACGTTTTTCCTTGTTTTTGTTGTTTTGTGGAGGCTAGCAATCCTCCAACGTGGTGGCTGCAGGGGAACAAGTTACACCACCTTAGACTCTAGCGCCAAAGACAAATTTTCCATTCTATTGTACCGGGGTCAGGTGATCGCGGCGGCACAGAAGATGTGGAGATGGATTTTGAGTGGCTCACCGGTTTTATGTTTTTCAACACCAGGATCTGCTGATCAGGCAAAAAATTCAATCAAAAGAAGCAGAGAATTCAGACAATAAATTAAGGTTGATATGATATCTTGCCATGTTAGTCTTGACTTCTATGCATACTGATTGCCATAGTACGATCCTGAAATGCAATAACACAGTGAGACTAATGTTCCTCTGACTGAGGAAAAAGTGCCTACTTATCCTGGTTATTTAAATGTCTTTTGACACCATGGGGTCCTCACACTTGGTTGCGTTTTCTTTTAGTAATCTCTTGATGTACAGATTCTTGTTACGAAGTATCTCAAAGGCTACAATCAAGGAATTAACAAAACTCATACTGTATTTAGGGTTCCATTAGATACATTTGCTAGTAACATGTGTCTTGCAACCTTGTATAACATTTACACATTTTGTGATTGTAACTTTAGGGATACAATTGCTAATGCCGTGTGAATCATTAGAACATTATATCCAGAGTAATGTGCCACAAGAATAAGGGTGACAGGGGACTGGAGAAAACACACACCAACTGTGAAGCGCTTCCCGGCTGCTAGCAGCAGTGAGGGGGCGCTTGTCTACCTGCTGCCGCTGCCTATGTTAGCGGCTGACGGGGAGAGTCCAGGTGATGAGAGTATTAAGTGCTGGAGCCGCCAATGCCGGAAGAGGGATACGGACCCGCCGGATGCCGTGTGTTGTAGTCAGGTTTGACTGTTGGAGTATGTGTGCTCTGAGTGTGACAAAGGCTTTAGATGTAAATCACATCTTGTCCTATATCAGAGGAGTCACACAGGAGAGAGACCATATAAATGTTCTGAATGCAGCAAATTAGGAGCTATGGCCCTCATTCTGTTTGAGGGCCAAAGCAATTGGTGAGGGAGCCCACTCGTAAGGACGCAATATTAGACTTAATACTTACAAATGGTGACAGAATATCTGACATAAATGTGGGTGTAAACCTGGGATCCAGTGACCATCAAGCAGTATGGTTCAAAATAAAGACAGAGACTGACTCATCGCACACAAAAACAAAGGTGTTAGATTTTAGGAAGACTGATTTTGTAGAGATGGGAAACTCTGTAAGGGATTCTTTGGCAGAGTGGAGGAACTTGGAAGGAGTGCAGGATAAGTGGGAAAAATTAAAAAGTGCAATTCTAAAAGCAACAGAACTTTGTGTCAAAAGAGTTAGGAAAAACACACGAAAAAGGAAGCCATTGTGGTTTGCAAAAGATGTAGCAAGTATTGTGAAAGCAAAAAAAGTTGGCCTTTAAGAAAGACGCAGAAGAATGAGGACAAGGAGGTGTATCTTGTTAGACAGAAGGAGGCTAAGAAGGTAATCAGATGTGCAAAAGCACAGGCTGAAGAGAAAATGGCCCAATCAGTGGGTAAAGGGGGGGGAAACTTTTTTTAGGTATATAAGTAAAAGGAGAAAAACAAAAAGTGGAATAATAAGACTAAAGACAGAGAGTGGAAGTTTTCTTGAGGGGGACAATGTAATAGCAGATAATATTAATAATTATTTCTGCTCAGTATTCACTGCTGAAAGAGAGGGGAAGGGGCCATAATTAAGTTGCAAGTATAGTCAGAAAACTGAGGGAGAAACAAGTACATTTACAGAGGAGAAAGTCCTCACAGAACTCTCAAAACTGAAAGTGGATAAATCAATGGGGCCAGATGGGATACATCCAAGGATACTAAAAGAGCTCAAAGGGGAGCTGGTAAAACCAATAACAGAATTATTCAACCAGTCACTAGCTACTGGAGTAATCCCAGAGGACTGGAAAACAGCGAATGTAGTCCCACTGCACAAAAGTGGAAGCAAAGAAGAGGTAAGCAACTATCGACCAGTGAGCCTTACATCAGTAGTAGGGAAATTGATGGAAACACTCTTAAAAGAAAGAGTTGTAGAATATCTCAAAACCAGCAATTTACAGGATCCAAAACAGCATGGGTTTACTGGGGGAAGATCATGTCAAACAAATCTTATTGACTTTTTTGACTGGGTGACTAAAGTAATAGATCAAGGTGGGGCTGTAGATGTAGCTTATCTAGACTTTAGTAAGGCTTTTGACACTGTCCCACATCACAGACTGTTAAATAAACTTGAAAGCTTGGGATTGGATTCTAAGATAGTTGAATGGATAAGAGCATGGTTGCAGGACAGAAAACAGAGAGTTGTAGTAAACGGAGTACAGTCAAAGGAGGGAAAGGTTACAAGTGGAGTACCCCAGGGATCTGTACTTGGACCAGTGCTTTTTAATATCTTTATTGGTGATATTGCAAATGGAATTGAGGGTAAAATGTGCCTTTTTGCAGATGACACAAAGGTATGCAACAGGGTAGACACACCAGGAGGGGTAAAACAAATGATTGATGATCTAGGTAGATTAGAGGAATGGTCAAGAGCATGGCAACTACAGTTTAATGCCAAAAAATGCAAAATCATGCACTTGGGTTGCAAAAATCCAAAGACTAAATATAGTATAAATGGCACTATAATGGAAACTACTGAGGAAGAGAGGGATCTAGGTGTCACTATTTCAGGGGACTTAAAGGCAGGTAGGCAATGTAACAAAGCAATGAAGAAGGCAAGTCAGATGCTTGGTTGCATAGGGAGAGGTATCAGCAGTAGAAAGAAAGAAGTAATAATGCCACTGTATAGGTCATTGGTACGACCTCATCTAGAGTATTGTGTTCAGTTCTGGAGGCCATATCTCCAGAAGGATATAAATACATTAGAGACTGTACAAAGAAGGGCAACTAAAATGGTGCATGGCCTACATCACAAAACGTACCAGGAAAGACTAAAAGATCTTAATATGTATACTTTGGAGCAGAGAAGGGAAAGGGGGGACATGATAGAAACTTTCAAATATATCAAGGGTTTTAACAAGGTACAGGTGGGAGACATTCTTCACAGGAAGAGGAGCAGCAGAACACGAGGACATGCACTGACACTAGAGGGAGGAAGATTCAGGGGAAATTTGAGGAAGAATTACTTCACAGAAAGAGTAGTAGATAAGTGGAATAGCCTCCCATCAGAGGTGGTAGAGGCAAATACAGTAGTACAATTTAAACATGCTTGGGATAGGCATATTGATATCCTTACAAAAAAATAAGGATCAAATATGGTTTGAGGTAACATGTTTAAAAAAGGGGCAGACTAGATGGGCCAAGTGGTTCTTATCTGCCGTCAAATTCTATGTTTCTATGTTTCTATGTTAAAGCTGCGAAATTTGCATCTTTGCGGATCATCTAAACGTCACACAAATACCACGAATCTCCCCGCATGCATGCAAATGGTTGTTTTGTATAAACATCAATTTGCAGACTATGGTTCGCCGACCATTGAATGTTTTCTCTAGCGCTCGCAGATCTAAGACACTCTCTAGTATCTTAGATCTGTGGTGTCCCTGTACAGGAAGAGGGCAGGCCGCGAACATCCGGTGATGTTAGCTGCCCGACCCAGGCACCTGCGTCACCAGCGCATTTCCATGAGAACACCCATGAAATGCTGAGCTTTCCTGTAGGCGAAACACATGTTAATCGCCGTGGCTGCACATTTGCATAAAGTGTTTATGCGTGTGCACAGATGCCCACCGTCGCTCCCCTGTGTGACCACACAGGAGAGCGCATTGATTAGAATGACCTCTTCCAGATAAAGCAAAACTACAGACAGCGGTGATGAAGCTGCCGGTACTGAGCTTTATATTATGCAGCTGTTCTGCTGGTGCCTGTACTAAGCTCTGTAATATACAGCTGTACTGCTGGTGCTGGTACTGAGCTCTGTAATATACAGCTTCTCTGCTGGTGCCAGTACTGAGCTCTTTAATATACAGCTGTACTGCTGGTGCCGGTACTGAGCTCTGTAATATACAGCTGTACTACTGGTGCTGGGGCTGAGCTCTGTAATATACACCTGTACTACTGGTGCTGGTACTGAGCTCTGTAATATACAGCTGTACTGCTGGTGCAGGTACTGAGCTCTGTAATATACAGCTGTACTGCTGGTGCTGGTACTGAGCTCTGTAATATACAGCTGTACTGCTGGCGCCAGTACAGAGCTCTGTACACGGATTCCTGACAACCACCAGCTATTCTCCTTTGTGGGGGTCCAGGACCCCCCATAGAGGGAGAATAGAATAGGTGGTGAGCACAGTGAGCCACCGCGCCCGCAGCGTGGCAAGCGCAGCGAGCCCGCAAGGGGCTTTGTTGCACTTGCCATGCTGTCTGAGTCCGGCCAGTTGGAATCCCGATGTTGGAACCCTATACCACACCCGTTCTGCTGGTGCAGGTACTGAGCTCTGTAATATACAGCTGTTTTGCTGGTGCAGGTGCTGAGCTCTGTAATATACAGCTGTTTTGCTGATGCCAGTACTGTGCTATGTAATATACAGCTGTACTGCTGATGCCGGTACTGCGCTCTGTAATATACAGCTGTTCTGCTGGTGCCGGTACTGAGCTCTGTAATATACAGCTGTTCTGCGGGTGCCTGTACTGAGCTCTGTAATATTCAGCTGTACTGCTGGTGCCGGTACTGAGCTCTGTAATATACAGCTGTACTGCTGGTGCCGGTACTGAGCTCTGTAATATACAGCTGCTCTACTGGTGCAGGTACTGAGCTCTGTAATATACAGCGGTACTTGTGTATTTTGGCGGCGCCCCCGATTTCCATTGTGCGATGTTTTAATCGCATCGCATGCCATGCACCCGATGGCATGCGATGCGACGCGATTTTTGCCCCCTATACGATGAAAGATTGTATAAGCACCCTAAAGCGTGCTTTTAAGCACCGTAAGGGGTGCTTACAATGTTAAATGCACCCCCACGCCACCCCCCCCACTATAAACGTGAACCCGAAGCGTGGCGAGCGCAGCGTGCCTGCGAGGGGCGGCGGTACGCGTCCTCTGACCTTTTCATACCCCCACTATCCACGTCGGCGTGGAGTTCAGAATAGAAAGTGTGGCGAGCGCAGCGAGCCACCGAGCCCGAAGCGTGGCGAGCGCAGCGGATACCTTCACAGGTATCGGAGTCCCGTCGCGGCCTTCACAGGTATCCGCGTGCGCTCGCCACGCTTCGGGCTCGCTGCGCTCGCCACACTTTCTATTCTCAACTCCACGCCGACGTGGATAGCGGGGGTATGAAAAGGTCGAAGGACGTGTACCGCCGCGCTCGCCACGCTTCGGGTTCGCGTTTATAGTGGGGGGGGGTGCATTTAACATTGTAAGCACCCATTAGGGTGGTTATACAATGTTTAATCGCATAGCATCGTATGCCATATACAATGTCATCCATTTTTTAAATTGTATGGCATTGTACAATATTGCGCGATATCACGTCGCATACCATCGTATGCCTTATGGTATGCGATGCGATGGGCGCCGCCAAACTACACAAGTACCTATACAGCTGTTCTACTGGTGCCGGTACTGAGATATGTAATATACAGCTGTTCTGCCGGTGCCGGTACTGAGCTCTGTAATATACAGCTGTTCTGCTGGTGCCGGTACTGAGCTCTGTAATATACAGCTGTACTGCTGGTGCCGGTACTGAGCTCTGTAATATACAGCTGTTCTGCTGGCGCCAGTACTGAGCTCTGTATTATACAGCTGTTCTGCTGGTGCCGGTACTGAGCTGTGTAATATACAGCTGTTCTGCTGATGCTGGTACTGAGCTCTGTAATATACAGCTGTTCTGCTGGTGCCGGTACTGAGATGTGTAATATACAGCTGTACTGCTGGTACCAATACTAAGCTGTGTAATATACAGCTGTTCTGCTGGTGCCGGTACTGAGTTCTGTAGTATACAGCTGTTCTGCCGGTACCAGTACTGAGCTCTATAATATACAGCTGTTCTGCTGGTGCTGAGCTCTGTAATATACAGCTGTTTTGCTGGTGCAGGTGCTGAGCTCTGTAATATACAGCTGCTCTGCTGGTGCAGGTACTGAGCTCTGTAATATACAGCTGTTCTACTGGTGCCGGTACTGAGATGTGTAATATACAGCAGTTCTGCTGGTGCCGGTACTGAGCTCTGTAATATACAGTTGTTCTGCTGGTGCAGGTACTGAGCTCTGTAATATACAGCTGTTCTGCTGGTGCCGGTACTGAGCTCTGTAATATACAGCTGTACTGCTGGTGCCGGTACTGAGCTCTGTAATATACAGCTGTACTGCTGGTGCCGCTACTGAGCTCTGTAATATACATCTGTTCTGCTGGCGCCAGTACTGAGCTCTGTATTATACAGCTGTTCTGCTGGTGCCGGTACTGAGCTGTGTAATATACAGCTATTCTGCTGATGCCGGTACTGAGCTCTGTAATATACAGCTGTTCTGCTGGTGCTGGTACTGAGATGTGTAATATACAGCTGTACTGCTGGTACCAATACTAAGCGGTGTAATATACAGCTGTTCTGCTGGTGCCGGTACTGAGTTCTGTAGTATACATCTGTTCTGCCGGTACCAGTACTGAGCTCTATAATATACAGCTAGGGTATATACCTAGGGTAGGCTAGGAGTAATTAAGTCCTCTCCATCAGCAACTGATTGCGTCCTTCCAGTTTCCCTACAAGTTGGTCAGCATTTCAAGACTGTGTCCGCACTTCTTGATTCCGGTGCCGCTGGCAACTTCGTTACTGCAGAACTGGTCCGCAAGTGGGGGTTACCCACTGAAAGTCTTTCCAAGACTGTCTTCCTTACTGCTGTGGATGGCAGTAGGATTCCTGATGCGACAGTCTCCCGCAGAACTTTGCCACTTACAGTAAAAGTGGGAGTCCTGCACACTGAACTTTTGTCCTTCCTGGTTTTACCCCGAGCCACTCATGCTCTGGTTCTGGGTTTACCCTGGCTCCGTCTTCACAATCCTCATCTTGATTGGAAGACATCGGAAATCCTTTCCTGGGATCCTTCCTGCTCCGGTACCTGTCTCCAAAAGGTACTCCCAGCTCGTCATTCTTCAGCCGATGCAGCAGACCTTCCGCCTCTTCCCTACCAAGAGTACTCAGATGTATTCAGCAAGTCTGGCGCTGATGTCCTACCTCCTCACAGACCGTGGGATTGCCCTATCGACCTTATCCCAGGCAAAGAACCACCCAGAGGTAGAACTTATCCTCTCTCTCTTCCAGAGACTCAAGCCATGACCAATTACATCAAGGAAAATCTGGCAAAGGGATTCATCCGTCCTTCGACTTCTCCTGCTGGCGCAGGGTTCTTCTTCGTAAAGAAGAAGGATGGAGGCCTACGTCCCTGCATTGATTATCGCGGCCTCAATGACATTACAGTAAAGAACCGATATCCGTTGCCCCTCATCACCGAGCTGTTTGACCGTGTCAGCGGTGCAACCATCTTCACGAAACTCGACCTGAGGGGTGCATATAATCTCATCCGCATACGAGAGGGCGACGAGTGGAAGACGGCGTTTAATACCAGAGACGGCCACTATGAGTACCTCGTCATGCCCTTCGGGCTCAGCAATGCCCCAGCCGTGTTCCAGCACTATGTCAATGAGATTTTTCGGGACATTCTGTATCGTCATGTAGTTGTATATCTCGATGACATTTTAATCTACGCCAATAACATCACAGAACATCGTTATTGGGTCAAAGAGGTTCTGTCCCGGCTGCGAGCAAATCATCTCTACTGTAAACTGGAGAAGTGTGTCTTCGAGGTGAAGTCTATACCCTTCCTAGGGTACATTGTCTCCGGTTCTGGTCTTCAAATGGACCCAGGAAAACTGCAGGCCATCCAAGATTGGCCAATTCCCTCTTCGCTGAAAGGTATTCAACGTTTCCTGGGTTTTGCCAATTATTACAGAAAATTCATTCGTAATTTCTCGTCTATTGTGGCTCCCATCACTGCCTTAACGAAAAAGGGGTCTAATCCAGCGAAGTGGCCGGCAGAAGCCATCGAAGCCTTCCATCTGTTGAAACAGAGGTTCACTTCCGCTCCTGTTTTAAGACAACCTGATACCACCTTGCCCTTTATTCTCGAGGTTGATGCCTCCTCCGTGGGTGTTGGGGCAGTCCTCTCACAGAAAGCGCCCGATGGTCGTCTTCATCCCTGTGGGTTCTACTCCCGTAAGTTCCTGCCTGCAGAGTGTAACTATGCCATCGGTGACCAAGAGCTCCTCGCCATCAAGTTGGCATTAGAAGAATGGAGATATCTTCTAGAGGGCGCTGTTCATGAGATCACAATTATCACAGACCATAAGAATCTTCTGTATCTCAAGTCTGCTCAATGTTTAAATCCCCGTCAAGCCAGATGGACACTTTTCTTTTCCAGGTTCCGTTTCAAGCTGTCGTTCTGTCCAGGGACACAAAACCGAAAAGCTGATGCCCTTTCCCGCTCATGGGAGCAAGAAAGTGAGTCTAAGTCCACACATCAACATTTCATTATTGATCCAGTGGCCTTCTCCGCAACGAGAGTTTCAAATCTCACGCCCCCTACAGGGAAAAGATATGTAAAGCCAGCTCTAAGAAAGAAGTTGCTCTGTTGGGCGCATTCTTCAAAATTCGCTGGCCATGCAGGCATTCAGAAAACTTACGAGTTTATCACCAGGTCCTACTGGTGGCCGTCCCTCAAACAGGATGTACAGGACTTTGTTTCCTCTTGTGCTAAATGTGCTCAGCACAAGACCAGTCGTCAGTCTCCTCCTGGGCAATTGATGCCACTGTCAGTGCCACATCGTCCTTGGACGCATATCTCTATGGACTTTGTAACTGGTCTTCCAGAGTCTGACAAGTTCACCACCATCTGGGTGATTGTTGACCGGTTCACCAAGATGGCTCACTTCGTTCCCCTCACCGGTCTTCCGTCAGCTTCCAAGCTGTCCCAGCTCTTCATCAAAGAGATATTCAAGCTTCATGGGCTGCCTCTTGAAATCATCTCCGATAGAGGAGTCCAATTCGTAGCCAAGTTCTGGCGAAGCCTGTGCTCCCTGCTTCAAATCAAGTTAAAGTTTTCCACAGCCTACCACCCTCAAACCAATGGCCAAACGGAGAGGGTGAATCAGGACCTTGAAGCATTTCTCCGCACATATGTCTCTTCTTCCCAAGATGACTGGGCTCAACTCCTTCCATGGGCAGAGTTCTGCCATAATAACCAATATCATTCTTCATCAAATGTCACTCCATTCCTTGCCAATTATGGGTTTCATCCTCGAGTTCCTGACTTCACTCTGCAACCTGTGTCCTCTGTTCCAGCGGTCGACACGACCATCCGGCAATTCGTCAAATCCTGGAAGCTCATTCGTTCTTCACTTCTGAAGGCTTCAAGCAGGTACAAAAAATTTGCCGACAGGAAACGCAGAGCTGTGCCAGCCCTCCGTCCAGGAGATCGTGTCTGGTTGTCAACCAAGAATCTTCGATTGAGAGTGCCATCGATGAAGTTCGCTCCCCGATATATTGGTCCTTTCCCAGTTGAGAGAGTCGTCAATCCAGTAGCTTACAAGCTCAAGTTGCCGCCCTATTTGAAAGTGCCAGCTACATTCCACATTTCGCTGCTCAAGCCGCTGGTTCTGAATCGCTTTCATTCCAAGCTCCCCAAGGCTCCTAAGGTTTGCACCCAGCGTGGAACAGAATATGAGGTCAGTAAGATCTTGGACTCTCGCATCCGATATGGTCGTCTGCAATACTTGATCGATTGGAAGGGCTACGGCCCCGAAGAGCGATCATGGACCAATGCCATCGATGTCCATGCTCCCAGACTCATCCGGGCGTTCCACTCCAAGTTTCCCCGCAAGCCTAAAAGGTGTCCTGGGGCCACCCTTAAAGGGGGGGGTGCTGTCACGATCCGAGCTGTCAGACAGACTTTCTTACCGGCTAAGTGCCTCCGCAGGTTCAGCTTGCGGTCCAGACGTCATCTCTGCCGGCCTCCTGTCTCCCAGTGACAGTCCCCAGTGCACGGCAATCCACCTGTCCGCCGCCATTGCTCCCAGTATCCAGCATGGTGTGCACAAACACACTTTCCCGCCATAGCAGACATGGGGGCTGCCATGTTCTTTCCAGTCACATGTCTGTGCTGTCCAATCCTGTTGGTTCTGATCTCCCTGTCATACTTCCTCGGCCAATCCTGGCCACCCAGTGGGGATAAGTATGCTGGGAGCTCTCAGAACCATTGCTAGTGCTTCAGTTGTCTCCAGTGTATGGTCAGCTGTCCTTGTCTCCGTGCAAGTGTATTTCTATGCTGGTGTTGTCTTCCATGCTGCAGTGTGTTCCAGGTTGTTCCATCTCCTGTGAAGTCCAGGTTATTCCATCGCCTGTGATCCTGCCTCTTCAGCCCAGGTCCGTCATTCCGGACCCACAGTCTTCACATCCGATGTTCCACCATCGATCCCACATATCATCACATCTGTAAAGTATTGCAATCTGCATGAACTCTGTCATTTATCCTGCATGCTTTACTGTCTGTTATACTACAACCATCTGCAAATAAACTCTGGTTGTATTTTACCTCTGACTGCTTATTGGCTCTGGGTGCACTGTCGCGCACTCCATGCGCAAGGGTCCTCTCCAACCTCCCCGGTTCAGGTACCGGTCCAGGTCCCCACCAGAGGTCTCAGTCTTGTCGACTGAGTCCCCTGGTGTGACACAACAGATTTGCTGCCATTTATCTCCAGCCTGTAACAATGTCCTATCTGGCTCCAGCTGCCTGTGTCCAGAGCAGCCTGTCCCGCTGCTGGCAGCTGGAAGAGCGGCGCTACCTTGACAGTGGTATCCTTTTGTTGCCGTCTCCTTCCTGGCTAGTACTGCAGGCAGAGCGCTGGCACACAGGCCAATGTGCTGGCTTAGAGCGGGGGTAGAGAATGAATCAGCCTGGCCCCTATAGGTTTATCATCTGATGCCAAGCATATATTACTTCTATCTCTGTGCAATGCAGTAGTTCCAATATTGGGAAATAATCCCTTCTTCGCCTTTGTGGGCATTCATTAAAGAACCAACGAGCCTGTAAGAATAATGACCTACTAACCAGGATGTGTAAGAGTGTATTTTCTTATGTAATATGCTCTGATATGCTGCCATTTACAGATGTGTATAGTTACTGTATATACTCTAGGTGTCTAGGTATATACTGCCATAGGTACATACTCCAGACAACATTCACAGGTTCAGGGGCAGAGCCCCTCACAACGGTGTGAAGAGCGTCCGTAGGGTGTGATGAATCCCCTAGTGTTCCTATATATGCCACCAATGTTAATGTCCACACATGTCAATCTATAGATAAGTAGACGATAGGTAGATATAATTACCACAGTTTTACTACTTGAGGAATTATTCCAATTTGGAATGCTCCATATTGGTGGTGGTGGTGGAGAGAGTGGAGTGGGTCTGGCGTAGCAATAAGTGTGTGGAGATGAATCTTTATGCGGGCGGCTGGTCCGGATCCAAATACGATACAGCAAGGTGATCAATAAATGTCCAGGGTCTCCGTTCTTCACGTGTTTCGCTGTAACGAAGTACAGCTTTATCAAAGGTATAGACATGAGTCTCTGGTGAGGTCTTATATACCTCTAGTTTCCTACCAAAATAGGTGCCCCAATGGGCAAATTGAATGACCTCATTGAATTTAAATCCAATAAAAAATATTTAAATGCCGAGGGAGAATGAATATAGAAGGCAAAACACATCATAAAAAGTAAATATAACATAAGTGAATTATTTTTTTTGTTACAGGAGCTAAATTCTGATTGGACAGAGTAGTGACATTGATACAGGTACTTTCTAGTTTGTAGTCATGGGAAGTAGTAACATAATATTCAGGCCCATCAGTAAACAGATATTCAAGCACATGGTATATGATGTGATTTCCAGAAACTTGATACCCTGAAGATGGACCAAAACACGTTGGTGGAGAAAGACAGGAACACCGTCTGGATCTAATTCTCCGTCCACCATTCCACCGTGGCACAGGGGTGAGCTGGTCTTTCAAAGTCCAGATTGTAGATCAACTTACCTGCTTGTTATATGCAGATGTGCACCCTGATCAAATGTTTATCTTGTATTTTATGGAAATAAATCTTTTATGGAGAATCATACGGCTTCCCGTATCGGAAAATCTTGGTTTTTCAAGAGACAAAGAAACTTTTTGATGAACGCGAGTCAGAATTACTAGATGAGTCCTATTCTAAGGGGTACAGGATTCGACGGAAAATAAACCTTTATGTGAATGTCTCTGAGAAAAGCTAGGTGAGTTTCTACCACCTATACGGCCGGGCTATATAATGCGGATGGTCTAAAAAGTGGGGACTAATCATCAGATTTTCTTTTCACTTTCCACCATTGGAGAAAAAGAGATGACACATAAAGATACCGGATATCCAAAGAATATCCGGGAGTGGACAATGGAAATTTATACTGTCTGCACAGAGGAATAACAGATGTGCTTATGATAATAGGAGGACTTTGAGCTGGACACACAAAGAGCAGATATGTAAATGACAACAGGAGTACTGTGTGCTGGGCACATGAAGAGCAAATGTGTATACAACAACAGGAGTACTGTTTGCTGGATACAGGAATAGCGTATGTGCATATGACAACAGCAGTAGTTTGCTGGATAGAGGAAGAGCAGATATGTAAATGACAACAGGAGTACTGTGTGCTGGGCACAGGAAGAGAAGATGGGCCTATGACAACAGCAGTACGGTTTGGTGGATACAGGAAGAGCAGATGTGCATAGGACAACAGGAGTACTGTGTGCTGGACACATGAAGAGCAGATGTGCATACGACAACAGGAGTACGGTGTGCTGGACACAGGAAGAGCAGATGTGCATACGACAACAGGAGTACTGTGTGCTGGATGCAGGAATAGTAGATTTGCATACCAGAACAGGAGTATGGTGTGCTGGATACAGGAAGAGTAGATGTGCAATGAACAACAGGAGTACTGTCTTCTGGACACATGAATTGCAGACAACAGGAGTACTGTGTGCTGGGCACAGGAAGAGCAGATGTGCCTACAACAACAGGAGTACTGTCTTCTGGACACATGAATTGCAGACAACAGGAGTACTGTATGATGGGCACAGGAAGAGCAGATGTGCCTACAACCACAGGAGTACTGTGTGCTGGGCACAGGAACCACTGTATTTGAGCCAGACCTGGCCTATATACTGCAGTCAAGATCTCATTATCACCCTTCAAATTAGAGCAGGTAAGATCAGATATTTTTTAGTCTTCTGATTAATGGTTCAAAGAATGTTATGCTGAATGGTCGGCCCCCACACATTTCCACCTCACCAAATCTGGCCCTCATTGCAAAAAGTTTGGACACCCCTGTTTTAGGGGTTTCGAATCCCATATCCCTTTGGAGAACTATTGCTGGAGATCCCTTTAGAAGTTTGCGACACCAGTATCCCACTTGAGGTTAACAAACTGGATGACTCTGATGCCACTTCTCGATTCTGAACACTAGATGTTTTGCCAGGAGATGGCAGAGCTGAGAAGACGGAAGATCTACTGCTTCCACGGTATCTTTGCGAGCTGGGAGTGCCTTTCGGTGACAGGTATCTGAGCAGGAAGGACCCCAGGCGGTAATTTGTGAAGTCCGCCAATCAATCTGAGGGTTGTGGAGTCAGAGCCAGGGCAAGCCTAGAACCAGTGTATGTGTGGCTCTAGGTATCACAAGAAATGTCAAAAGTTCATGATGCAGAACCCCCACTTTAACTTGAAGAGGCAGGGTTCTGAGGAAAACTGTTGCAGCAGAAATCCTGCTGCCATCCACAGCAGTATGATAAACAGCAGTAGGAAGAGTCTCATGGGTAACGCCCACTGGAATCTAGAGGTGCAGAGAATGTCTGGAAATGCTGGCCAACTTGTAGGGATACTGGTAGAATACAATCAGACGAAGATGAAGAGGTTTTAATCACTCCCAGCTGAACCTCTTCTTGATGGGATAGGAGGTGGAGTTTTTCCTTATGCTTAGGGCAGGCAGATATCATTTGGGAAGGAGCTGCACAGAGCAAAGGCATAACTATTTTGCCGCAAAATCAACGCTCTTCTCGAGTCAGACGGAAGCAATTACCCTCCATGGGTTCTTCCTCTGTCTGAGGCACCGGAGAAGAGGTGTAAGACGTAGAAGATGGCATCTCAACATGATCATTTTTACCACGCTCAACTGCCCTTTCTCGGAAATGTAAGTCCACTTTTTTTACACAAAGAAATAAGTTAATCTAATTTAGATGGAAAATCACGAGTAGCAAGTTCATCTTTAAGTCGGTCGGACAGACTGTGCCAGAATGCTGTATACACGGCCCATCATTCCAGGAAAGTTCAGAAGCTAGGACCTGGAACTGAACTAAATACTCAATAAAAAGGAATGAGATCCTTGCCGGTGGATGCACAGGTAATATGCACAGGCTCGTCAAAAAAGTGACGGAATGTCGACACAAAGTTCTTGTAAGAGGACAAGATGTCATCAGATCTCTCCCACAGCGGTGATACCCACTCTAGGGCTGAGCCAGACAAAAGAGATAATGTTTGCAACTTTTGTTCTCTCAGTGGGAAAGTTGCTGGGCTGTAATTCGAAATTCATTTCACACTGATTAAGGAAACGAGACTTAACAAACTAAACAGCGCTAGGGTTAAAGTTCAATTAAACAATAAAAGACATTAATTATTACTTTAAAATCAAGATAAAAAAGGAATTGCACTATAAACATGTTGTCACAATAAGGCCTTAGTAATTCCACTATGGAATATATAGAAAATCAATAAAACAAAATAGCAATAAAAAACCTAATGGTTCCCCAAAGGCATGAAAAGTTAATAGCACTTTTTGTATAGTGGCAGTGTAACAGTATTATTTGTTAGTATAAGGAAGCATAGGATTAGCTGGATATATCCATATTAGTTGATATTTGCAATAAAGTCCTGTAATGGCAGATAAATAAAATGCAAACTGCTAGTTTGTAGAGATGTTAATGGAGTTGTTAGTTCCAATAAACACATGCATTTGAACTGATTATTTCATTATTATGTCTGGCCAGACAATATATAATCAGTACCTTATAGGTTGACACGGAATAATAAATCGCAGATCTCCCAGTTGCTGGTGCTTATTAACCTTGAAAAGGCAACTTTATCTGGAGATAGGATTTGGTAAATACTGGAGCCGTGTCCAATGTATAAATTGGTAGTTTGGTGGTAAGTGGAGTCCAAAGGGTGTTTTGTACTGACGCGTTTCCCCGCCTGCTTTGCGCTATCAAAGAGAGAGCTGGGGGAAGGTGGGGAAACGCAAATACCAACTAATATGGATATATCCAGCTAATCCTATGCTTGCTTATACTAACAAATAATACTGTTTGTTAATATATATAAAAAGCGCTATTAACATTTCATGCCTTTGGGGAACCATTAGGTTTTTTATTGCTATTTTGTTTTATTGTCTTTCAATATATTCCATAGTGGAATTACCAAGGCCTTATTGTGACAATATGCTTATAGTGTAATTCCTTTTTTATCTTGTTTCTAAAGTATTAATAAATGTCTTTTATTTTTTAATTGCACTTTAACCCTTGTGCAGTTTTGGTTAGTCAGCTCTGGTAGCGTGCTAGCCGCTGCCAGCTTACAGCTGTTCTGCTGTCTGGATGGTGTTTTGGTCTACCTACAGTGCTGACACGCCTAAAGTGGGTTACGTGGAGAGCCCTTTAAAAAAGGATCCTTCATGCTATAACTGCTTGGACTCAGAAGCTTCTCAAAATGTTTGATACCATGCAAGTGCATACTCCTTTTCCATGCTGTTTGTATGACCAATGCAGTGATGGGATTGTGTTGGAAATTTACCCAATGTCTGAATCTGTGGACCTTACAACATCAGTAACTGACTATGCTCAGGATCTGCTGTTTCCTATGTACTGTACAGATAGAAGAAAAGCAAATCAGTTTAGTATAACGCACTCCTCATTCCTAGTGTCAACAAAGTGACTAAAAATTGTGCTGTACCTTTAATAAGTGAAAATACTTTTTATATTTTATTTTTATCCATGTCACTCACAGGCCATCATTTGTTACAGCAATAATATATAATTTTTATTAATTATGCTTGACCCGATAATCTGTTTCCCTGTATCAGGAATTACAGTGGCGAAAATATTAAAAACAGAAAGATGTGAGATATAGAGAAAAATAAAGTTATGAAAGATTAAAATTTGCTAACCGTAGTTGTTCAGTTTAATTTAATTTATAGATCCCGCTTATCATGCAGGTAAGTGAAGGGTTAAAATGAGGAATCCATGAAGCATACAAGAAGTGCCACGTAGACTGGTTTTGCCTGTGTTACTTTGCAAGGTCATGCATTGTGAGCCTAGTGTGCCTTATCTCACAATACTGTGTTTCTACTGCATCCCCCCCTTTGGTTTCGGTATGCAGTGTGCTCGTGCACAGGTAAAACTGCCGGCATTTGGCAGTTTTGTGCAAAATACCTCAGCATCAATAGCGCTATTAAAAACATATGAAGCACAGTTTTATAACTAATACATTGGTGCACACCACAGATTGCGAGCGCTATTAAGCGTGAAAGTGGAATATAAATAGCACCAGCTATTATAAGACTGAGAGCACAATTTGATGTAAAATTGCACCCAAGCCTAATCATGGTCCGTGACACCAAGCATTAATATAAGTGTTGATCCCGAAATTAAAGATATGTACATAGTGTGTCTGACAAACTACTAAGCATACTATCCTGTATACACACCGTGACATTATTGTGCCAACCTGCACCACTGCATATGTGAATTGACACCCCATACGTTGTACCTATAGGCAGTTTACTGGGCCACACGGCAGGTTACTACCTTTATATCATCCATACAATTTAAGGGCATCGTGTTTAAATACAATTGCAACACTGTGTGACTAGCGTACTCTCTGATCATAATTGATACAGAAGCTAGGATCTGCTCACAGTGTGTTTGGACGCACAGTACAGACAGCAAGACAACTATAGGATACTCATGTGGCATTACTACAATGTATCTAGCAAGTAGCAACATATACTGAATTGTTGCAAACATGACATGTTAAGTGTGAATATCAGCAAACACAAACTCCCCAAAATATCATGGACAATACAATATTGCACCTATCGTGATAAATATAACCTCAATCTGTGGGCAGTAAATGAGCTTATGGTTTCACTCCTGACCCTTGTCGGGTATCATAGAGAAAAAAGCGATACGAATGTAAGGATGTCTGTACTTAGGTAATTGGAAACCTAAAGCAATGATTACAGTACATATATTATTACATTCCCCTGTTCAGGGGCAAACGCAGGATTTTCAGAAGGTGGTTTCCAGGGAGACGGAGCAAAGCACGGAGATGAACACTTATGCCCCTTTCAGACCGCACTTTGGAAACGGTATATTGCCGTTTTTTTACCGTTTTAAAACGGTAATCTGTGCGGTCTGAAAGGTGCAGATCCAATTATCCGGTTTGAAAATACCGTTTTTTCAAACCGGTTAAAATGCAGGGTCCTACCCGTTTCAGACCCGGTATTTTGGGATCAAAATCGGGTCTGAAACGGTATTTAGGACCCAGCCAATGAGCTGGGTCCTAAATTCAGCGCAGTGAATATTTAATGAGCGCTCATTAAATATTCATAGCACTGGAGCCGCCCGCCGCCGACCCCCCGCGCACATTAACATTACCCGATCTCCCGGGGTAACATCCCCCGATCTCCCAGTGCAGTCTTCAGCCCCCCCTCCCCTCCGTGCAGCCGGTACCTGAGTTCGGTTGCAGATCCCGGCAGTAGTAAGGACCGATGCGTTTATAAAAAAAGTGACTTTCGGAAAATGTCTGCCCCATAGGAAAATCCATTTAAAAAAACTAAAGCGCATCGGTCCTTACTACTGCCGGGATCTGCAACCGAACTCAGGTACCGGCTGCACGAAGGGGAGGGGGGGAAGGGAGGCGGCGCTGAAGGCTGCACTGGCTTTGACCCTGTATTTGGAAAGTTTCCAAAAACGGGTCTGCCAGTGTCAAAAAAATCGGCACTTAAACGGTAATATACCGTTTAAGAGGTGCGGTGTGAAAGGGGTTTTAAATGGCAGACCCGTTTTTGGAAACGTTTTCAAATACAGGGTCAAAGCCAGTTATGCGGTCTGAAAGCAGCATTAGGTGACCCAGTATATGCCGAGTCAGTTAAAGTATTATAGATAGACCAAATGTATATAAATAATAAAAAAATATATTTTTACTCTGGGCGTACTCTAATACCGTCACACAGGATAATGGGGTTAGATACACAGTATCACACACTGCCGGATGTACACTAATACCATCACACAGGGTAACGGGGTTACGTACACAGGGTCACACGCTGCCGGATGTACACTAGCACCGTCACACAGGGTAACGGTGTTACGTACACAGCGTCACACGCTGCCAGATGTACACTAATACCGTCACACAGAGTAACGGTGTTACGTACACAGCGTCACACGCTGCCTGATGTACGCTAATACCGTCACACAGGGTTACGGGGATAGGTACACAGCGTCACACGCTGCCGGATGTACACTAATACCATCACACAGAGTAACGGGGTTACGTACACAGGGTCACACGCTGCCGGATGTACACTAATACCGTCACACAGGGTAATGGGGTTACGTACACAGCGTCACACGCTGCCAGATGTACACTAATACCGTCACACAGAGTAACGGTGTTACGTACACAGCGTCACACGCTGCCTGATGTACGCTAATACCGTCACACAGGGTTACGGGGACAGGTACACAGCGTCACACGCTGCCGGATGTACACTAATACCGTCACACAGGGTAATGGGGTCATGTACACAGCACCACACATTGCCGGATGTACAATAATACCGTCACACAGGGTAATGGGGTTACGTACACAGCACCACACACTGCCGGATGTACGCTAATACCACCACACAGGGTAATGGGGTTACGTACACAGCGTCACACACTGACGGATGTACACTAATACCGTCACACAGGGTAATGGGGTTACGTACACAGCGTCACACGCTACCGTATATACACTAGTACCGCCACACAGGGTAATGGGGTTACGAACACAGCGTCACACACTGCCAGTTGTACACTAATACCGTCACACAGGGTAACAGGGTTACGTATACAGCGTCACACACTGCCGGATGTACACTAATACCGTCACACAGGGTAATGGGGTTACGTACATAGCGTCACACACTGCCGGATGAACACTAGTGTTCATTCTAGCACCCGCTATCTTTGAAAACCCATGCAGTTCCTCTTCCCTGCCTAGGGTGTCGCTGTCTGCTGTAGTGCTTCTAGCACAGTGTGGTCTATATATCAGCACTGATATGCAAGCCAGACATGTGCTAGAAACACAGCAGCAGACAGCGACACCCCAGGCAAGGAACATGAACTGCATGGGTTTTCAAAGATAGCGGGTGCTAGAATGAACACTATGTACACTAATACCGTCACACAGGGTAATGGGGTTACGTACACAGCGTCACACACTGCCGGATGTACACTAATACCGTCACACAAAATAATGGGGTTACGTACACAATGTCACACGGTGCCGGATGTACACTAATACCGTCACACAGGGTAATGGGGTTACGTACACAGCGTCACACGCTGCCGGATGTACACTTATACCGTCACACAGGGTAATGGGGTTACGTACAGTGTGTCACACGCTGCCGGATGTACGCTAATACCGTCACACAGGGTAATGGGGTTACGTACACAGCGTCACACGCTGCCGGATGTACGCTAATACCGTCACACAGGGTAATGGGGTTACGTACACAGCGTCACACACTGCCGGATGTACACTAATACCGTCACACAGGGTAATGGGGTTACGTACACAGCGTCACACTGCAGGATGAACAGTAGTACTGTCACACTGGGTAATGGGGTTACGTACACAGTGTCACACGCTGCCGGGTGTACGCTAATACCGTCACACAGGGTAATGGGGTTACGTACACAGCGTCACACGCTGCCAGATGTACACTAATACCGTCACACAGAGTAACGGTGTTACGTACACAGCGTCACACGCTGCCTGATGTACGCTAATACCGTCACACAGGGTTACGGGGATAGGTACACAGCGTCACACGCTGCCGGATGTACACTAATACCGTCACACAGGGTAATGGGGTCATGTACACAGCACCACACATTGCCGGATGTACAATAATACCGTCACACAGGGTAATGGGGTTACGTACACAGCACCACACACTGCCGGATGTAAGCTAATACCACCACACGGGGTAATGGGGTTACGTACACAGCGTCACACGCTGCCGGATGTACGCTAATACCGTCACACAGGGTAATGGGGTTACGTACACAGCGTCACACGCTGCCGGATGTACGCTAATACCGTCATACAGGATAATGGGGTTACGTACACAGCGTCACACACTGCCGGATGTACACTAATACCGTCACACAGGGTAATGGGGTTACGTACACAGCGTCACACTGCAGGATGTACAGTAGTACTGTCACACAGGGTAATGGGGTTACGTACAGAGTGTCACACGCTGCCGGATGTTCGCTAATACCGTCACACAGGGTAATGGGGTTACGTACACAGCGTCACAAGCTGCCGGATGTACAATAATACCGTCACACAGGGTAATGGGGTTACGTACACAGCGTCACAAGCTGCCGGATGTACACTAATACCGTCACACAGGGTAACAGGGTTACGTATACAGCGTCACACACTGCCGGATGTACACTAATACCGTCACACAGGGTAATGGGGTTACGTACATAGCGTCACACACTGCCGGATGTACACTAATACCGTCACACAGGGTAATGGGGTTACGTACACAGCGTCACACACTGCCGGATGTACACTAATACCGTCACACAAAATAATGGGGTTACGTACACAATGTCACACACTGCCGGATGTACACTAATACCGTCACACAGGGTAATGGGGTTACGTACACAGCGTCACACACTGCCGGATGTACACTAATACCGTCACACAGGGTAATGGGGTTACGTACACAGCGTCACACACTGCCGGATGTACACTAATACCGTCACACAGGGTAATGGGGTTACGTACACAGCGTCACACTGCAGGATGTACAGTAGTACTGTCACACTGGGTAATGGGGTTACGTACACAGTGTCACACGCTGCCGGGTGTACGCTAATACCATCACACAGGGTAATGGGGTAACGTACACAGCGTCACAAGCTGCCGGATGTACGCTAATACCGTCACACAGGGTAATGGGGTTACGTACACAGCGTCACACGCTGCCGGATGTACGCTAATACCGTCACACAGGATAATGGGGTTACGTACACAGCATCACACGCTGCCGGATGTACGCTAATACCGTCACACAGGGTAATGGGGTTACGTACACAGCGTCACACGCTGCCGGATGTACGCTAATACCGTCACACAGGGTAATGGGGTTACGTACACAGCGTCACACGCTGCCGGATGTACGCTAATACCGTCACACAGGGTAATGGGGTTACGTACACAGCGTCACACAGGGTAATGGTGTTACATACACAGCGTCACACACTGCCGGATGTACACTAATACCGTCACACAGAGTAATGGGGGTACGTACACAGCGTCACACACTGCCGATGTACACTAATACCGTGATAAAGGCAAATTGCTGGTTATTCTATGTAGCTTTATATACGCCATTTTGTATGGATTATATATGTAATGTATTGTGTTTCTCATCTGAAGAGAAGCGATATTTTGTTATTCTATGTAGTTTCATATACACCATTTTGTATGCATTATGATGTAATGTATTGTGTTATCTCATATCTAGTTTAATTAGTTTAAAGGAATGTTATTTTGAAGAAAAACTCGTAAATCCTTTATAATAGGCCCAGCTATTATTTATGTGTTTCTGGCTGTACGACCAGGAGATGTGGGGGAACGAGATAACAGTAGTGATATGAACAACCTGGGGTGTGTCAATTAGTTGTGATTTGTGTATAGTTATGGAATGCAATTATATGTGTGTGAAACCCATTATGTAATAGACAAGAAAATGGATATAAGTGAGCCTAAGGCTAATTAAAAGCCAGAACATCACTTTGACACTCCAGAGTGTGTGTGTGTCGATTTGATTTCTCCTGCTAGCAGAAAAGGAACACAGGTTTATGATCAATCCCGGAGACTAAGGAGAGGCAGTTGTTAGAACCCCATCGAAGAAGGTTCAGGATGGGGGGACACCTCTAACATTACATGGTGCTGAAACCCCGGGAAAGCCAAGAAATTGGACAGAGGAATGACCAGTATCTGACCAGAGATCCCAACAAACGTCAAACCGCGGTAAGTAGCAAATTGATAAGCGATTTTCGCCAATTGTTACTTGACGTGTCTTGATATCTCTGCCAGAATACTTATTTCTCTCTCTGATTCAAGCGCTTCTCATATTGTCCTGCCTCCTTGTCTCAGGGAAAATATTATAAGGGAAAATGTTGAATATTGTCTGATTGTAACGTTTGTTATAGTGATAATTGTAACCATACAGTAGATTGCATTTGTGTTTTATGTTTACAAAGATAGAGGCAAATTCAAAATGATAAATGTGTGATGTAATAGATCTTGATAGTTTTTTTGAGATCACAAAGTTCAGATAGTTGTAATTGATGTGATGGTAGTTTGAAGTGGTTTGTGACAGGCAGGGGAGAAGAAAATTGTATATTTATAACCAGAACAGAAAAAGATGTAACTGGTTTTAAGAAAGTAAATGGTCACCAATACCCCATATACGGCATAAGAGCATGTGTCATTAAGAGAAGGAAGGTATAATAAAAAGAGACGAACCAGGCAGATTCTTTTGTCCATATTCTACTCATTATAAAAATATAGCCGATCAGTTAGTGGAAGACTGTGAAGCGGAAGGTATAAAATGATTATAGGTGTTATATAATCAGCAGGAAAGAAGTAAACTGTAGTGACAGCAACCCATTTTTCAATAATTGATACAGTACTGAAAAGTGGTACTTGGATTATTATTTGTTTATTTTAGATAAATTTTTAAAATTAAATACAAATAAAATCGTATTAATAAGTTGAGAAAAGGCAAAATGGGAACTTCTAACACAAAGGGCGGACGCACCCCTGTGGAAATAATGAGAGAAGAAGTAGGTCCACATGCAGTGAAGGATATAAGGAAGATTTTCAAACGTGGAAAGTTTCCTCCTGAAGGACAATTTGATTCAAAGAAATGGAAAAACTTCCGACAATGTAATATTGATTGGCTGAGACGGAAAGGAAAAACAGACATAGCACATATATGGGTATTGGCCAGTGAGAAATGGGAAGAAGAAAATAAGAAAAAGCAGAATGAAGAAGATTCACACATGACAGTGTGTCTAGCAACCACAACTCCCCATATACAGAATAATCCTCCCCCACCACAGAACCACAATCCACCTCCATACGAACCAGTAATTGAGGAGATGGGATCCCCAGAGACTTTAGTGGCAGAAGGATCCCCACTAAGATACCCAGTTATTATGACTTGCCCCGACTGTGCTAGTATAATGAACAGTGAAGGAAATATTTGCCCATCATGTGGTCCTCCTGCCCCTCGCATGTTGACTAGATTGCAGCCACATAATACCCCAGGCTTGAAGGAGACACTTAAATACCCGAAGGGTAGTAGAAAACAAAATACTGAGAAAGCCTCAGAGAACTCAGGAGCTAGGAGGGTCTTTTATACTGAAACTGAAGAAGGAACTGTACAATTATACCCAGTTCGCACGTATGCTTATGTGAACCCAAGAGCAGGACAAGACGATCAACCACCCTTTCTAACAAGAGAACAACACACACCCTTTTCTGTCATGGAAGCCACAGCAATCATAAAAGATTGTCCTGACCCATACAAAAGCCCTTTTCAATTTAGTGTGTATATGGAAACAATAATGTCTGACCTACACACAGCAGCCTGGGCGGATGTGGCCCAAATATGTAAAAGTAAGCTCTTAATGCCAGATCTACGCGACATAGAAAATACAGAAGCAGCTGCAGCAACAGATTACCATGGTCAAATTGTGGAAGTAGCAGCAGAAGTTAGAGAAACTGAAGACAGTGGGACCCAGTTCATCCAAAGACTCAAGAGATGGTGTTACAATAGTAACCAAAGATGCATCGCCAGCACACCAGCCTACAGACCAACTAATGGACGCTCTGGAAGCCCAAGAAAAAGGAAAAGGAGAGGAAAGGAGCAAGTCCAAAACAAGTAGTCATTGTGACCGAAGTACCAAAGGTATGTAGCACAGAGGGAAAGAAGAAATATTGTGAGTTCATCCTCTGGAAAGTGCTTCTGGTAACAGAAATCCGTTCACATGAAACGTCACTGTAAGCAATACAAGTCCTACATGGAGAAGAGAAGAAATGGCCCCAAAAATACAAGACCAGCAAGCTCAGACTGAAGTTTGGGCGCCCCAGTCAAGAACATTTATGCACTCCCCTCGCAAAAGCAAAGCAATGGAAGGTTTTGTGAACAACACTCTACCAGGGGGAGAAGAGATCTTTTGTTTACTCGATACTGGGGCGAGCAAAACAGTGATCAGAAAAGAGGATATTCCACCTTCCCTCATTACAAACAGACCAGTAACAGCTCAAGAAGAAGTTTACCTGAACAAGACAAAGAAGATGAATATTCAGGTGCAAGGTCACCCATAAGAAGTACCAGCAGAATTCCTAGTTTCACCTACATGCCCAGTGAACCTGTTGGGAGCAGATCTAATGCAAAAACTACAAGCAAGCATACTGTATCGCGGGGACAAGATTGTAATTCAAACTGCATTGAAACCCCAAGAATACAAGCAGATACAAGCAGCTGTCCAGATATTCCTCTTGCAAGAATCAGCAGAGAAGACAGCATTTGAATCTTTGTCACATCTTGGAGTTCCAGAGAAGGAATGGGCAAAAGGGAAGAACGATGTAGCGAAGATGAATGTACAGCTGATCATCAAGCTGAATACCGTACCAGTAGCAATATGTCAGTATCCTCTAAGCAAGGCACAAAATCAAGCTCTGGGTACGCAAGTGAAGAAGATGGAAGAATTTACAGAGGCCGTCTACGATACTGAAGAAAGGGGGACCTCTATACCCCCATGAAACCAATTGTTACAGTATGTGGATGATCTACTCAAAGCCACAACAACCAAGAAAAAGTGCAAGGAAGAAACAGTAGCACTACTCATATTCCTATCGGAAGAAGATTGCAGAGTAACTCAGCACAAGTTACAATATGCACAAGAAAAAGTCATATTCCTTGGACACTGCATCTCACAGATTACCAGGCATCTTACCACAGAGCGAGTGAAAGCAATCCTAGACGCCCCATTCCCAGACACCTTAAGAAAGAAAAGGGCATTTCTAGGTTTAACCTCGTATGTAAGAGACTGGATACTGGGATCTTCAGCCCTCATGCAACCCCTCTATGATGCAACCAAGAAAACAGCAACCCAATCTGATGAGGAAAGACAAGCCCAGGTGGAAGCAGTTGAACAGATCAAACAAGCCAGCTGCAATACTAAAGGAAAAATGTGCTGATGTTGTTCTAGATCACACCCTCATCATTCAAGTTCTACATGCGGTGACAGAAATACTGCAACAAGCTTCTACACGGCATTTGAGTTCTGCCAGACTCACCAAGTATGAAGTAGCCTTGCTATCTGCAAGCAATGTGACTATCAAGCGATGCACAGTATTGCCACTCTACTACCTATTGATTATGGACCTGACGGTCCAATAGAAGGGAGAGTAGAAGAAGATACACATACCTCAAAATTAGAAGAGGAGGAAGATACCTCGAGACCTATAATACATGACTGTGTATCATGATGAAACAAGAAGTGCAACCTGATTGGAAAATTGAAGAAAAACCAATTAAAATTTTTTTTTTATTTGACACCGATGGATCCAGTTATTATGTGGATGAATACCGATATGAAGAATGTGCATTGGTATCCACAAATGATGTCATGGAAGCAGAACCACTCCCAGCCGGTACCTCAGCCCAAGCAGCAGAACTAACAGCTCTGACAAGAGCCTTGGAAATGGCTGAAGGACAGTCAGTGAATATCTACACGGACTCACGTTATGCCTGGGGTGTGGCACACGACTATGCATCTATATGGAAAAGAAGAAATTTCCTTACTGCAACAGGAAAACCCATCAAGAATGGAGAATTGATCCAGAGAGTGACCAGAGCCTTACGATTACCAAAGCAAATGGCAGTCATAAAGACAAAGGCACACACCAAGGAAGACACAGAAGAAGTAAAAGGGAATGCTTTTGCAGATGAACAAGCAAAGAAAGCAGCTGTAAAGGAGAAGAAAACAGCTGGAATATATGTCCAAGAGACAAAGGCAGAAATTGATATGAAGATACTCATCAGACTACAAGAACAAGCAAAGACAGAACACAAAGTATGGGAGAAGATGGGAGCCCAGCAATCCTGTGTGGGTCTTTGGAAAAAGGAAGGAAAATGGTGCCTGCCAAGAACACTATATGCACCTATGATTCAAGTAGCCCATGGACCAGACCATAAAGGCAAAGAACAGATGACTAAGACAGTCTAAGAATATTGGCTGGCTCCAGGCTTCTTTGTGGCAACTAAGAACTACACCGACCAATGCTGGATATGAGCAGAAAACAACCCAGGAAGACGAACCAGGACAAGCATGGGACACAGGCCAAAAGCATATTTTCCCTTTCCAAAGACTCCAAATAGACTACATTCACATGCCTAAATGTGGCACGTATGAGTACGCCCTAACTTGCACAAATATCTTCAGCAGTTGGCCTGAGGCTTGGCCAATATCTAAAGCAAATGCCCTGACCACAGCCAAAAAGATAATAGCTGAAGTAGTTTGCAGATATGGGGTACCAGAAGTAATAGAATCAGACAGAGGTAGTCATTTCACAGGAGAAATAATGCAGAACATTATGCAGGATTTGGGTATTTCACAAGCCTTCCACACTCCCTACAGGCCACAGGCCAGTGCCAGAATAGAGAGACTTAATGGCACTTTGAAACTAAAAGTCCAAAAAGCCATGCAAGAGACTGGCAAAACATGGGTAGAATGCTTACCCCTGGCCTTATTTGCAGTAAGAACAACTCCAGGAAAAGAGACAGGATATTCTCCTTACGAGATCCTATTTGGAGTTAAACCAAAAACAGGATGTTATTTTCCCCAAGAATTACAGTTTAAACATGGGAACATGACAGCATATGTGAAGTCTTTAAATGAATATTTAACTGATTTGCATTCTAAAGTTTTGTCTTTAAGTAATCAAAGCTCAGAACCAGAACCTCATGCACTAAAGATTGGAGATTGGGTCTATGTTAAGAGACACGTGAGATCTACACTGGAACCAAGATATGATGGTCCATTCCAAGTGTTGCTGACCACCCCAACCTCAGTGAAGGTGTTCGGAAGAGACACGTGGATACACTCCTCCCACTGCAAGAGGACTCTTATCTCAGTTGAACGCGAACCAGATCATTTACCCACGCAAAGTTAAGTTGTCAAAATGATAACGCACCTCAGGCCAGACCATCTGCCCTGGTGGAAGTTAATGTGTATCTCAACTGTGTTAGCGTACCATAGCCAGAGTAATCCCAGAAAAACTAGGGGTAAAAGACGCCATGGAAGCAAAGTTCCCGAACAGATTAAATAGGAGAGAATTCAGGGAAAGAGGCAGTCATCATAAATCTTACCATTCCCTGTTTAATACTGGTTTGGGTACAATGGTAGGGGTATCTATAGGGAATGTATTTACTATAGGGACTGCAGGGACCGCTTTCAATGACAGACAAGTTAATGACCTAGCCAAATTACTGGACAATATAACCAGGATATATGATGATACTTTTGACCTAGTACTGGAGGACATAAAAATGGTTAAACGAGAAGTTAGGGCTCACCGTATGGTACTAGACAACCTTACCGCCAATTAGGGGGGTCTGTGCCTGATAGTGGCAGAAGCTTGCTGTAATTACCTCAATCAGTCTGACTCCATAGAGGAAACCATTGAACAGCATCTAGATATGGTCGAAACTCTTAAAGAGGAATTTGCAGAACAGCACAAGGGTAATTGGTTATTCGCTGAGGATAGTTGGTTCAGTTGGTTAAACCCATCCAATTGGTATAAGGGTATAGGAGGATGGTTTATGGGAATACTTTCATGGTTAGCAAAAATTATATGCGTAATTCTGCTTTTCTATGTATTAATCAAGTTTTGTTTGTATTGTTTTGCATGTACTGCCAAGGAAATTAAAAATCACAATAAGAGAGCACAGAAAAAGAAAGCTGACAAAAACAATGATCATCACAACATTCGTTTGATCCGTTGTCAGTATGATGATGCTGAAGCCATGGATAAAGCTGTGAAAGCAATCTACCTAGAAAGAGAACAAGAACCTGTTTAGTGATCCATGTGATAGCGACCTGAACTCTCTGTCTGTGCGGGACGGCATATTGCTTTCCATGTGCTCAGGGTGGGCGCATGGGACTAGAACGTACTTAATCAGGGCATCGCCTGGTCTGATTGGCAGAGAGACTCAGGGCAAATAACGTATATTGTCCCTATATAGAATCAAAAGAAGGGACTGATAAAGGCAAATTGCTGGTTATTCTATGTAGCTTTATATACGCCATTTTGTATGGATTATATATGTAATGTATTGTGTTTCTCATCTGAAGAGAAGCGATATTTTGTTATTCTATGTAGTTTCATATACACCATTTTGTATGCATTATGATGTAATGTATTGTGTTATCTCATATCTAGTTTAATTAGTTTAAAGGAATGTTATTTTGAAGAAAAACTCGTAAATCCTTTATAATAGGCCCAGCTATTATTTATGTGTTTCTGGCTGTACGACCAGGAGATGTGGGGGAACGAGATAACAGTAGTGATATGAACAACCTGGGGTGTGTCAATTAGTTGTGATTTGTGTATAGTTATGGAATGCAATTATATGTGTGTGAAACCCATTATGTAATAGACAAGAAAATGGATATAAGTGAGCCTAAGGCTAATTAAAAGCCAGAACATCACTTTGACACTCCAGAGTGTGTGTGTGTCGATTTGATTTCTCCTGCTAGCAGAAAAGGAACACAGGTTTATGATCAATCCCGGAGACTAAGGAGAGGCAGTTGTTAGAACCCCATCGAAGAAGGTTCAGGATGGGGGGACACCTCTAACAACCGTCACACAGGGTAATGGGGTTACATACACAGCGTCACACACTGCCGATGTACACTAATACCGTCACACAGGGTAATGGGGTTACGTACACAGCGTCACACGCTGCCGGATGTACACTAATACCGGCACACAGGGTAATGGGGTTACGTACACAGCGTCACACAGGGTAATGGGGTGACATCGGGTTTCCACCAGCGCAGGGGAATATTATATAATGGCACACACATTTATATATAGTATACACAAACACAATGGTGACACATAACATGGGGTACACCACAGCAGGGGTGGTATGTAACATGGGGTACACCAGAGCAGGGGTGGCACATAACATGGGGTACACCAGAGCAGGGGTGGCATGTAACATGGGGTACACCAGAGCAGGGGTGGCATGTAACATGGGGTACACCAGTACAGAGGTAGTATACACTAGGATAGTGTAGGGACAGTATATATAACACACACTGGTGCTAGGAAAGGGAGTAGACTATTACACAGCAGGAGCCGCACATTCCTCCCACGCACACACAGCTGATGACCAGAGACCCCGCACACGCAGATTCCCGCGCTCAGCACTCCGGTCTCCTCCTGTGACCGCGCTGCGCACGTCCGGCCAGACAGGAGCCGCGCACGGGGAGGAGACTGGGCGGGGAGACAAGAGCCGGGGATAGTGGGGGCGGGTACACACAGCAGGAGGGAGGAGACTGTGGGCGGGGAGACAAGAGCCGAGGAGGATGGTGGGCGGGAATCCACTGGAAGAGGGAGAAGATTGTGAGCACGAGGGAGCATCAGGAAATCAGTGAGAAAGAGGAGGAGACCGGGCGGGAGGACGTGGTAGAGGGAGGAGAGTAGTGGGCGCACTGACACGCCCCCTGCCCTGACTGCCGAGCGCGCCCCCTGCTCCTTACTGTCGTCTGTCGAGCACGGGCAAATAAGGATTCGGGAGAGCGGGAATCTCTGAGGTACGTGAGGTGAGTGCTATTGTGTGTGCGGGGCCCCTGGTCCTCATCTGGGGAGAGCGTAGTGTGTGCTGGGAGGGGGGAATGTGCGGCTACTGCTGCGGTGTAATGTACCCCCTGCTCTGTGCCACCAGTGTGTGTATACTGTCCTGCTATATCCTCATATACACTACCCCTGTGCTGTGTGTACCCCCTGCTCTGTGCCACCAGTGTGTGTATACTGTCCTGCTATATCCTCATATACACTACCCCTGTGCTGTGTGTACCCCCTGCTCTGTGCCACCAGTGTATGTATACTGTCCTGCTATATCCTCATATACACTACCCCTGTGCTGTGTGTACCCCCTGCTCTGTGCCACCAGTGTGTGTGTGTATACTGTCCTGCTATATCCTCATATACACTACCCCTGTGCTGTGTGTACCCCCTGCTCTGTGCCACCAGTGTGTGTATACTGTCCTGCTATATCCTCATATACACTACCCCTGTGCTGTGTGTACCCCCCTGCTCTGTGCCACCAGTGTGTGTATACTGTCCTGCTATATCCTCATACACTACCCCTGTGCTGTGTGTACCCCCCCGGCTCTGTGCCACCAGTGTGTGTATACTGTCCTGTTATATCCTCATATACACTACCTCTGTGCTGTGTGTACCCCCCTGCTCTGTGCCACCAGTGTGTGTATACTGTCCTGCTATATCCTCATATACACTACCCCTGTGCTGTGTGTACCCCCTGCTCTGTGCCACCAGTGTGTGTATACTGTCCTGCTATATCCTCATATACACTACCCCTGTGCTGTGTGTACCCCCCTGCTCTGTGCCACCAGTGTTTGTACACTGGGTACTGTCCTGCTATATCCTCATATACACTACCTCTGTGCTGTGTGTACCCCCCCCTGCTCTGTGCCACCAGTGTATGTATACTGTCCTGCTATATCCTCATATACGCTACCCCTGTGCTGTGTGTACCCCCCTGCTCAGTGCCACCAGTTTGTGTATACTGTTCTGTTATATCCTCATACACAATAATACCCCTGTGCTGTGTGTATACTGGGTACTGTCCTGCTATATCCTCATATACACTACTACCCCTGTGCTGTGTGTACCCCCTGCTCTGTGCCACCAGTGTGTGTATACTGGGTAATGTCCCGCCATATCCTCATATATAGTACCCCTGTGCTGTGTGTACCCCCTGCTCTGTGCCACCAGTGTGTGTGTGTACTGTCCTGCTATATCCTCATATACACTACCCCTGTGCTGTGTGTACCCCCCGCTGCTCTGTGCCACCAGTGTGTGTATACTGTCCTGCTATATCCTCATATACACTACCCCTGTGCTGTGTGTACCCCCCCCCCCCCCTGCTCTGTGCCACCAGTGTGTGTATAATGTCCTGCTATATCCTCATATACACTACCCCTGTGCTGTGTGTACCCCCCCGGCTCTGTGCCACCAGTGTGTGTATACTGTCCTGTTATATCCTCATATACACTACCTCTGTGCTGTGTGTACCCCCCTGCTCTGTGCCACCAGTGTGTGTATACTGTCCTGCTATATCCTCATATACACTACCCCTGTGCTGTGTGTACCCCCTGCTCTGTGCCACCAGTGTGTGTATACTGTCCTGCTATATCCTCATATACACTACCCCTGTGCTGTGTGTACCCCCCTGCTCTGTGCCACCAGTGTTTGTACACTGGGTACTGTCCTGCTATATCCTCATATACACTACCTCTGTGCTGTGTGTACCCCCCCCTGCTCTGTGCCACCAGTGTATGTATACTGTCCTGCTATATCCTCATATACGCTACCCCTGTGCTGTGTGTACCCCCCTGCTCAGTGCCACCAGTTTGTGTATACTGTTCTGTTATATCCTCATACACAATAATACCCCTGTGCTGTGTGTATACTGGGTACTGTCCTGCTATATCCTCATATACACTACTACCCCTGTGCTGTGTGTACCCCCTGCTCTGTGCCACCAGTGTGTGTATACTGGGTAATGTCCCGCCATATCCTCATATATAGTACCCCTGTGCTGTGTGTACCCCCTGCTCTGTGCCACCAGTGTGTGTGTGTACTGTCCTGCTATATCCTCATATACACTACCCCTGTGCTGTGTGTACCCCCCGCTGCTCTGTGCCACCAGTGTGTGTATACTGTCCTGCTATATCCTCATATACACTACCCCTGTGCTGTGTGTACCCCCCCCCCCCCCTGCTCTGTGCCACCAGTGTGTGTATAATGTCCTGCTATATTCTCATATACACTACCCCTGTGCTGTGTGTATCCCCCCACTCTGTGCCACCAGTGTGTGTATACTGGGTACTGTCCTGCTATATCCTCATATACACTACCCCATGTGCTGTGTGTATCCCCCTGCTCTGTGCCACCAGTGTGTGTATACTGTCCTGCTATATTCTCATATACCCTACCCCTGTGCTGTGTGTATCCCCCCACTCTGTGCCACCAGTGTGTGTATACTGGGTACTGTCCTGCTATATCCTCATATACACTACCCCCTGTGCTGTGTGTACCCCCTGCTCTGTGCCACCAGTGTGTATACTGGGTACTGTCCTGCTATATCCTCATATACACTACTCCTGTGCTGTGTGTACCCCCTGCTCTGTGCCACCAGTGTGTGTATACTGGGTACTGTCCTGCTGATCATCCACTCATTAGTCATCTCACGGCTTGACTACTGTAATGCTCTTCTCACCGGCCTCGCTCAATCCCAACTAGCTCCTCTCCAATCTGTCCTCAATGCTGCAGCCAGGCTTATCTTCCTCTCCCGCCGCTCTAACTCTGCTACTCCCCTTCAACAAAATCTGCACTGGCTTCCATTCCCCTACAGAATCCTCTTCAAACACCTCACACTCACATACAGGGCCATCTCTAATTCCATTGCTCCATATATCTCTAACCTCATCTCCATTCATACACCCTCCCGCCCTCTACGGTCAGCTGACGACTGTCGTCTCTCCTCCACCCTGATCACTGCTTCCCATGCTAGAGTACAGGACTTTGCCCGTGCTGCACCCCTTCAGTGGAACGCACTCCCTCGCTCCATTAGACTCTCCCCGACCTTGCAAAGCTTCAAACGGGCACTGAAAACTCACCTATTCATCAAAGCGTACCCTTCCACTGCATAAACCAGCTGGTTCTCCGACCCCTTGCCTGTTTCCTGTTTACATCCTGCTATCTAACCACCACCCCCTCGCTTGCACCTCTTGTAATCTGTCTGTCTCCCCTTCCTACTAGATTGTAAACTCCTCCGAGTAGGGCCCTCTTCCCTCCTGTTGTCAAAGCCCACTTCTCTTCACATTTCACTCACAGCTCTCCTTTACTCCAACACTCAGTGACCATCTTCATACTCATCTCCATCATTGGCCTCAAGCCTCTAGTTGTATGTTGATTGGGTCCTCACTACTTACATTTAAGCTGTAATGTGTATTGATCTGTGGTGCTCTTTATTTGTACTGTATTTTTGTTATTTATTCAATGTTATGCCAAGTTTTGTCTCCCTGTATTGTTCCTTTGTACGGCGCTGCGAAACACTTGTGGCGCCTTATAAATAAAATTATAATAATAATAATAATAATAATATATCCTCATATTCTAGAGAGAGAGATATTTGGGAGACCCGCACCATAAATATACTTGGAATTTTCTTTTTTTGTCTGTGGATGGATGTAGTCCCACCTGACAGGAATCTTATACAAATATATTTCCTGACTGGTTAGGGTGCTGTCCCCTGATTTGGGATTATACAGTGTGAGTAAAGAGAAAAAAGAAAATCAGTTTAATTAGGACGAACTCCTCATCCACAAAATCTCACTAAGGCTTATTCATAAAAACAGGTGTATACTTTATTGATTTATTAGTAACATCTAACTAACAGTAATCGGCTGTTCAGATTAGATTCAGTGGGTGGCGCTGTGGGTATAAATGGCTGATGTAAAAATGTGATTTTAAAGGGTTTTATTCACAAATGGTGAGGTCAACAATACATTAAGTAAAAAAGTGCATGCATATTTAACACAGACAAATTGAAAGGAGGTTGCATGGAGATCAATATAGGCCAATGAATGAGGGGAATATAGGACCGATAAGGAGTTTTGTGTTGAGGGGAGCTGGTGTCCCTACCCCCCTCAGTGCACAAAAAACCTCTGCCACTCACAGTCTAAGTCAGTCCTGTGTGGTCCCTCGTCGTGGTTCGGTCCCTCGGAGACGCTTCCCCTAGCGGGGGTGCCGCGGGATCTTCCGGTGCAGACTGCTTGAGGGGGTGCAGTCACTCTGTCCGGGGGCCGGGGGTGCCGGTTTCAGTTCCAAATATGCAGCCTGTGCTGGCAGGGAGGAGACGCCGGCGGGGCTTCCACGCTGTCTTCGTTCGCTCCCGGTGCGCTGTGTGATGACGTCACCGGGAGCGTCCTCGGCAACGGATCTCCGATCACTCGGCTGCTTGCGGTGCTGCTGCTGATTTGCCAATGGGCGCATGTGTTGTGGGAGTGTCCAACGCGTTTCAGCCTATGTCAGGCCTTTGTCAAGGATGCCAGTGGATGTTATTGGAGCTGTTTATATCCCATTCTGTCCCGCCCTTTTTTCTCCTGATTGGTCGGGCTGGTACAATGTTGTTTCTTGAGTAGGTCACTGTTCTCAGTACATAACTTGATTTATAATATGTGTAAATGAACAGTTATGCATGTGATTATGGCTATACTAACTAATACGGATGTCTGTTGATGACATGGGAATACTAGTGGGATGGCAATTAAATAATACGAATGGAAATACAGATAAATTAAATTAAATGCAAATTAAATTAAAATAAAATGAACAATGATGGATGAAATGGTGTTGATAAATGCTGGCAGAAGATTATATCGGATTGCACAAATAGACCGATATACAACAACAGGTCCTCTCAAAAGGGTTGAAATTCGCTCCAACAAAAAAACCATTCAGCATTTACTGTGACCTGCAATCATTCACACGAAAACTCTGCCTCAAGATATATTTCATGTCAAACCCAATAAGCCGCAATCACATAGAATTCACAGATCCATACACACATACCTCTCTCAAGCCGAAATCCACATTCGATCCTTCACATCTCAAAAGCCATCAAATTAAATCATCCGAATCCTAGACCAGCTGGATAAGCACACAAAGAGAAACACCGGTAGTAATATGACAAATAAAGAGAGACCAACCAACACATAGTAATAAAACCAGCAGACAAGGGGGGGGGGGGATTGTAGTTTTAAACAAAACCAACTACATTAAGGAATCCATTAGAATTCCGGAAGATAAAGAGACATACCAGACATTACCAGGAGACCCCACAAACAATTACAAATGCGAACTCTACCAATTATTAACGAAAGGACTACAGCGAGGCATCCTAAACAAATCAGAATATTCCTTATTACAGAAACAACATCCAAAAATTCCTGTATTCTACCATCTACCAAATATTCATAAAGACTTACATAACCCACCTGGTAGACGCATCATCTCGGGCATTGATTCCCTTTCATCAAACCTCTCGCAATATACCGACGCATATCTACAAGACATAGTGAAAACATTACCATCCTATATCAGAGTTAGCACTCAAATAATCAATACACTACAGACAATAGAATGGGACAAAGACCTCTGGTTGGCTACCAGCGACGTGACTTTCCTATATACAGTGATCAAACATGAACAGGGACTTCACAGTACGAAGCATTTTCTAGAAAAAGCTCATAGTCTTCAACAGGATCAGATACAGTTCATCATAGACTCCATTGACTACATACTCCATCATAACTACACTTGGTTCAATAACACATTTTACTTGCAGACAACCGGGACCGCCATGGGATCGAAGGTGGCACCCAGTTATGCTAATTTGTTTATGGGTAAATGGGAAGAAGACTACATTTGGGGAGAGCATGACTGGGCGCCTCACTTGATCCTGTGGCGGCGTTACATAGATGACTGTATTTTCATATGGAAGGGCACAGAATCCTTACTGCTTCAATTTACAGAATACCTCAACAAAAACGACAGAAACTTACACTTCAGCACGAATTTCAGTCAACAAACAGTTCAATTCCTGGATCTTGAGATTTTCATAGACTCCAACAAAATATATACAAAAACCTACAGAAAAAAATGTCGATGTAAACAGCTACATTCTTTACAATAGTGGACATTACAAACCATGGTTACAAAATATCCCTTAGGGCCAATTCCGCATAATTAAACGCAACTGCTCACGACCGTCAGATTTTGAAATACATTCCATGGAACTTATAGAACAATTCAGACAGAAAAAATATGATGAGGATACCATTAACAAAGCTTACTCTGACGTGGCGAGATTGGACAGGACAGACACACTGATGGAAAAGACGACTGCCATTGTTCAATCAAATACCGAATCAGTCCCTTTCATCACACAATTCAATGAATTTTCACAGACAATAAAGAAAATACTCACAAAGCATTGGCACATACTAAAACAGGACAAAGACCTTAAAACCTATGTAGAGGATAAACCAAAACTCATTTTCAGAAAGGCACCAGATTTGAAGAATAAACTTGTTAAGAACCATTTAAAACCCCAAAACACCACACAAACCAGATTGACTGACAGTAAAGGGTTTTTCTCCTACCGCAGCAGGGGACACTGCAGTACTGACGTATGAGATAGAGTGGGTGCGTAGGAGGAGTCGGCACTTAAGTGAAAATTTCGTCTGTGGCTGGCTCCTCCCCCCTCTATCTCCCTCCAGACACCAGTCTTAAAAAAGTGCCGGAGGAGTCGGTATCCTCGGCAAGGTCTCCTCAGGAGACTAGGTTTTTATTTGTGTTTGTTTATTTTGTGCAAGTTTTTAGTGACACAGGCATCCCTGAACAGGGTGCCTGCTTCGTGGGAGGCTCTGGAGGGTCTGGTCGGTACTGCGTGCAGCTACCTTCCAGTACCCAGCCACCGGAGCATCGGCTCCGGGGACCCGCCGCAGCTGCTTGCGGCTAGCGTTACGGGTCCACGGCGGTGTTCCCCCTCATCCAGAGCAAGGTGCGTTGCACCATACAGGGGGCGGCCAGAGAGAGCGCGCTGGCCGGGCAGCATCGTCGTGGCGTCGGCGCGACGATGACGTCATCAGTCTCCGGCGGGCGCGGGAAGAGGTGGCTTGTGGGAGGTACTTCTTCCGCGCGGACGCCATTAGGAGAGGTGACTGCTGCTATTGACAAGTCTGCAGGCTGGTTTACTTTCCGGCAGTCTTCTTTTCAGCGCTGTCCTCTGCGTTCTACAGGGGTACTGTAAGTAGCGGAGGTTTCTTTTACACACACACGCATTGGGAGGGTTTGTGGCTCCTCTCTCCCTGTTGACACCCAGACTCTAGGCTTTCTCTTTGGGGAGACTGGTCTTTAAGGGGTGTTTTTTGGTGTGTGTGTGTGTGTGCCTGTGGGTGAGCCTGTGTGTCTTTATATATACTGGGTCACCTGTACAGTTATGGCTGGGAAAGGTACTTCTTCCAAGGCAGCTGTTAAGCTGTATGCTTGTAAGAGCTGCAAGGGACAATATACTCAGCACATGAAGGGTGTTTCACTCTGTGCTCCCTGCTATGATTTATCAAAGGCTGCAGCTGTCCCTCAGGCTTCTCAGTCGGCTGTGGATCCTATTCACAGTGTGTTAGCTAATCTTACTGCTGAATTGGTGGCCTCTAGGAAGGACAGGGAGTTGATGCAGTCTCAGCTTTCTAGCATGGCTGCAGCAGAGCCTGTTTGGGCCAGGACTCTTATTTCTTCTGTGGATTCTCTGTCTCAGTCGCTGGCTGGCACTTCACAGAGGATGCCGACTTCACAGTTAGCTGCCAAGAGGAAGGCAGGGGTGTCCTTGGCTATCCCTCATCAGGCAGATGATGATGATGGGCTAGAGGATTTAGAGGATGGCGAGTATGTTACGCCACAGGTTCAGGAATCTCCTCAGGAGTTTTTGGATGAAGAGGACGCTCAGGGAGTGGATGGCCTTATCAGGGCCGTTAGGTCTACTTTAAATCTAGAAGAGACTCGGGCCCCGCCTCAGATTTCTATATTTGGTCGGGTACAGAAGACGCCAGTGTATTTTCCAGACTCGGCTGAGCTGGATAACCCGCTGTTAGATATATGGAAAGTTCCGGATAAGAAATTTCAAATTTCTTCTCGCATTAAATCTCTCTATCCCTTCTCCCCTGAATCCAGGGAAAAATGGGAGGCTCCGCCTTCGCCAGATGTGTCTCTTTCCAGGCTTTCAAAGAAGTCGACTCTTCCAGTGCCGGGGGCGGTCGGCTTGAAGGAGGCGCCAGATCGGCGGTTAGATACTACCTTAAAAACTATTTTCTCCACAGCGGGGGTTTTGTTGAGACCAGCGCTGGCCTCTGCCTGGGTGGCTCGGGCCATGGAGGTATGGGCTTCTCAGCTGGTGTCCGGTTTGGAGCAGGACAGTCCTAAGGAGGATTTATTGTCCTTGGCTGAGTTTATCAGGGATGCTTCCACGTATATAGGGGAAGCGTCTGCAGACGTGGCGTCTCTTGGAGCTAAAGTTTCGGCTTCAGCGGTTGTGGCCAGGAGGGCCGTTTGGTTGCGGCCGTGGCAGGCTGAGGCTGAAATTAAAAAGGCAGTCGAGGCTCTGCCTTTTTCAGGTGATGTGTTGTTTGGTGCGGAACTGGACAGGCTACGGGGGGTAAGTCTGCATTTTTACCTTCCGCAGCTCCGCCTCCTAAGCGCCAGTTTGTGGCGCCTTCCTTTCGGGCCTTTCGTGGTCCATCAGGTTTCAGAGGTAAGACAAGAGGGGGCTTCTCTTCTTTCAGAGGCCGTAGAGGAAGAGGTGCCAGAGTGGCCCCGGCGGCACCCGCCACTGCCCGCAGGCCAGATCCCAAGGCCACTGACAAACCAGTGGCATGACGGTCTCGCAGCCCACGTGGGGGATTCCATTGTGGGCGCGCGTCTGTTGCAGTTTGCAGAAATCTGGAGGTCCCACTGCAGGGATGCATGGGTTCTGGACAGCATTTCCCAGGGATACAAGCTGCAATTCACGTCGACCCCCCCCCTCAAGGTTTTTTCGGATAGGTCTGCCAAGGAAAGAGGAGGAAAGTCAGGCTCTGCGGGGATCCATCCAGGGTCTTTTAGACGCAAGAGTAGTGGTTTTAGTCCCGCCCTCACAGCAGGGCAGAGGTTTCTATTCCAGCGTCTTTGTGGTGCCCAAGCCGGACGGCTCGGTGCGGCCTATCCTAAATTTAAAGGATTTAAACCTCCATGTCTGTTATCAGCGGTTCAAGATGGAGTCCATTCGGTCCGTGGTGGCGTCCCTAGAAAAGGGAGAATTCTTGATGTCGTTAGACATCAAGGATGCTTACCTGCACGTGCCAATTTGGGAACCCCATCAGTGTTTTCTGAGGTTTGCAATAGACGATTGCCATTACCAGTTTCAGGCTCTTCCTTTTGGCCTGTCTTCGGCTCCCAGAGTCTTTACAAAGATCATGGCGGGTATGATTGCAGCTCTCAGGCTCCAAGGAATAACAATTATTCCGTATTTGGACGATTTGCTAATCAAAGCGCCAAGTCGGGAGAAGCTGGTGGAGCACGCCATGGTAGCTTGCAAATTCTTGGTAGACCATGGTTGGATTCTAAATCTCAAAAAGTCTCATCTTACACCGTCAAGGAAATTAAAGTTCCTGGGACTCATTTTGGATACAGAAAACGAGACTGTCTCGCTTCCTTTGGACAAGGTGCGGGCAATTCAAAAGATGGTGAGACTCGTTTTGTCTTTACGAAGGGTGTCAGCGCACACTTGCACGCGTTTACTGGGAATGATGGTAGCCTCTTTCGAGGCTCTACCATATGGTCGTTTTCACACAAGGACCTTTCAAGAAAATCTTCTGTCCCAGTGGTCGGGATCCCACTTGGAGATCCACAAAAGAATCTTTCTTTCAAGGGAAGCGCGTCTGTCTCTGAACTGGTGGCTGTCAACTTCTCATCTTTTGAAGGGCCGAAGTTTCAGACCATGCATTTGGACTATTCTGACGACGGATGCCAGCCTGAGAGGTTGGGGAGCTGTGACCCAAGGTTATACCTTTCAGGGCCGTTGGTCTGTCCAGGAGGCCAAGTTATCGATCAACATTTTGGAGCTCAGGGCCATCAGGTTGGCACTTCTCCAGGCCCAGGACCTGCTCAAGGGTCTGCCAATAATGATCCAGTCCGACAATGCGACTGCGGTTGCTTATATAAACCGTCAGGGCGGGACGAAGAGCAGGGCAGCAATGAAGGAGGTTCGTCCAATTTTGCAATGGTCAGAAACTTATGCGTCAAATCTAAAAGCAGTCTTCCTGCCGGGAGTGGAGAACTGGCAGGCGGATTACCTAAGTCGCCAGGATTTCCATCCAGGAGAATGGACCCTAAATCCGGAGGTTTTCCATCTCATCACGCAGCGCTGGGGGACGCCTCAGATCGACATGATGGCGTCCAGACTGAATCACCTACTTCCTCTTTACTGTGCCAGATCGAGAGATCCGGGAGCCTGGGCAGTGGATGCATTCTCGATTCAGTGGAATTTCGACCTCATCTACATCTTTCCTCCGTTTCCCTTGTTAGCACAGGTACTCAAACGGATAAAAAGAGGGTCAGCTTCAGCGATATTAATAGCCCCAGATTGGCCGAGAAGGGCTTGGTATTCGGACTTGAAGCTTCTTCAGGCCGATGTTCCGTGGCGTCTTCCTCTCAGGGAGGATCTGTTGCAGCAAGGACCGTTCGACTACCCAGGCTTGACGCAGCTACGTTTGACGGCGTGGCTGTTGAAGCCGACCTGTTAAAAAGGCGGGGTGTTCCAGTGACAGTAATTCCCACCATGCTCAGGGCTAGGAAGGAGGTAACTTCCAAGCATTATCACCGGATTTGGAAATCTTATGTGGCATGGTGTCAGAGGAAGAAGGTGGAGAGAGCGGTTTTTCAGCTACCTCGTCTTTTGGAATTTCTTCAAACAGGGCTGGATAAGGGCCTTCGGTTAGGTTCTATTAAGGTCCAAATTTCCGGGGGGCGTGGCTTGGCCGGCAACGCGAGTGGACGCAGGGTGTTAGAGCTCCGGCAAAATCCTTCTTAAATATCCTCCCCTGTGCTCCTGGACACCCGTAAACATACCCCCAAAGCCTCCGGAACTGATGCTGAGACACCCACGCGGCTGGGATCCTGTTTGGGCAGTGGAGGGAGAGCTGAGTGAACGCACAGGCCTGCTGAAGATCGGGTGATCTGCTTTCCTGGTGCGGGCGCCATTTTGGATCCCCCAGCGGCTCCGGTGTTCCTGGAGCGTGCTCTCTTACTTTAGCCGCGCAGGTGCCTGGCCTGGTGATCGGGCGGAGGGCGGTGGCCGGCGACCCCCCGGTGGATTGACGGCGGTGAGCGGGAGTCGCTTCTGCGGAGGCGCGCTGCTTGGCCGGCCGGGAACGTGGGTGCGGCCCTGTTTGTCTGGTGCCTGGCCTTGGGTGCCTTTGCGGTGCGACATCTATATATGCTGGGATCCACGGGCGCTCACAGCTTACTGAACCAGCAAATCTGCACGAAGGTCCTTCTAATAAGGCAAGTGGTCTGATCCTTCTACCCCAGCTGCTAAAATGGTGAGCCCTCTATACTGCATACTGCGGGCCATAAATGACACTACTGACAGGTTGTGTTGGGAGCTGTCTGCACTGCATGACTACGCTGTGGGTAATCCACCAGCCCACAAGAATCCTCCTCTTGGGCTCCCTGATATTCCAACCCAGGATATCACCCCTGTTGCTCTCCTTGGTGAGAATGAGGCTTTATATGCTCAGGGGGAAAGCCCTATGACCACGGACTCTGTACCTCAGGGTTATTCTGATGCAGCTTTCAAGTATCAAGCGATGGATTACATGATGGGATCAGCTTGTGTGGATGTTTATCCGCCCCTTCATCGCTCTGTAATAATAATACACACAGACCCTGTGACCCTCCAAGACCTAGGGGAACATTGTCTGTCGGTTCTCTCTGGATTTGACCCTGCACCATACTTCACCCTTCTAAAACCTGATGATGCGCAGTCGAATCCGATCTTGCACCTGCTACCTCTGAGAGATCTTTTGAAGTCCTGGACTATGTTTTCTGAGTGTTTTGATCCTACCACGGTCTGCACGTGGTTACTTTTTCTCCTACTGTATGCTATCTTCAGATTATTCCTGGCTCTGAAGAACTGGCCCGATTAAACCCGCATGGCTATAACTAAAAACTGGCCAGACTAATGAATCCCAATAAACTGTAATGTGGACCCTGTTAGTATCCATTTATATTAGCTCTTCTGCTAACCATTCCTACGGTTTACTATTATATAAGCTCTCTTCTGATGTTCTATATTTTTGCTATCCGTCACTATTCTTTTTATATTAGATCCGATGCAAGAGATGCCAGTATGTTATATTTACATGATCCTGCTGAATACTTATTTAAAGTGTCATATAGGCTTTCTCTTTATAACCAGTCGCCATATCCTGATGTTGAACTAATTTATTGGGAGCCACTTATATTTGCAAAAGCTAGACTTGTACTAGTTATAATACTTGGCTCTTATGTCCCGGTTAAATATCCGTTTAATATCCGGTTACTAGGGGTGGGTGGGGAAGGGAGGGGAGGGGGGGGGGGTTAGTTAGCATAGTTATTACAGTTAGTTAGGGGGGGGGGGCGCGGTTAAGGGATCCAGGTACACCTAGGTTGGGGCTGGGTAGTACAGGGTGGGGGGTTATAAGGGAGGTTTGCTTTGGGTCGTTTGGGTGGGTTTATTTAGTTATATTCTCTGTTTCTCCGGATAGACCAGACATATGTTACTGAACTGTACACTCCACTCCGACACCATATCCTACCCTGGACTGGGATGATGGTGTCTTGGCGATCTTATACATAGGCAATGTTCGAACTCTGCCATTCTGCAATGTGACATTTTTTATTTGTTTGGTGCCCAAATGGCGCCTTTGGGCACTAGTAATTATTACATCCTGCATTGAAATGTCTTAAATTGCTATGTTCGTATACAATACCCTTGTTTTACTGATAGGTACCTGATACCGACTGTATACTGATTTGAATCATTGTCACTGCCCTTCCCCCACCTTGCTATATGCATATTCCAGGCCATTGCCTTATGACTCGAGGAACCTACTGTCTGTGTCTATAATGTCCTTTGTCTGTAACGGGAACTTGTTATACACTGTAAAATTTCAATAAAAATCATTGAATTTAAAAAGGTCCAAATTTCCGCCTTGTCTGTATTTTTCAACAGAAAATTGGCACTCATTTCGGAGGTGCAGACCTTTTTGAAGGGAGCTTTACGGTTGCAGTCTCCGTATGTTCCTCCGACTGAGCCTTGGGATTTGGGGCTCCTGTTGGAGTTTCTCAAATCTGAGTCTTTTGAACCTCTGGATTCAGTGGACTTGAAATGGTTAACATGGAAGACTCTGATGCTCTTGGCTTTGGCGTCAGCCAGAAGAGTGTCAGAGCTGGGGGCTCTGCTTTGCCGTCCTCCGTTTTTGGTTTTTCACAGAGACCGTGCAGAGCTAAGGACTAATTCTAAATTCCTTCCCAAGGTAGTCTCTTCCTTTCACGTGAACCAGCCGATCGTGGTTCCGGCCTTGTCTGGGTCGTCTGAAAGTTTGGATGTTGTAAGAGCTTTACACATCTATGTGGATAGGACTGCTTCTTTTCGGAAGACGGATTCTTTATTTGTTTTGTTTGGGGCAGAAAAGAAGGGTTGGCCAGCGTCGAAGCAGACTCTGGCCAGGTGGTTGTGCCTTACTATTAAGGAGGCGTATGCAAAAGCCTGCATTCAGGTTCCTCCAAATGTTTCTGCCCATTCTACCAGATCGGTCAGTACTTCCTGGGCGGCTGCCAGGGGAGTGTCACTGACTCAGGTTTGTAGAGCCGCCACGTGGGTAGGCTCCAACACCTTTGCTAGATTTTACAAGTTTGATAGGTTTGCCAGAGAAGATTCTTCATTTGGCAGAGCTGTCTTACAGGATCCTCAGCGCTCGCCCTCCCGGGTGTAGTGGCTTTGGTATCATCTCATACGTCAGTACTGCAGTGTCCCCTGCTGCGGTAGGAGAAATAAGGAATTTGGTACTTACCGATAATTCCCTTTCTCCGAGGCAGCAGGGGACACTGCACGCCCACCCAGCGCTTTGGTTATTTTTTAGCAGTACCGTTCCTGCCATGATTGTTTGGGGGTCCTGCTAGTTCTATATTTTGACAAATTGAATTATTTATCAGTATTGTTTGGTTTCATGTATGCATGTCTGTTGGTTGAAGGGTTTACCTAATATTCTTGGTTTACAGTCTGTGGTTCTACTTTGCCTGTCCCCTTCCTCTCTCGGTCACGTTTTTTAAGACTGGTGTCTGGAGGGAGATAGAGGGGGGAGGAGCCAGCCACAGACGAAATTTTCACTTAAGTGCCGACTCCTCCTACGCACCCACTCTATCTCATACGTCAGTACTGCAGTGTCCCCTGCTGCCTCGGAGAAAGGGAATTATCGGTAAGTACCAAATTCCTTATTTCTACTGTGGTTGTTGCACAGGGTGTAAGAATATGACGGGTATCACAACAAAAGCCTCAAACACTTGGACCTCCCTCACCATTCATAACACGTTCAAATACAGACAACAAATTTCTTGTGACACCAAGGGGGTCATATATCTACTACAATGTCCCTGCGGTCTTGAATACGTGGGTCGAACAATCAGACCTCTAAAAACCAGGGTCTACGAACACATCCGCTACATAAAAAGAGGGTTCGAGGCGCACAGTGTGTCAGCACATTTCAAACAAGTACACAACTCTAATCCAGCAGGCTTAATTTTTAGGGCCATAGAAGCTCCAGAACCGAACTGGAGAGGGTGGGACCATACTAATTTCCTCAATAAAAGAGAATCGTACTGGATCTTCACGTAAAAACCCTACATCCCAATGGACTCTATATTGAATTCCAGACTAGTGAATACATGAATACATAGATGCATCCTATACAGGGTACCTAAATACATCTATAGGTCAGCAGCAGCCCACATTACCACCCACCAACACTATTATTTTTCATTTCTCCTTCATCCACTAGGTGTCACTGGAGTTACACTGGGGAATAGAAGGCGACCACAGGGAGCCTGGGCACTTTAAAAAATTAATCAGTGTGACCAACTCCTCCCCTTCTACTTCCCCTCCCAGGCAGTCTTAGATCGTGCCCAAAAGGGAGCAGGTCACATTTGGCTCATCTCCTGGGCTTTTGATAATTAGGGCATAAAGCAGCAAGTTTTGCCTTTGAGGACAGGCAGATAGTTGCTGCTACTATCTGCCTGCGACGTGGGAGCCTGCCGGAGGGAGCCGGCTGCTGCTTATAGGGTTTGCGCCCGGCTCCCTGGCTGACAGACCACCGTCTCTGGAGCTGTAACGGGCGCCGCTCACACGAAGCGTGTACCCGATCCTCCCCCAGCCCCACCGCCGACGGCATGGCCACAGCACTGTGAGTATTACCCTGCCTTCCTGTTAGAGGAAGGTCAGGGACACAAACGGCGGTGCAGCAGAGGGTTTTTTAAACCTGGCGCCATTATGGGTGACGGAGCTGCCGGGCGGGGGGCGGAGTTACCGCGCGGTACTTCCCAGCAGGCCTTGGCATACCCCAGCATTCCTGCAAGTCACGGCGGCCATCTTGGACATTTGGCACCGTTGAACACGCTGCTGGAGGCTCCACTATTGCGCTGCAGATCTATCCTGAGACTGCAGTTGGGCGATCCCTGTCCCCTGGTGACCGTCCTGCTGAACGCTCTACCCGGTCTGTGAGTTACAGTGGGGATTAGAGCTAGGTGGAGACAGTTTGGGCTGTTTCTCAATTAGAGCTATAGCGCTCCTAGGTATATGCCATAGCACTGTACAAAGCTCTGTGACGGCTCTTACTTTTACTGTCTCTCCCTTCCAGTATATATTGCTGCCTATCCTATACCTACTATCTGTGATCAGTGTGGTAGTGTGTGGTGATTACTGGGTGTTCTGTTGACCATGGCAGGGGGAAGCACCAAGAGGGTTACTTGCAAGAAGTGTACTGTAAGATTTACACCTTCTAAGGAGGGAGACTCTGTATGTGATAAATGCACTGCTTTACCCCCAGCTCCAGAGTCCCCCGTGCATACCCCTGTTTGGGCATCACAATTAGCTGATGTAATGTCTCATTTAGCTTGCGAGCTCTCAGCAGCTCAAAAGGACAGAGAGACTTCCAGAACTCAACAGGCTTCCTTGGCTTCTGCTGTGCAGAGTTTAACTAAAGCCTTGACCCCAGCAGAGGGCGGCATTGCTTCAACTTCTAGGCAAAATCCCCCTCCCTTACTCAGGAAAAGGGTATTACAGCCCTCTGGGGATTCTGGGGAGTATGAGGATATGCCTGATCTGGAGGAGGGCGAATTTACCCTTCCAGATAATTATGATGATGATGATGATGTGGAACCTGAGGCTCAGGCGTTGCTTATGCAAGAGCCGGCCCCAGCCACTCAAGGCCTGGAGGACCTTATACACATGGTTAAGGTTGCCTGCAAGGTGTCAGATGACGCAGACATTCGTGCTCGTCCCTCTTTCTTTGGGAAGAGACAAAGGCAGTCACCCACCTTCCCTCCAGCGGAGGAGTTGGATGAACATATTTTGCAGGCTTGGAATCACCCTGACAAAAAATTCCAGGTATCTCAGAGGTTTCTGGCTGCTTATCCTCTTCCACCAGAGGGTAGAAAGAGAATTGAGATACCACCAGTAGTGGACTCATCAGTCTCACAACTGTCTAAAAAGACTGTTCTCCCGGTGTCGGGTGCAACCACTCTTAAGGATACTTCTGACCGTAAGTTGGAAGTTACCCTTTCTGCAGCTGGAATTAATCAGCGTCCGGCCCAGGTCGGATGCTGGGTAAATAAGGCCATGGGGGTATGGGCCTCTCAGATCCTAACAGAGGTTCGTGAGGGCTCTGACCCTGCCTCCATTGTTCAGCTTGCTGAACAGATCCAATAGGCATCCAATTATTTAATAGAAGCCTCTTCTGAAGTCTGCATGGTTGCAGCCAAGGTTTCGCCCTTATCCATCTCAGCTCGCAGAGCTCTCTGGTTACGCCAATGGCACGCTGACTCAGAGTCCAAGCGTGCGGTGGAGGCCCTGGCTTTCAATGGGGAGGTTCTTTTCGGACCAGAGCTCGACAAGTGGATCTCCCAAGCAATGGGAGGGAAGTCCCACTTCCTTCCCTCAGCGGCTCCTCCGACTACACGCAGGACCCCTCCTTTCGGTCCTTTCGGCCTACGACCAGATTCAGAGGTCGTTCCAGAGGCGGAGCTCCATCTAGAGGTTCAAGAGGACGAGGCAGAGGTGCCTCGGCAGCTGTCCAGGAGCCACCGGTCTCCCAGTCTCAAGAGACAAGGCGCAACTTCTGTTGTCAGCAATCAACAAGCTGCGGACAACAGGAGTTGTGATACCAGTACCCAAGGATAAGCGTACTCAGGGATACTACTCCAGTCTGTTCCTTGTACCAAAGCCGGACGGCTCGGTAAGGCCGATTCTAAATCTAAAGGATTTGAATCCGTTCCTACAAACGGTCAAATTCAAGATGGAGTCCCTGCAGTCGGTGATTCAGGGACTGGAACAGGGAGAGTTCCTGGTAACTTTGGATATCAGGGACGTGTACCTGCACATCCCTATCTGGCCTCCTCACCAGGCCTTCCTCCGGTTCTCTATACAGGACCAACACTGGCAGTTCCAGGCCCTGCCGTTCGGTCTCTCATCGGCCCCCAGGGTCTTCACCAAGGTGATGGCGGTGATGATGGAGGTCCTCAGGGCTCAGGGGGTTACCATCATCCCCTACTTGGACAGTCTTCTTCTGAAGAATCGTTCAAGGGAGGCTCTGTTGTCCAACATACGGCTCACCCAGGAGACTCATCAGTCAAGGGTGGATTCTGAACTTTGCAAAGTCTCAGCTACAGCCGTCTCAACGTCTTCTCTTTTTGGGGATGATTCTGGACACCCAGCAGATGAAGGTTTTTTAGGCTGAATACCCTGAAGGTGCAGGTTTCAGCCCTTTCAGTTTTTTTCTAGAAACGTATAGCCCTCATTCCGGAAGTCCACACTTTTTTCCAGGGGGTGCTGAGGCTTCAGCCCCCTATTCGTCCACCTACGGCTCCCTGGGACCTGGAGTTGGTTCTCAGAGCCGTTAGAAGAGGTGGATCTTCGATATCTCACTTGGAAGGTGGTTCTTCTCTTGGCTCTGGCCTCGGCCAGACGTGTTTCGGAATTGGGTGCGCTTTCTTGTCGCTCACCGTTCCTCCAGTTTCATCCGGACAGAGCGGAGCTCCGTACCAGTCTTTCCTTCCTTCCAAAGGTGGTCTCAGCGTTCCACGTGAACCAACCCATCGTGGTTCCAGCATTCACAGATGCTTCACCTGAGGATAGGTCTTTGGATGTGGTGAGGGCCCTGCGTATTTATGTCTCTCGCACGGCTTCTTTTCGCAAGACGGATGTCTTGTTTGTTACCTACGACCCGGTGCGTCGTGGATGACCAGCTTCGAAGCAAACGCTGGCCAGATGGATCCGTCTGACAATTCGTCAGGCATACCTTGCTGAGGCTCAGACGCCTCCTGCTAACATAGGGGCGCACTCCACCAGATCGGTGGGTCCTTCATGGGCGGCTGCCCGTGGGGTCTCCCTGCAACAGCTCTGTCGTGCTACGACATGGTCAGGTCGGCACACTTTTGTGCGATTTTATAGGTTTGATACCTTTGCGGCACCAGCTTCTCAGTTTGGTTGCTCTGTTTTAAGGTGATCTCAGCGCTCACCCACCCGGGTTGAAAGCTCTGGGACGTCCCCAGTGTAACTCCAGTGACACCTAGTGGATGAAGGAGAAACAGGGATTTTGTACTTACCGTAAATCCTTTTCTCCGAGTCCACAGGTGTCACTGGACGCCCACCTCAGCGCTGTTCTCCACCTGTTATGTTCAGTGTTAGGTTCCTAACGGGTAACCTCTGGAGTTTTCCCTTGTCAGGGTTATATAACCATGGTTATTACACACCTGTCTCGTCTGGTTTGACTCTGTGTGCGGTTGTTTTTCATTTATATCTTCTTTTTCTACTATAAGTATTGAACGATGTTATGTTGTGATGAACCTCCTCTCGGATGTGTGTTATATCTTTCTGCTCCCTTTCGGGCACGATCTTTATGACTGCCTGGGAGGGGAAGTAGAAGGGGAGGAGTTGGTCACACTGATTAATATAAAGTGCCCATGCTCCCTGTGGTCGCCTTCTATTCCCCAGTGTAACTCCAGTGACACCTGTGGACTCGGAGAAAAGGATTTACGGTAAGTACAAAATCCCTGTATTTTTCTCATGTACCTGCCTAATTTTGTGTATATCTAATCTTAATTGTTAACTTTCACAGACTCCCAATTATCTATTATAATTTTCAATTATTTGGTACTCTTTATGTATACTAATTTTATTTCATGATCATTAATATTTTTCCCCTCGTTATTTCTCTCACATTCTGACTATTTGTGCAATCCGATATAATCTTCTGCCAGCATTTATCAACACCATTTCATCCATCATTTTATTTTAATTTCATTTGCATTTAATTTATCTGTATTTCCATTCGTATTATTTAATTGCCATCCTACTAGTATTCCTAGTGTTCACTCTAGGAGTGACACCGGGCAGGGCGCTGGGGGGGGAACGGGCACGCCGACGTCATGAAAGGGGCGTGCCCGGGCCGCCGCCGTAATGAGAGGCGTGCTTGGGCCGCCAATGTCATCAAAGGGGGCGGGCCCGGCCCCTCCGAATCCACTGTGCTGCCGGGGAAGCGCCAGGCATCGCCATCAACGGCGATGCTGGGCTTCCCCGTGAGGCTGTTTTAGCGGGGCGCTGCGAGACGGGCAGGGCACATTTTGCCCTTTAAAAATCGGGCAGGGCGCAGCGCCCCGCTGAAACAGCCTAGCGGGAACACTATATTCCCATGTCATCAACAGACATCCGTATTAGTTAGTATAGCCATAATCACATGCATAACTGTTCATTTACACATACAGGTTGAGTATCCCTTATCCAAAATGCTCGGGACCAGGAGAATTTTGGATAACGGATTATTCCGTATTTCGGAATATTTTAATATTTCAATGATGTATTTTGAAGTATCTTGCATTTATGCTGTATAAACACATAATATACACACAAATATATTTTATTACCACATAAAATACACACAAATATATTTTAATTGTTCAAAAAAACAAGGTTTCAAAACGTGAAACAAAATGTGTGTACTATCTCAGCACTGAATTTGAATGCCAAGCAATCATTGTCTTGCACATATATAGTGCCAGTTACATATCATGTCCCCAGTGATGCTGTTACAAATATCCCCAGTGAGTTTTTAGCAAAAAAAAAAAATGTCTTCACTTTCTGGAATGTCCGTATTTCGGAATAATTCGGATAACGGATATTCGGATACGGGATACTCAACCTGTATTATAAATCAAGTTATGTACTGAGAACAGTGACCTACTCAAGAAACAACATTGTACCAGCCCGACCAATCAGGAGAAAAAAGGGCGGGACAGAATGGGATATAAACAGCTCCAATAACATCCACTGGCATCCTTGACAAAGGCCTGACATAGGCTGAAACGCGTTGGACACTCACACAACACATGCGCCCATTGGCAAATCAGCAGCAGCACCGCAAGCAGCCGAGTGATCGGAGATCCGTTGCCGAGGACGCTCCCGGTGACGTCATCACACGGCGCCCCAGGAGCGAACGAAGACAGCGTGAAAGCCCCGCCGGCGTCTCCTCCCTGCCAGCACAGGCTGCATATTTGGAACTGAAACCGGCACCCCCGGCCCCCGGACAGAGTGACTGCACCCCCTCAAGCAGTCTGCACCAGAAGATCCCGCGGCACCCCCGCTAGGGGAAGCGGCTCCGAGGGACCGAACCACGACGAGGGACCACACAGGACTGACTTAGACTGTGAGTGGCAAAGATTTTTTTGTGCACTGAGCTCCCCTCAACACAAAACTCCTTATCGGTCCTATATTCCCCTCATTCATTGGCCTATATTGATCTCCATGCAACCTCCTTTCAATTTGTCTGTGTTAAATATGCATGCACCTTTTTTTACTTGATGTATTGTTGATATCACCATTTGTGAATAAAACCCTTTAAAATCACATTTTGACATCAGCCATTTATACCCACAGCGCCACCCACTGAATCTAATCTGAACAGCCGATTACTAATAATCACTCATTCTCCCTATCTTTTAACCCTTACCAAGTGAGCGCAAGGTCAAACCCCATTGTTATACGTAACTCTGAGACTGGACAACTCAGTCCCTGCAGCCCCTTGGAAGACATGGGGGGTTATTCTAGTCCATTCTTTCTGACAAAATCCTTCTTAGATGGACAAAGCCATGTGCACTGCGGGTGGGGCAGATGTAACTTATGCAGAGAGAATTAGATTTGGGTGTGGTTTTTCTTCAAAGTGAGATCTATATTGAAGTGTAAAATCATGCAGTCAGTATTTTCCCTGCACAGAAACAAAATAACTCACCTAAATCTAATTCTCTCTGCACATGTTACATCTGCCCCCCTGCAGTGCACATGGTTTTGTCCATCTAAGAAGGATTTTGTCAGAAAGAAGGAACTAGAATAAACCCCATTGTGTCTTAGCGCCAATAACTACCCATCTGAAATTATCTAACTAACAGGTCATCATTTTGTATTCACAGTATTTCAATTTTATTTATTGTATGTGACCTCATAGAATGATTCCCTAATTTGGGATTTCAAGTAGCGAAAATATTAAAACGATATAGAAAGAGAAGATTTTTTTTTTTTTTTAAAGATTAAAATTAATCTCTGTGAATTGTAGCTTGATATTTCTTTTAAATATATATACTGCTTTTATGTTGCACTTTTATTGAAGTTGTAGCCTGTTTATTATATAGTGGTAGATTGTAATGAAGTCACTGTCTGCTGAGTTGGGTGCTGATTTTATCTCTGTCAATTCTGTGGTGTCTTTGTTCGGTTGCCGAATCTTTTCCTTAATTGGAGACTTGTATCCTAATGCACAGATGTCCAATCCACCTTGTACAAATTGACAGTTTTTAGTGTGACATGGGTGATCCGCATGAGCGACAAGTATGTTGCCCACTTGGCCCGTTAATAAATCTAGGGCTTATAGGCTCCTGTATGCTCAGACACCGCAGCGCGTGATAGTACAGCAGGCATGTGCCAATGTATGCACCCACGTTATGTGTTCTTCTCTGTCTAATGCCAGGGATCTAGTTTCCTTGGCTGGCGTGTACTATTGCGCTTAGGCTCTTGCTTGGGAGTTCTGTTGTCGCTGCTACATATACTGTTAAGCCGCTAAACCCATTCAGAAAGGCATAAAGATCAGCAGTTATATGTGCATTCCATTATGCTGATGGGTTTATGTATGTCAGATTGTGAACACACTGGGGGTCCACAAATTGGGTCTTCTTGAGCAATGCTCTGCCCCATACACAGGTTGCTGGTGCTAGTGCGCTTTTTCTCATGCGTCGCTTGCACACTGGGCAAGTGCCCCGAGTGCTAAGTGCCCCATATACCTGCTTTATTTCACAGTATAAAGTTTACCACATTCCGTAGATGTGTGGGTAAGTATGACTGTACACACGCAGCAATTTACAGATTGGGTCCTCCGAGTAGTGTTATGTGCACTATGCACCTGCTTTATTTCACAGTATATAATTTACCACATTCTGTGGATATTCTGTTGGTCAGTACGACTGTACACACGTGGCAATTTACAGATTGGGTCCTCCGAGCAATGTTATGTGCACTATACACCTGCTTTATTTCACAGTATATAATTTACCACATTCCGTAGATGTGTTGGTAAGTATGACTGTACACACGCAGCAATTTACAGATTGGGTCCTCCGAGCAGTGTTATGTGCACTATACACCTGCTTTATTTCAGTGTCACACCATCAGCACATTTATGCTATATAAACCATTTTGTGACAACTGAGCTTCAAACATCAGCACATCATTTATGCCATAAATGTGCTGATTCTTTAAAGGTCAGGTGTGACAAGATGATTTTAAACCATCTGATCACACCTGAGCTTCAAACTATCAGCACATTTATGCTATAAAAACCATCTTGTGACAGCAGAGCTTCAAATATCACCACATTTATGCTATATAATATAAACCATCTTAATATCACACCTGAGTTTCAAACCATCAGCCAGGGATGGCCATCGGTGCAGACGCTATCGATGGTTTATTTCAATGACAATTCTGCTCCCAGCCATCGATGGTAGTAAACTATCTGATGGATAACCATCTATAGTTTTAGCTACCAATGGTCATTCCTTATATATGACTGAATGGGCCTTGGGCCGATCAAAACCCGGGGGCGGGACTTCCGAGTGGCAGAGCTATGCTCCGTGTCCCGGCACCTTGTTATATAAAAAAAAAAAGGACTATCGGTTCTCCCACATCGATGGCAAAAGTATTCAACATCAGCAATAAACATCAATGATTTCAAATCATCGATGGCCATCCCTACCATCAGCACATTTATGCTATAAACCCCATCTTATCACACCTGAGCTTTAACATCAGCACATTTTAGGCTATATAACCATCTCTTGCGACACCTGAACTTCAAACCATCACTCTGCAAAGTCATTTATGTAATGTATGGATCAGTGGACACCAAGTAGGTTGACAGTTGTTAGATTGACATGCAGGAAGGTCGACATGGGTCAAGGTGAATATGACATTACGGCCGACACAATCATTAGCACAACATATTAAAGTAGATCGACAGTAAAAGGTCAACATGGGGTTTTTCACATTTTTTTTAATACGAATGTCAGCAGTGTCGAAATGGACATGGAGGAGGGGAGGGTGGGGGTAGTACCGCATCCACGCCCTAGTGGATGGTAGGGCATGAAATACCACTTGTCAGCACATGTGTTGGCTCAAAAAACTGTGAAGAACACCATGTCGACCCAGTGCCTGCATATCATTTATAAAAATGACATTTTTCTCTACCGTCCAATGGGATACTGGGCTTCACTACTATGGGGATTGAGACCTCCGCAGGAGAGACAGGCACATAAAAGAACTTTCAGTGTGGGTGCACTGGCTCCTCCCCTCAATCTCCCTCCACTAGTCAGTTTTGAAAAATGTGCCTCAGGAGAGGCAGTGCTTCTGGATGCTCCAGAGTTTTTTCTACATTTATTTTCAAGTTTGTTATTTTGGGGCGCTGTAGTGACCACACAGCTGTCCTGCTTCGTGGGTGTCAGGGGAAGGGTCAGTCCCCGACCTCTTCAGGTGCAGAGCTGACCCTGCTACAGGACAATCCAGTCCTGCGTGGGACTTGTCACCGCACAGCATTGCGCTGTAGCGAGCAAGTCCCCTAGCCGCCGCACACCCCTGACAGGTCTGAAGACATCGGTGGTGAGTACAGGCTGGGGGTCCCACAAGGGGTCCCCGCAGCCATTGCTGGTGCGGCTAGACGACGGCTAGTAATGGCGGCTCTCCAGCAGGGACCGCGTGAACACCGCGTCTGAAAACTGGCATAGGGGTGCTGCCGCTGGACCACCAGGGACACCCCTCAGGGTATAATGTATGATATATATTTTACACCTTTGATAATGTCAGTATAAATATATGTAAGCGCCAGCTCCGTGTAAGGGGGCGGGGCTTCACTCAGAGCGGGACCAAGCTCTGCTGGGCGCGCGCTGTCACTTCCTGCTTCTTCACACGCTGCCAGACTCCATTACAGGGCTCCTCACTGGCGTGGTGGATCCGGGTACTTGCAGCACGGCAGAGACAGCAGGTTTTTATAGCGATCTAGCGCTGCTGCGCTATCTAGCTTACTCAGACACTGTGTTGTTTATATTACTGTGTTTAGCGTTACCAGCTCACCCAGATCTGTGAGTTCAGGTTAAGGGTGCACTTGGCTCCCCAATTGCTCTGTTTTTTCCCCACTGATTAGTTACAGACACAGTAAAGCAAGCACGTGTGTGACTGCGTGGGGGTTGTGTTTGTTACTACAGACATTGTAGTATTATCTCATCATGGTGAAAAAGTTCACTTGCATGGTGTGTAGCACCAAGTTTGTGCCCAAGTCCCAGTCCCAGGTTACTTGTGAGGCTTGTATGTCACCACAGCCCAGTAGTGCTGACACCCAGATCAGTGGGGTTCCCCCACAGCTTGCGGGGCAGTCGCAGGCAGACGAGCAGGAGCCTGCGTGGGCCTCCAACATAAAAACCTTGTTGGATTCTGTGGCTTCACAGCTTTCCACTAACACTCAGCAAACGCAGAGGGTTCAGAGGGAATTGTCCATGTTAGCTGCCAGGGTGGATATTCTTCATACCCAAAATGTACCTCCTCCTCCCGCACAGCCTCAAAAGAGGCAGGCTACTGCTATGGATCCTGACACAGATGAGGACGATGAGGACATATTGGAGGAGGGTGAGGAGCAGGGTCTGCAGGAACCAGCTCCTGAGGCGGCAGTGCATGGTCCCGAGCCCCTTATCAGGGCCATTAGGGATGTTTTAGATCTCCCAGTAGAGGCATCCACAGAAGGAGATCCTTTCTTCATGACTCAGAAGAAACAGCCAGTGTACTTCCCTGAGCAGGCAGAGTTAGAAACTGCTTTCAGGGCTGCATGGCAAAACCCTGATAAGAGGTTTACTCTTTCAAAAAGGTTCACAAATGCATATCCCTTTGAACCTTTGGGCAGAAAGAAATGGGAGGAGCCACCGGTAGTGGACTCCTCTGTTTCCCGCCTCTCTAAAAAGGTGTTGTTACCAGTCCCAGGGGTATCCACCCTTAAGGACGGGGCGGACAGAAGGCTGGAAGCTACCCTCAAGTCCATATATACGGCCAGTGGGGCATCCCAGCGTCCAGTTTTAGCCAGCTGCTGGATGGCCAAGGCAATTCATACCTGGTCAACCCAGATTCAGGAAGGGTTGTTGGGTGACATGACTGTGGCCCAGATAGGGGACAGCCTGCGTCACATTCAGGATACCGCAAAAATCCTGTGCGAGGCACAAAAAGAATTGGCGCAATAAACGCGCGCAATTCAGCCATGGCGGTTTCAGCCAGACGGGCCTTGTGGCTGCGTCAGTGGTCTGCAGATGTAGACTCAAAGAAGAGTGTGGAGGGTATTCCCTTTACAGGAGAATGGCTGTTCGGCAGTGAATTAGACGGTTGGATTTCCAAAGCCACGGCAGGAAAATCTACCTTCCTTCCATCAGCCCCCACGGTTGCAAAGCGTACCTTCACAGGTGCTTCCCAGCAGTCCTTTCGTGGGAACAGGTTTCGCCCCAAGGCTAGGGGCGCCTCCAATGCCAGCAGGGGCACGAGAGGCAAGTTTAGGAAGCCTAACACCTCCAACACCCAGGACCGTCCAAATGCCGCGACTTCCTCTAAGCCTGCAGCATGACGGGGTTTTCCCGCCACGAGACTCTCTCGCGGTGGGAGCGCGATTGTTGCATTTCAGCCATGTGTGGGACGCCTCGGGTCTGGATCCCTGGGCCAGGGGTCTCATTTCACTAGGTTACAAGCTGGAATTCGACAAGCCCCCTCCCAGAAGATACTTCAGGTCGGCACTTCCAGCATCCCAGGAAGATCAGGTGCTCCTTCAGGGGGCCATTACCAGGCTGCTTCAGTCTCAGGTAATTGTACCGGTGCCAGACACGGAGCAGGGCCAGGGCTATTATTCCAACTTATTCCTGGTACCGAAGCCAGACGGCTCAGTAAGACCCATCCTGAACCTAAAGTCACTGAACCCCTTCCTGCGCGTGTTCAAGTTCAGGATGGAGTCCTTGCGCTCTGTGATCGCCAGCCTAGAAAGAGGGGAGTTCCTGGCCTCTATAGACGTCAAAGACGCCTATCTACACATCCCTATCTGGCCCCCACACCAAATCTATCTCAGGTTTGCCTTGGGGAACGACCATTACCAATTCCGGGCGTTACCTTTCGGCCTGTCGACAGCCCCGCGGGTTTTCACAAAGGTAATGGCGGAAATGATGTCCCTACTCAGGCTCCGGAGGGTGAATGTAGTGCCATACCTGGACGACCTGCTAATAAAAGCAGGGTCGGCGGAGGCTTTAAGCAGTGCTCTCAATCTGTCCATACAGGTTCTAAGAGACCACGGGTGGATCCTGAACATGCCCAAATCATCGCTGGTTCCAACCCAGAGGATGGTTTTCTTGGGCATGATCCTGGATACGTCGGAACAAAAAGTCTTTCTGCCGATGGAAAAAGTCACTGCAATACAACAGCTGGTCAGGGAGGTCCTACAGTCACCTCTGGTACAGATCCATCTTTGCCTCCGGCTTCTAGGCAAGATGGTGGCTTCATTCGAAGCAATACAATTTGGCCGCTTCCATTCCAGGACTTTTCAACTGGACATTCTGACAAAATGGTCCGGCTCCCCCCTGCAGATGCGCAGAAGGATTGGCCTGGCAACAAGAACCAGGATCTCGCTACAGTGGTGGCTAGATTCATCCAATTTGTTGGCAGGCAGACGGTTCCAGATCCAGGACTGGATTCTGGTAACCACGGACGCCAGCCTGAGGGGCTGGGGAGCTGTGACACAGGGAGTCCGCCTACAGGGTCGATGGTCTCCACTGGAGTCAGGCCTTCATATCAACAAGCTGGAGTTGAGGGCGGTCTACTATGCCCTGTTACAGGCAGCTCCATTGTTACAGGGAAAGGCGATCCAGGTCCAGTCGGACAATGCCACCACTGTGGCCTATACATAAATCGGCAGGGTGGTACCAAGAGCATGCCTTGCATGAGAGAAGCGTCAAAAATTCTGTCCTGGGCGGAACAGAATGTCCAGGCCCTGTCTGCCATTTTTATCCCGGGGGTCGACAATTGGGAGGCGGACTTCCTGAGTCGTCACGATCTTCACCCGGGAGAGTGGGGCCTTCACACTCAAGTGTTCAATGCCATAGTGGATCTGTGGGGGCTCCCTCAGATCGACCTGATGGCTTCACGATTGAACCACAAGGTAGCAATGTACTGTGCACGGACCAGAGACCCAGGGGCGATAGCGGTGGACGCTCTCACCTGGACCTGGGATTTCCAATTGGTGTACCTCTTCCCACCTCTCCCATTGTTGGCTCGGGTGCTAAAGCGGCTCCGGCATCAGGGGACGGAGGCCATACTGGTGGCACCAGACTGGCCAAGAAGGGCCTGGTACGGGGACATTCAGGCCATGCTAGTGGAAGACCCGTGGCGTCTGCCCCTAAGAGAAGACCTGCTCCTCCAGGGCCCGTTCGTCTTCCAGGACTTACAGCGGCTACGTTTAACGGCCTGGAGGTTGAGCGGCAGATCTTAGTCCACAAGGGTCTACATCCCTCTGTCGTCACTACAATGATAAAAGCCAGGAAGCCGGGGACGGCGTCTCATTATCATGTAATATGGCGCAGGTATATTGCCTGGTGTGAGAAGAATGACTTGCCTCCGGCCAGTTTTCGATTAAACAGTCTGCTACGTTTCCTTCAGGCTGGCCTGGATAAGGGACTCAGATTGGGTTCCTTAAAGGTCCAAATCTCCGCACTATCTGTGTTTTTTCAGAAAAAGATTGCGGCCTTGCCGGAAGTCCAAACCTTCTTACAGGGGGTGCTGAGGATTCAGCCCCCCTTTGTGCCTCCCACTGCACCATGGGATTTGGAAGTAGTTCTTACTTTCTTAAAATCAGCCCGGTTTGTTCCACTGGAGGAGTCTGAGCTGCGACACCTCACTTGGAAGACTGTTGTTCTACTGGCTCTAGCTTCGGCCAGGAGGGTGTCCGAGCTCGGGGCTTTATCTTGTCGGAGCCCTTACCTTGTGTTCCACAACGATAGGGCGGAACTCAGGACTAGACCACAATTCCTTCCAAAGGTGGTGTCAGGGTTCCACCTAAACCAACCTATTGTGGTCCCTTCTAGCGCGACACACCCAGATATACCAGATACCTTGGATGTGGTTCTCACCCTTAAGGGGTATGTCAAGCGCACAGCTAGGATCCGTAAGACCGACAGCCTGTTTGTGCTTTATGATGCGCAGAAGAAGGGTTTACCTGCTTCAACGCGTACCATTGCCAGGTGGATAAGATGTACTATCCAGCAGGCTTATGCATCAGCTGGTTTGTCGCTTCCTTTTTCAGTAAAGGCTCATTCAACCAGGTCTGTAGGTACCTCTTGGGCGGCTGCTCGAGGGGTGTCGGCAATGCAGCTATGCAGGGCCGCAACTTGGTCAGGGCAACACACGTTTGTGAAGTTCTACAAGTTTGACACCCTGGCCAGGGAGGATTCCCAGTTCGGGAATGCGGTTCTACAGCAGAATCCGCACGTTCCCACCCGTTCTGGTAGCTTTGGGACCTCCCCATAGTAGTGAAGCCCAGTATCCCATTGGACGGTAGAGAAAATAGGATTTTGGGTACCTACCGGTAAATCCTTTTCTCGTAGTCCATATGGGATACTGGGAGCCCGCCTCAGTGCGGCTTTTTCTGCTGTCAGACCTACTTTATTGTTAGGCTTATTGCCTTGTTTTCTATAGTATGACTATAGATTTGTTCTAGTTACAGGTGTCCTCTTAAGTTGTTAGGATTCACCTCTTTTATATGTTTTTTGTTCGTTTGGGTGTGCTGGATGAATCTCACCACAATACATTATCACATACTCCTCACATGCTCTCCTTCGGCACAGTTTTTGCATTAACTGACTAGTGGAGGGAGATTGAGGGGAGGAGCCAGTGCACCCACACTGAAAGTTCTTTTATGTGCCTGTCTCTCCTGCGGAGGTCTCAATCCCCATAGTAGTGAAGCCCAGTATCCCATATGGACTACGAGAAAAGGATTTACCGGTAGGTACCCAAAATCCTATTTTTAAATCATAGTAAATAATTTAATTAAACACTCAATAAATCACTCCAAAACCATGAAACAGGCATTGTGATAGTGCAGGACCCCCCCACCAATAACAGGCATTGTAATAGTGCAGGACCCCCACCCCACCAATAACCCCACCCCACCAATAACAGGCATTGTGATAGTGCAGGACCCCCCCCACCCCACCAATAACAGGCATTGTGATAGTGCAGGACCCCCCACCCCACCAATAACAGGCATTGTGATAGCGCAGGACCCCCCCCCCACCCCACCAATAACAGGCATTGCGATAGCGCAGGACCCCCCCACCCCACCAATATCGCAATGCCTGTTATTGGTGGGTCCTGCACATTGTGATAGCGCAGGACCCCCCCACCCCACCAATCACAATGTGCAGGACCCACCAATAACAGGCATTGTAATAGCACAGGACCCCCCCACCAATAACAGGCATTGTGATAGTGCAGGACCCCCCCCACCCCACCAATAACAGGCATTGTGATAGTGCAGGACCCCCCACCCCACCAATAACAGGCATTGTGATAGCGCAGGACCCCCCCCCCCCACCCCACCAATAACAGGCATTGCGATAGCGCAGGACCCCCCCACCCCACCAATAACAGGCATTGTGATAGCGCAGGACCACCCCACCAATATCACAATGCCTGTTATTGGTGGGGGGGGGGTCCTGTGCTATTACAATGCCTGTTATTGGTGGGTCCTGCACATTGTGATTGGTGGGGTGGGGGGTGGGGTGGGGGGGTCCTGCGCTATCACAATGTGCAAGACCCACCAATAACAGGCATTGCGATAGCGCAGGACCCCCCCACCCCACCAATATCGCAATGCCTGTTATTGGTGGGTCCTGCACATTGTGATAGCGCAGGACCCCCCCACCCCACCAATCACAATGTGCAGGACCCACCAATAACAGGCATTGTAATAGCACAGGACCCCCCCACCAATAACAGGCATTGTGATAGTGCAGGACCCCCCCCACCCCACCAATAACAGGCATTGCGATAGCGCAGGACCCCCCCCCACCCCACCAATAACGGGCATTGCGATAGCGCAGGACCCCCCCACCCCACCAATAACAGGCATTGTGATAGCGCAGGACCCAACCCCCCCACCCCCCCCAAAAAAAAACGTAATATGCCCCCAAAAATTACCTACAGGGTGATTAAATCCTTAAGTGCCCCAGGTCCATAGAGTAAAGTCATGATTGCGCACACACTGCCTAGCAAGGGTAAAGCTGCCCACCAATAGGGTCCTCCCTTATATAATTTTATACTAGCAAGAGGGCTGGGTTTGCCAAGGCGGGAAAGGCAAACCCAGCCCTCCTACCTCACCAGATTATTTTACCCCCACCTGCATTTACGCAGAGGGGGGACTATGCAGATTTACACTGTGTTTGACAAGTGCATTTCATGTGACTCGCGTGTCTGGGCAGACCAAGGAGGTGGGTGGACAGGCAGGGGGGAGGCGGCATGCTGCTTGTAATAGCCCTGACACGCCACTCACCTCTTGCTACGTGGGCGGCATGTCAGCTTGGCAGGAGGGAGGAGGCATGCTGATTGTAAGAGCTGACTGCCGCTCACGTAGCAAGAGGTGAGCGGCGTGTCAGCGTGACAGGGGGGAGACAGTACACGCAGCTCAAGCTGCGTGTATCATTATGCAGGGCGGGCGGAGCTGCCAGGGAGAGACAGTACACGCAGCTTAAACTGCGTGTATCATTATGCTGGGCGCAGGGCGGGCAGAGCGGCCAGGGAGAGACATTAAGATGCGGCACATATTATTATGCAGGGCGGGACAATAAGGGCAGGGTGGAATTGAGCATGTTTTAAAGGGGCAGGGCGCAGCGCCCTGCAAAAGAAGCCCAACGGGAACACTATTTTATTGTATATGCTTCTTGGGATTTCGTGTAACACAAGGTTTTGTTGTTGTTGGTGGGTCTGTGTTATTCAAATTATTTTTTAATACGGTGTGTTATAATGTTTTTGGTACTTGTTTCCTAGCACGGCCACAATCGCGGGCATCGGGTGTAATTTTTAGTGGTCTGCGACCGACGCGATGCCCCCGATTTCCCATTGAAATGCATTGAAAAAAGTCAAAATCGCGTCGGTCGCGTTGCAGGCGGCTAAAAAAGGCTTAAATGGTCCAGACGCGATGCCCCCGATTTCCCATAGAAAACAATGTTAAATGCCTCAATTTACCCGCGATGCCCCCGATTTTTACTAACGATGCCCACGATCATGATCGGTGTGGCCGTGCTAGGAAACAAGTACCATGTTTTTTAATAAAGTATGTTGATGTCGTTTTATTCAAATTTTGTAAAGTTCCCATGATAGGTGGTACTGTTCATCCTTCTGATTATCTCTTGGACAGGCACATATGTTTAATTTGTTGAGATTATGTCAACCAATATTTGTCTATTGTAGACCATGTTGGAAATTTTGTCTATTTTAGACATGGTTGGCAGTGGACAGGCTTGCTTCTGTGCTTGAATTTTAATCCATCTGGAGTATTTTCTGAAGAGGGTATATGTGTGGTTGTACCCTGAAGAAGGGGGAATTTTTTGGGGGTGGCAGTGGGGCTGGAATAACTCAGAGGAATATCTGTTCACATGTTCCGCTCATTTTTGGGTGAGATGCATATTTCACAAATAAGCAGAATAGTGTATTTCTTCATTGAGTCCATGTGGTCTCAGACTCTTCATTAAGAAGATATATCTTGATTCTTTCTTCAGTAGTTCAAGTGTTATATCTCCTCCTCTGATTCCCATTGTTATTTTCTCTAGGGCAATTGCTTTTAAACCTTTGGGATTGCTTTGGTGGTGTTTCCTAAAGTGTCTGGCCACACTGGTGATCTTTTTCATTTTATCCAGATCTTTTTGTGCATTTTTTGATGTTGCCTACGTGTTCCAAAATTATTTTCTTCCACGGTCTCTTCGTCATTCCAATGTATTTCTGCTCGCATGGACATATCGGGCAGTAAATCGCTCCCAATGACTTGCAGTTGATGAAAGGCTCGGAGGATCCAATCTGTAAATTGCCACGTGTGTATAGTCGTACTTACCAACACGAAAAGAAAGGGGTGTTGAGCTGCGCTTGGTATAACTTTATAAAAAGTGAGGTAATGAAACCTGTAAAGTTGGGTGAAAAAAATGAGGGATTGGTTGATCTAGTACAAAAAGATTTAACCCCTTCCTGACAGAGCCAGTTTTTGCGTTCCTGACAGAGCCCTTTTTTTCAAATCTGACATGTCTCACTTAAGTGGGGATAACTTTTTTTTGCTTTTACTTATCCCAGTGATTTTGAGATTGTTTTTTCGTGACACATTGTACTTCAAGTTAGTGGTAAATTTTCGTCGATGCAGTCTGTGTTTTTTTGTGAAAAATACCAAAATGTCGTAAAAAAATGGAAAATTTAGCAATTTGCAAAATGTTAAATTTTCTGCTTGTGAGACAAATAATCATACCACTCAAAATAGTTAATAACTAACAAAGACCATATGTCTACTTTATGTTGACATCATTATTTAAACTTCCTTTTAATTTTTTGGGACACTAGGAGGCTTACAATATGAATAGCAAATTCTCAAATTTTCAAGAAAATTTCAAACACTGATTTTTTTAGGGACCAGTTCAGTTCTGATGTGACTTTGAGGGACTTGTATGTGAGACACCCCCATAAATGATGCCATTTCAAAAACTGCACCCCTCACAGTATTCAAAACAGCATTTTGGAAGTTTGTTAACCCTTTAGGTGTTTCACAGGAATTAAAACAAAGTGTAAGTGAAATTTGAAAATTTCTTTTTTTTTGCAGATTTGCAATTTTAATACATTTTTCTAAGGAACACAGTACATTTTACTAGAGAAATGTGACTGAAAATTGATTCCCCCAATTCTTTTGTTTTCATAAATATCCTATATGTGGCCCTAGTGTGCACGGTGACCAAACCACAGGCTTCATAATAGAAGGAGCACCTACTTGATTTTGGAGCCTCCTTTTGATGAGATTATTTTTTAGGCACCATGTAGGTTTCTAGGCACCATAAGATGCTAAAAGTTAGGAACCCCCCCACAAGTGACCCCATTTTGCAAACTACACCCCTCAGGGAATTCATCTAGGGGTATAGTGTACATTTCAAACCCCCAGGGGTTTCACCAATTTTGATACAAGTGGGCAGTGAAAATGAAAAATTACATTTTTTTACACAAAAATGCAGTTCTGGCTCAAAATTTTTCATTTTCAGAAGGTATGAAGGAGACAAAGCACCCCAAAATCTGTGCCCCAATTTCTCCCGAGTACGGCAATGCCTCACATGTGACCAAAAAATACCAGTTGGGTGCATGGCAGGACTCAGAACGGAAGGAGTGATTTTTGGATTTTGCGGCTCAGATTCTGGTGGAATTTTGGTGGGTGCTATGTCGCATTAGCAAGACCCCCCAAGCACCAATACAGTGGAACCCCCCCACAAGTGACCCCATTTTGCAAACTACACCCCTCAGGGAATTCATCTAGGGGTATAGTGTACATTTCAAACCCCCAGGGGTTTCACCAATTTTGATACAAGTGGGCAGTGAAAATGAAAAATTACATTTTTTTACACAAAAATGCAGTTCTGGCTCAAAATTTTTCATTTTCAGAAGGTATGAAGGAGAAAAAGCACCCCAAAATCTGTGCCCCAATTTCTCCCGAGTACGGCAATGCCTCACATGTGACCAAAAAATACCAGTTGGGTGCATGGCAGGACTCAGAACGGAAGGAGTGATTTTTGGATTTTGCGGCTCAGATTCTGGTGGAATGAATGGTGGGTGCTATGTTGCACCAATACAGTGGAACCCCCCCACAAGTCACCCCATTTTGCAAAGTACACCCCTCAGGGAATTCATCTAGGGGTATAGTGTACATTTCAAACCCCCAGGGGTTTCACCAATTTTGATACAAGTGGGCAGTGAAAATAAAAAATTACATTTTTTACACAAAAATGCAGTTCTGGCTCAAAATTTTTCATTTTCAGAAGGTATGAAGGAGAAAAAGCACCCCAAAATCTGTGCCCCAATTTCTCCCGAGTACGGCAATGCCTCACATGTGACCAAAAAATACCAGTTGGGTGCATGGCAGGACTCAGAAGGGAAGGAGTGATTTTTGGATTTTGCAGCACAGATTCTGGTGGAATGAATGGTGGGTGCTATGTTGCACCAATACAGTGGAACCCCCCCACAAGTGACCCCATTTTGCAAACTACACCCCTCAGGGAATTCATCTAGGGGTATAGTGTACATTTCAAACCCCCAGGGGTTTCACCAATTTTGATACAAGTGGGCAGTGAAAATGAAAAATTACATTTTTTTACACAAAAATGCAGTTCTGGCTCAAAATTTTTCATTTTCAGAAGGTATGAAGGAGAAAAAGCACCCCAAAATCTGTGCCCCAATTTCTCCCGAGTACGGCAATGCCTCAGGTGTGACCAAAAAGTTGCAGGACTCAGAAGGGAAGGAGTGATATTTGGATTTTGCAGCACAAATTCTGGTGGAATGATGGTGGGTGCTATGTCGCATTAGCAAGACCCCCAAAGCACCAATACAGTGGAACCCCCCCACAAGTGACCCCATTTTGCAAAGTACACCCCTCAGGGAATTCATCTAGGGGTATAGTGTACATTTCAAACCCCCAGGGGTTTCACCAATTTTGGTACAAGTGGGCAGTGAAAATGAAAAATTACATTTTTTTTACACAAAAATGCAGTTCTGGCTCAAAATTTTTCATTTTCAGAAGGTATGAAGGAGAAAAAGCACCCCAAAATATGTGCCCCAATTTCTCCCGAGTACGGCAATGCCTCACATGTGACCAAAAAATACCAGTTGGGTGCATGGCAGGACTCAGAAGGGAAGGAGTGATTTTTGGATTTTGCAGCACAGATTCTGGTGGAATGAATGGTGGGTGCTATGTTGCACCAATACAGTGGAACCCCCCCACAAGTCACCCCATTTTGCAAAGTACACCCCTCAGGGAATTCATCTAGGGGTATAGTGTACATTTCAAACCCCCAGGGGTTTCACCAATTTTGATACAAGTGGGCAGTGAAAATGAAAAATTACATTTTTTTACACAAAAATGCAGTTCTGGCTCAAAATTTTTCATTTGCAGAAGGTATGAAGGAGAAAAAGCACCCCAAAATCTGTGCCCCAATTTCTCCCGAGTACGGCAATGCCTCACATGTGACCAAAAAATACCAGTTGGGTGCATGGCAGGACTCAGAAGGGAAGGAGTGATTTTTGGATTTTGCGGCTCAGATTATGGTGGAATGAATGGTGGGTGGTATGTGGCATTAGCAAGACCCCCGAAGCACGGTGAAATTATGAACCTAATAATCCATAGATGTGTGGTATATTTTAAAACACTCCTTTATACATAGGCCGGGTTTGTCGGGGCAAGTGTCACACTGGAAAATAGTTTGCTTTCTTATTCCCTTTTTATAGCAAACTTTGCACCTTTTTTGTGTCCTGCCCTTTTTTCCAGTGGAGGGGATTTCATCAGGAAAATGCTGCCCTGGTACAATACGGGGGCCAGTACTAGAAGTACTGGGGCCCTCAGCCTGCTGGTTCCCAAATATTAGGCCCTTTATGACTTCCTCTTGAAAGTGCATAAATGTCCCCCTCTGGCCGGTAGAACGGAATAGCACGTAAGCGTTATACAGTGCCATCTGGATGATATACACGGCCAGCTTCTTGTACCAGATTTTTGTTTTCCGCAGGGCACTGTACGGCTTCAGTACCTGATCTGAAAGATCCACTCCGCCCATGTACCTATTGTAATCCAGGATACAATTAGGTTTGGAGGTGTGGGTACTGGTACCTCGTACAGGGACGGAGGTGGTACTGTCTCCGTGAATTGTTGTCAGTATAAGGACATCCCTCTTGTCCTTATATTTGACCAACAACATATTTTCGGTGCATATTCCCCTGCTTTCACCCCTTCTCATTACTTAGGCAATGTGCGTTTTTGGGAGGCCTCTTTGGTTCTTGCGCACAGTACCGCAAGCTGCTGTACCTCTTGAACCAAGGGCCTTAAACAGGGGGATGCTGGTGTAAAAGTTATCCACATAGAGGTGATAACCTTTATCCAGGAAGGGGTGCACTAAATCTCAGACAATTTTTCCACTAAAACCTACGAGGGAGGGGGGGCATTCTGGCGGCTCAATTCTTGAATCCTTCCCTTCATATACCCTAAACCTGTGGGTGTACCCTGAGGTGCTTTCACACAACTTATACATTTTTATGCCATACCTTGCCCTCTTACTGGGAAGGTACTGGCGGAATTTAACCCTTCCTTTAAAATGTATAAGGGACTCGTCTATGCAAATGAATTTATCTGGGATGTACATGTCTTCAAATTTGGCACTGAAATGATCAATGACCGGCCTGACTTTGAATAGCCGGTCAAAGGTGGGATCATCTCTGGGTGGGCACTGTGCATTATCGTTGTAATGCAAAAATTTAAGGATCGTCTCAAATCGAGCCCGGGGCATGGCCATACGGTAAAATGGGGTGCTGTACAGAACATCTGTACTCCAATATTGCCTAATTTCTGGCTTTTTTACTATGCCCATATGAAACACCAGACCCCAAAACGTCATCATCTCTACTGCATCTACAGGGGTCCACCTAGCAAATGATGACGTGGGGTTTTGAGCAATAAACTGCTGGGCATATAAATTAGTTTGATCCACCATTAAATTTATAAAATCATCAGAGAAAAATAATTTGAAAAAGTCAATTTCTCTGAGACCTGTGGAATCAAATTGGATTCCTGGCATGGCCAAAAACTCAGGAACCTGGGGCTCAAAATTGTCTGGTGGTGGGGTCCATACGAGATCAATTATTGGGGGGGGGGGTCTCAGCTGCTCTACGGGGGCGTCTTTGAGGGGGTCCCTCATCACCAGAGGAGGAAGAGGAGCTTAAGGCGAATCCTTCAAATTCCCCGCTTGCATCACTGGCTGTGTCAGAGTCAGAAGCAAGCAGGGCATATGCCTCCGCTGAATACATTCTTCTGGATGACTGGGATGACATTTGGGATGACATTTGGGATGCCATTTTTATTTTTGCGTTACTGGTAGTGAAATGTTTCAACACGTGTATAGTGTAGGGGGGGTACAAACTTTATTTCAACCCGGGGGGTATGTAGTGTGTAGTGTGTATGTAGTGTGCAGAAAAAAAAAATACTTTATACAAAAAAAAAAAATGGAGGGGTTAAAAAAAAAAAAAAAAAATTGAAGGGGTTAAAAAAAAAAAATTGAAGGGGTTAAAAAAAAAAAAAAAAGGTCCTGCGCCAAAAATTGAGCACAGATGTTGGTCAGTAACGTCCGTCACTGAACAGCGCTGAAAGGCAACAGGAATTTGATCAAAAAAAAAAAAAAAAAAGATCAACCCTGTGCCGAAAAAGATGATCAGTGATGTACGTCACTGATCCGCGCACAGCGGCCACAGGACACCCACAAAATCACAGTGTGTGTAAAAAAAAAAAATTAAAAAAAGACCCCACAGCACACACAAAAAAAAAAGGTGATCAGTGATGCGACACTGATTACCAGTGAGGGGCAGCAGGTGCAACTGACAGTGCAACTGGCAGGTATATATAAAAAAAAAAAAAAACCTCTGCACCCCTAAAAAGTTGCTGATCACCTCAGATATAGTGATCAGCACAAAAGGCGGGGGCAGCAGACACAAAATTTAGCACTCTCTATCACTCTCTGTCGCTATCTCTCTCTATCTCTCTATCTCTCACTATCTAACACTATATGACACTGCAGCAGCAGCAGTGACAGGTATATATATATATATATATATAAAAATACCCTGCGCCCCCAAAAAGTTGCTGATCAGTTAATTTATACTGATCAGCACAAAAGGGGGGGCAGCAGTCAGTTATATAAAAAATATATAGCACAATCTGTCACTATCTCTATCTCTCTCTCTCTATCTCTCTCTATCTCTCTCTATCTATCTATAACTATCACACTGCAGCAGCACAAAATATAGCACTCTCTGTCACTAGGCCTCTCTATCTCTCTCTCTCTATATCTCTCTATCTCTCTCTCTATAACTATATCACACTGCAGCAGCACAAAATACAGCACTCTCTGACACTATCTCTCTCTATCTCTCTCTATCTAACTAACGCTATTACACTGCAGCAGCACAAGTTCACAGGAAGTCACAAGTAACAGGATCCAGGAAGCATCCAGCACACTACAAGCACAGATGAAGCAGCCAAGATATTTGCAAGGATCAGGTAAGTATTTTGCAAGGTTCTGGTCAGTATATCGCGGCAGATTGGCACGGTGACCGCACTGCACGCAATTCCAGACCGGAATGGCGTCTGCAGTGCAGTCACCGTTAGTTTAAACCCCCCTCCATGGCTGTGATTGGTCCGTCGGTCCGACGGACCAATCACGGCCTTTGGGGGCGGGCGGGATGAGGTGGGGTGACACCAGTGTCACCCTTACACCCCGCGGTGATTGGTGCTGTACTTTACAGCACCAATCACCTCCGATCGCGTGTCACCGGCGAACGTTATTCGCCGGTGACACAGAAAACGCTGTAATTGGCTGTTCACACTGAACAGCCAATCACAGCGATCGCCGACGGGGGGGCGGCATCGCAGCCCCCCCTGGGCATGCACGGACATGTCTGCTGTCAGGGACAGCAGACATGTTGAAACTGTCACCGCGTCTATAGACGCGGTGACAGTTAAATGCCATGACGTACATTTACGCCATGTGTCGGGAAGTACTTCCCGACCATGACGTAAATGTACGTCAATTGTCGGGAAGGGGTTAATGTCTAAAATACATATAGCCAGAATACATTGATAATTCTCTAAAATCACATAAAATTCATATCTCACCAACCAAACTGGGAAAAATGTATGGCCCGGAGAGTCCCAAGAGTCCTGTATAGGGCTGAGATGTAAATCGTCCTGTATGGAGCTGCAATGATATGCCCAATTGGAGCAGTAGGGAGGGAGGACCAGATGTAAGAATAAGGAGCGGCTTAAGTTGACACGGATTGCCGACTCCCTCCGCTGGATGGACTGGAGCGGGATGGGTCCTCTACCTCTACCTTACTGTAGGAATTTGTAATCCAAATGGAACCAGTGGAGGTGGTATTACCGGACTGGGATCTGTGCGTGGCCCAAGGGGACCCCCAGGTCCTGGTGAGGCGTGATGGTTGTCTCCAATGTAGCAGATGGTGGGGAGGACTTAAAGATGTTGATAAGGAGCGGCCCAGGATGGCACAAATAACCGACTCCCTCCGCTGGATGGAATAGAGCGGGATACAGTCCTCGACCTCAACCTTGCTGCTAGGACTTGGTGGTCCAATTGGACAAAGGGTGGTAAGTGTGTACACAAATAAGCACTTCCGGGTTCTTTAGGGGTACCAGTTTGGTATTCTGGAAGGAGATAGAAGCCTGAGTCCTGACCGGTTTCGCTGCTCCAGGCAGCTTTGTCAGAGTACTTACCAACACATCTACAGAATGTGGTACACTTTATACTGTGAAATAAAGCAGGTATATGGGGCACTTAGCACTGCTCGGAGGATCCAATCTGTAAATTGCCACGTGTGTACAGTCGTACTTACCAACACATCTACAGAATGTGGTACACTTTATACTGTGAAATAAAGCAGGTATATGGGGCACTTAGCACTGCTCGGAGGATTCAATCTGTAAATTACCACGTGCACACAATTGCACGTACTAACTGAATCAACTTACCTGGTTTAACAAAGTACATTAAAATTATTGCCCAGTGTGTAAGCGACGCATGAGAATAAGCACACTAGCACCAGCAACCTGTGTATGGGGCAGTGAGCATTGCTCAAGAAAACCCAATTTGTGGATCCCCAGTGTGTTCACAATCTGACATACATAAACCCATCAGCATAATGGAATGCACATATAACTGCTGATCTTCATGCCTTTCTGAATGGGTTTAGCGGCTTAACAGTATATGTAGCAGTGACAACAGAACTCCCAAGCAAGAGCCTAAGCGCAATAGTACATGCCAGCCAAGGAAACTAGATCCCTGGCATTAGACAGAGAAGAACACATAACGTGGGTGCATACATTGGCACATGCCTGCTGTACTATCACGCGCTGCGGTGTCTGAGCATACAGGAGCCTATAAGCCCTAGATTTATTAACGGGCCAAGTGGGCAACATACTTGTCGCTCATGCGGATCACCCATGTCACACTAAAAACTGTCAATTTGTACAAGGTGCATTGGACATCTGTGCATTAGGATACAAGTCTCCAATTAAGGAAAAGATTCGGCAACCGAACAAAGACACCACAGAATTGACAGAGATGAAATCCGCACCCAACACAGCAGACAGTGACTTCATTACAATCTACCACTATATAATAAACACAGGCTACAACTTCAATAAAAGTGCAACTGCATCATAAAAGCAGTATATATATATTTAAAAGAAATATCAAGCTACAATTCACAGAGATTAATTTTAATCTTTAAAAAAATGTTTTCTTCTCTTTCTATATCTTGTTTTAATATTTTCGCTACTTGAAATCCCAAATTAGGGAATCATTCTAAAATTGAAATACTGTGAAAACAAAAAGAGGACCTGTTAGTTAGATGTTATTAATAAATCAATAAAGTATACACCTGTTTTTATGAATAAGTCTCAGTGAGATGAGGAGTGCGTCCTATTTAAACTGATTTTCTTTTTTCTCTTTACTCACACTATATCCTCATATACACTACCCCTGTGCTGTGTGTACCCCCTGCTCTGTGCCACCAGTGTGTGTGTGTACTGTCCTGCTATATCCTCATATACACTACCCCTGTGCTGTGTGTACCCCCTGCTCTGTGCCACCAGTGTGTGTGTACTGTCCTGCTATATCCTCATATACACTACCCCTGTGCTGTGTGTACTCCCTGCTCTGTGCCACCAGTGTGTGTATACTGTCCTGCTATATCCTCATATACACTACCCCTGTGCTGTGTGTACTCCCTGCTCTGTGCCACCAGTGTGTGTATACTGTCCTGCTATATCCTCATATACACTACTCCTGTGCTGTGTGTACCCCCCTGCTCTGTGCCACCAGTGTGTGTATACTGAGTACTGTCCTGCTATATCCTCATATACACTACCCCTGTGCTGTGTGTACCCCCTGCTCTGTGCCACCAGTGTGTGTGTACTGTCCTGCTATATCCTCATATACACTACCCCTGTGCTGTGTGTACCCCCCTGCTCTGTGCCACCAGTGTGTGTATACTGAGTACTGTCCTGCTATATCCTCATATACACTACCCCTGTGCTGTGTGTACCCCCTGCTCTGTGCCACCAGTGTGTGTGTACTGTCCTGCTATATCCTCATATACACTACCCCTGTGCTGTGTGTACTCCCTGCTCTGTGCCACCAGTGTGTGTATACTGTCCTGCTATATCCTCATATACACTACCCCTGTGCTGTGTGTACCCCCCTGCTCTGTGCCACCAGTGTGTGTATACTGAGTACTGTCCTGCTATATCCTCATATACACTACCCCTGTGCTGTGTGTACCCCCTGCTCTGTGCCACCAGTGTGTGTGTACTGTCCTGCTATATCCTCATATACACTACCCCTGTGCTGTGTGTACCCCCCTGCTCTGTGCCACCAGTGTGTGTATACTGAGTACTGTCCTGCTATATCCTCATATACACTACCCCTGTGCTGTGTGTACCCCCTGCTCTGTGCCACCAGTGTGTGTGTACTGTCCTGCTATATCCTCATATACACTACCCCTGTGCTGTGTGTACCCCCTGCTCTGTGCCACCAGTGTGTGTACTGTCCTGCTATATCCTCATATACACTACCCCTGTGCTGTGTGTACCCCCTGCTCTGTGCCACCAGTATGTGTACTGTCCTGCTATATCCTTATATACACTACCCCTGTGCAGTGTGTACCCCCTGCTCTGTGCCACCAGTGTGTGTGTACTGTCCTGCTATATCCTCATATACACTACCCCTGTGCTGTGTGTACCCCCCTGCTCTGTGCCACCAGTGTGTGTGTATACTGGGTAACGTCCTGCTATATCCTCATATACCCTACCCCTGTGCTGTGTGTACCCCCTGCTCTATGCCACCAGTGTGTGTATACTGTCCTGTTATATCCTCATATACTCTACCCCTGTGCTGTCTACCCCCCTGCTCTGTGCCACCAGTGTGTGTATACTGTCCTGCTATATCCTCATATACACTACCCCTGTGCTGTGTGTACCCCCCTGCTCTGTGCCACCAGTGTGTGTGTGTATACTGGGAAACGTCCTGCTATATCCTCATATACACTACCCCTGTGATGTGTACCCCCTGCTCTGTGCCACCAGTGTGTGTATACTGAGTACTGTCCTGCTATATCCTCATATACACTACCCCTGTGCTGTGTACCCCCTGCTCTATGCCACCAGTGTGTGTATACTGGGTACTGTTCCGCTATATCCTCATATATACTACCCCTGTGCTGTGTGTACCCCCCTGCTCTGTGGCACCAGTGTGTGAATACTGGTTACTGTCCTGCTGGATCCTCATATACACTACCCCTGTGCTGTGTGTGCCCCACCCCCCCTGCTCTGTGCCACCAGTGTGTGTATACTGGGTACTGTCCCGCTATATCCTCATATACACTACCCCTGTGCTGTGTGTACTCCCTGCTCTGTGCCACTAGTGTGTGTATACTGTCCTGCTATATCCTCATATACACTACTCCTGTTCTGTGTGTACCCCCTGCTCTGTGCCACAAGTGTGTGTATACTGTCCTGCTATATCCTCATATACACTACCCCTGTGCTGTGTGTACCCCCCTGCTCTGTGCCACCAGTGTGTGTATACTAGGTACTGTCCTGCTATATCCTCATATACACTAACCCTGTGCTGTGTGTACACCCCCCCCTGCTCTGTGCCACCTGTGTATGTATACTGGGTACTGTCCCACTATATCCTCATATACACTACCCCTGTGCTGTGTGTACTCCCTGCTCTGTGCCACTAGTGTGTGTATACTGTCCTGCTATATCCTCATATACACTACCCCTGTGCTGTGTGTACTCCCTGCTCTGTGCCACCAGTGTGTGTATACTGTCCTGCTATATCCTCACACAGTTTCACACAGTCCGGACGGGCCGGGAGCCGTGCCGCACACATTAGTTGTGAATGGACACTATTGTGTCCATTCACACAGGGCGGTCACGGCCCGGCCGCACGGTTGCAGCCGGTTCCCGCCACTGGAAGGGACAGCTGCCGGGCTGTGACCATCCCCTCCATGATAAACTACTGTGTGCTGCACGGCTTCCTGGCCGTATGGGTTTTCTCCACCCGGCAGGAGCCGGAGCATGTGAAATAGCCTTTAGGCCCTTCCAAACCAACCAAGGGTCATTTGTCAAGAAGTTGGTCATGAGCTTGTCGCGTATCTGGTTTTTTTTTTTTGCCACAGGATTTCTGTTTTCAGGATATTCCTGGCCTGTCTGTAGCTGAGTTTGTCCCCGCTTCTTTATGCCTCTTCCTTGGCGAGGCTTAGCTTAGCTGTAAACCAGGGCTTATTGTTAGCGTAGATGCAGACAAGTTTTGATGGTACCCACAGTTCCTCACAGAATTTGACATACACCGTAACAGTCTCGGCTAAATCGTTGAGATCCTTTGTGGCCAACTCAAAAACCGTTCCAGTCAGTGCATTCAAAGTATGCTTGCAGGTTTTGTTCAGCTTCGCTAGTCCACCTCCTTGTCATCTTGACAGATCTCACTATTTGCTTGTAGGTAAGAAGCAGGTGGACCAGGCAAGAGCCTCCTGGGTGACAGTGTGTTAGGTTAGTGTATATAACGGGGTATCTAGGTGACCGTTCCATCATAGTATATTACATATTACGCTGATATTGGCACTGGTTTATATACATCCCTGATACACTCTGACTGATGCAATCACTCACATACAGATGGAGCGGGTCTCGCTCTTGCAGGGGATGGCAGAAGATTTGCCATCCGCCGTAAGGGGATGCGCACGCACAAGATGTGTGCATCGCCTTACAACGGGGCTCCCCCCGGGTCCCCGCTGCCTCGCCGAGGTTCGCCCGGGGTCCCTGTCGCCTTACCGCCTCCCACCCTAACCCTGTCCGTCTCCCTGAAGAGGAGACAGACAGGGTTCCTGTCCCCCCGCCAACGGGAAAGTGAGACGCACACGCGTCTCAGTCAGATGGGGCGCCTCTCCGCCAGATTCTGGTGCTAGCGCAGCGCCAGCAAAAATGAGGTGCTCCATCTGTACTCTGCCAAACAAGTGCATACTTCATAATACAAATTTTGTTATTTTTTATATCTGATTCTCAAGCACCAAACCTCCCCAGATATCTAACATAATCACACTGAGTTGAGTATCTAAGATGATCACTTTGTCCCCATTCCTATGGTGTGTCCGGAGAGCATGGTGACATCCTGCTGCATCAGCTGACCACAGAGGGGACAGGATCACTAGCATGTGTTACACATGTATGGTCAGTATTGTTTGTTCTGCACATCAGGAGGATAAATATTATACAACAATTATAGACACATTAATAAACCGTGTATACTGTAGGAGGGTAGAGGTCTTTGTGCTGCACGTGTGACTGCAAATAGTCCCAGCAATTTGGGAACACAGAGCTATGTCCACATACATCTACTCCCCATTCACCACAAGTCGGGTTACACATAACATGTGAATGCAGTATGACTCGGTAGCACCAAGTGTCAAACTGTGTGCCTCGGGATGTTGGTCCAGGACCAATTCAAATTATTCATGGTCAATGTAACAGGCAAAACCAGTGCTTGTGGCCACCAATCATAAAATCTGAGGACAAACCGAAGCAAAGCCTGTCCCTCACCACATTTCTGATCACAACATTTCTGATACTGTAGGGAGCCGTGATTCGAAACCAGTTTGGGAACCACTGATATAGACATTCCACATATTTACATTTTTTACATATTTTAATTAGCAGCAGCTGCTTGTGCATCCTTTTTGCTTTGCAAATAAGATTAATTTTAATTGTAAAGATGCTCAATGCTACAGTCCCACTATGGCATGTTGGGATTAGAAGGGCGGTTTAACGCACAAGGAGGCTGGGTGTATGTGGACACATCTCCACACAAATATAAAATCAGTTATCTGTGACTGTGATATTAGCTATTGTGTATAAATATACATCTTATACAATAAAAGTAGCGTTATCCTGGTAACCATTATGCTTTTACATATTAACTTTCTTACAGGACATATAAGGAGCAGGCTTTAAAATAAGACAACGTGGAAAGGGAAATTGTTCTCCGATCAAGCCAACTAAATACATCATCTCCTTACACCTCAGGAGGAGGAACAAAGGCAATTTTATTTTCTTGATAGAAGAATCCTAGCAACTAATTTGTTTCTCACCTCATACATGATGAGCCTCACAGGAGAGAAACCACATGTGTGCTCTGAGTGTGACAAAGGCTTTACATATAGATCACGGCTTCTCTTACATCAGAGGAGTCACACAGGAGAGAAACCATATAAATGTTCTGAATGCAGCAAATGTTTTTCCCAGAAGTCACAGCTTGTCCGACATCAGAGGAGTCACACAGGAGAGAAGCCATATAAATGTTCTGAATGCAGCAAATGTTTTTCCCAGAAGTCACAGCTTGTCATACATCAGATGAGTCACACAGGAGAGAAGCTACATGTGTGCTCTGAGTGTGACAAAGGCTTTATATATAAATCACAGCTTCTCAGACATCAGAGGACTCACACAGGGGAGAAGCCATATAAATGTTCTGAATGCGGCAAATGTTTTTCCCAAGAGTCAAATCTTGTCAGTCATCAGAGGAGTCACACAGGAGAGAAACCATATAAATGTTCTGAATGCAGCAAATGTTTTTCCCGGAAGTCAGACCTTGTCCAACATCTGAGGAGTCACACAGGAGAGAAGCCATATAAATGTTCTGAATGCAGCAAATGTTTTTCCCTGAAGTCACCTCTTGTCCTACATCAGAGGATCCACACAGGAGAGAAGCCATATAAATGTTCTGAATGCAGCAAATGTTTTTCCATTAAATCAAGTCTTGTCCTACATCAGAGGCGTCACACAGGAGAGAAGCTACATGTGTGCTCTGAGTGTGACAAAGGCTTTATATATAAATCAGAGCTTCGCATACATCAGAGGAGTCACACAGGAGAGAAGCCATATAAATGTTCTGAATGCGGCAAATGTTTTTCCCAAGAGTCAAATCTTGTCAGTCATCAGAGGAGTCACACAGGAGAGAAACCATATAAATGTTCTGAATGCAGCAAATGTTTTTCCCTGAAGTCAGACCTTGTCCAACATCTGAGGAGTCACACAGGAGAGAAGCCATATAAATGTTCTGAATGCAGCAAATGTTTTTCCCAGAAGTCACCTCTTGTCCTACATCAGAGGATCCACACAGGAGAGAAGCCATATAAATGTTCTGAATGCAGCAAATGTTTTTCCATTAAATCAAGTCTTGTTCAACATCAGAGGCGTCACACAGGAGAGAAGCCACATGTGTGCTCTGAGTATGACAAAGAATGTGTACTTAAATGTTTTTTCATATAACAACATGGCGATTAAGCAAATTTTAGTAGTATTATTATTCCGTATGTTTTTATATAATTTTCATAAAAATACTGTTAATCTGCATCTAAATAATGGAGCCACGTATGTGATTAAAAATGGAGACCGGGCGCGAAAACGAGGCTTGGTTGCCGTACAAAAAGAGTAAAGTTTGTTGTAACTACCATAGCGAGGCTGGGCTCTCTCCAACAGTCAAGCTATGTGTTAAAATGAGGCTTGGTTAGAGACATACGGAATTGCCGCGCAACAATCTTGATTACAGTTAAATGCACGCCCATCTGGGCGGCGCGAGCACGTACAAATGGACGGAGCTGTACTGTGACAAATTATCTGATGAAGCCGCTGACGAGGAGAAGGCGGGGAAACGCGTCATCAAGCGTCACTTTCACTTCCGCATACAAACAATACCACGAGAGCCGGGGAGAAGTGCCGGAGCTGGGAGTCCTAGAGAGTAGCTGCAATATTGGGAAGACCAGCAGCTGGGGACCCGCTTCAGGCAAGCGAAACCCTCACCCTACTGTGGGCATTGAAGTGCTGCACTCGTTTGGAAGCCTAAGTATAAAAATTGTTTTTATTCTAAAAAACGCTGCTTCGCCTGATTGAGAGAGCACTTGCAGTTTGGAGTAATTCTAAGAGCTATTCCATAAGGAGGCTTTACTGTGTGACTGACTAACACGCTTGCTAAAACTTGCTAACACATCTGACATCAAAGTGCATCAATGTGTTTCATGGGATCTCTGGGACTGTTTAACTGCTGAGTGGACATCTAGGAGAAAAGGAAGCTACTAAACCTCAGACTCAATATATGCTCTGTCCTAACCAGGCGATCCTAGATTTATTATAATGAAATATTGATCTCAGATCACACGCTGCAGCCCTGTGAAAGAAGCTTTCTTTCTTTTTAAATTTATTATTCAATAATTTTTTTTATTTATTTTTATTTACTTTTTATGGCCAGAAATTATTGTGCACATTTTTTGATAGCTCTACCGGCCAGTGGCATTGTTAGAAGTGTATTATTGTGTATTTTTAATAAATTTGTACTTTTTGATTACTAATTAGTGTGGTCCATTAGCGCCGTTTACCTGCGGTGTGAGTATGACAAAGGCTTTACATGTAAATCACATCTTCTCATACATCAGAGGAGTCACACAGGAAAGAAACCATATAAATGTTCTGAATGCAGCAAATGTTTATACCAAAAGTCAGAGCTTCTCATACATCAGAGGATTCACACAGGAGAGAAACCATATAAATGTTCTGAATGCAGCAAATGTTTTTCCATTAAATCAAGTCTTGTCCTACATCAGAGGATTCACACAGGAGAGAAACCATATAAATGTTCTGAATGCAGCAAATGTTTTTACCAAAAGTCAGAGCTTCTCATACATCAGAGGATTCACACAGGAGAAAAACCATATAAATGTTCTGAATGCAGCAAATGTTTTTCCATTAAATCAAATCTTGTTCAACATCAGAGGCGTCACACAGGAGAGAAGCCATATAAATGTTCTGAATGCAGCAAATGTTTTTGCCAGAAGTCACTTCTTGTCCGACATCAGAGGAGTCACACAGGAGAGAAACTAAAATTGCTATGAATGCAGGTAGTGTAACTAGAAAGACAATACTGATCACTGGACTTGCTGTGATGGCCTGAATGCAATATGCATTCAAGGGATACAATTTTTTCTTCAAGTGTTTTCTAAAAATCAGTATGATAAATACAGGAGCAGTCTGACAAATGGAAATGACTGCATTTTCTCCCTGGAACGGTCTTTCTTAGGAACTACAGCTGCAGTAGAACTACAGACAGGGGCTGCTGGTACTGAGCTCTGTAATATACAGCTGTTCTGCTGGTGCTGGTACTGAGCTCTGTATTATACAGCTGTTCTGCTGGTGCCGGTACTGAGCTCTGTAATATACAGCTGTTCTGCTGGTGCCGGTACTGAGCTCTGTAATATACAGCTGTTCTGCTGGTGCCGGTACTGAGCTCTGTAATATACAGCTTTTCTGCTGGTGCCGGTACTGAGCTCTGCAATGTACAGTTCTTCCGCTGGTACTGAGCTGTGTAACATATAGCAATCCTTCTTATGCTGGGACTAGTAGAAGTAAAGTTGATTTATCCAGTTGAATTATTGGAGAGCCACTCGGTACTGGGTTTCCATTTCTGACTGGCAGATCTTACAGTTCTGGATTACAGGCATGTTACTCCCCTGCCTGTAATCCTGAACTAGAAGATCTGACAGTCAGAATGTGCAGCATAAACTTTGTGGGCCCCTTGACAAAATCTTGAAAGTTCCCCGACCCCAGCCTGTATCCTTGCAATGCACCTTAGGAGCAGGAGAGAGGCGGGAGTGAGAGAGGGTGAAGGGAGAGGAGCAAGTTAAAGGAAGAGGAGGGTTTTTATAGAAAAAGAATGAGAGTATCAGGGAGAAAAAGAAAGGAGCAAGCGAGACGGAGAAGGAGTGAGCATGAGAAATTGAGTACAACACTCAAGCTGAAGCCTAGATGGGGGGATGGATGGACAGGGCATTGGCGGATAGACTAACATTACACCATATGGGGGCATTGACGGACAAATGGTCAGACAGAGCACCATATGTGGGCATGGACAGACAGAATCATATAGGGGTATAGACAGAGGGACAGAGCACCATATGGGGGAATAGATGGATAGAAGGAGGCATAGACAAACGTACAAATAGAACACCATTCAGAGGTATGGATGGGAGGGGCCTAGACACAGGAATGTGTGGACAAGCAGACAGAACACCATAGACTAATGTTGGTGCATTGATAGACAGATGGACAGAGCACTATTTCAGGAGACAGACAGAGCACCATACAGAGGTATAGATTGACGGGAGGCAGCATACACAGACAAACGTATGGTGAGAACACCATAAGGGGGTATAGACGGACGAACAGGTGACTAGGAGGACAGAGCACCATATGGAGGAATAGATTGCCAGGAAGGGGCATACAGACATGGCTGGACCCTCTAACCATACAGAGTCAGAATCACTTTATTGCCAAGTATATCTATGTACAGCATACATATACTTCCCTGTATGTACACTGTCGGGCTCTGCCTCCTTCCCTGTATGTACACTGCCGGGCTCTGCCTCCTTCCCTGTATGTACACTGCCGGGCTCTGCCTCCTTCCCTGTATGTACACTGCCGGGCTCTGCCTCCTTCCCTGTATGTACGCTGTCGGGCTCTGCCTCCTTCCCTGTATGTACACTGCCGGGCTCTGCCTCCTTCCCTGTATGTACACTGCCGGGCTCTGCCTCCTTCCCTGTATGTACACTGCCGGGCTCTGCCTCCTTCCCTGTACATACGCTGCCGGGCTCTGCCTCCTTCCCTGTACGTACGCTGCCGGGCTCTGCCTCCTTCCCTGTACGTACGCTGCCGGGCTCTGCCTCCTTCCCTCCCTGTATGTACGCTGACGGGCTCTGCCTCCTTCCCTCCCTGTACATACGCTGCCGGGCTCTGCCTCCTTCCCTCCCTGTACGTACGCTGCCGGGCTCTGCCTCCCTCCCTCCCTGTACGTACGCTGCCGGGCTCTGCCTCCCTCCCTCCCTGTACGTACGCTGCCGGGCTCTGCCTCCCTCCCTCCCTCCCTCCCTGTACGTACACTGCCGGGCTCTGCCTCCCTCCCTCCCTCCCTGTACGTACGCTGCCGGGCTCTGCCTCCCTCCCTCCCTGTACGTACGCTGCCGGGCTCTGCCTCCCTCCCTCCCTGTATGTACGCTGCCGGGCTTTCCCTCCCTCCCTGAACGAACGCTGCCGGACTCTCCCTCCCTGTACGTACGCTGCCGGGCTCTGCCTCCCTCCCTCCCTCCCTGTACGTACGCTGCCGGGCTCTGCCTCCCTCCCTCCCTCCCTCCCTCCCTGTATGTACGCTGCTGGGCTCTGCCTCCCTCCCTCCACGTACGCTGCCGGGCTTTCCCTCCCTCCCTGTACGTACGCTGCCGGGCTCTCCCTCCCTCCCTGTACGTATGCTGCCGGGCTCTGCCTCCCTCCCTGTACGTACGCTGCTGGGCTCTGCCTCCCTCCCTGTACGTACGCTGCCGGGCTCTGCCTCCCTCCCTCCCTGTACGTACGCTGCCAGGCTCTGCCTCCCTCCCTCCCTCCACGTACGCTGCCGGGCTTTCCCTCCCTCCCTGTACGTACGCTGCCGGGCTCTCCCTCCCTCCCTGTACGTACGCTGCCGGGCTCTGCCTCCCTCCCTCCCTCCCTGTACGTACGCTGCCGGGCTCTGCCTCCCTTCCTCCCTCCCTGTACGTACGCTGCCGGGCTCTGCCTCCCTTCCTCCCTCCCTGTACGTACGCTGCCGGGCTCTGCCTCCCTCCCTCCACGTACGCTGCCGGGCTCTGCCTCCCTCCCTCCACGTACGCTGCCGGGCCCTCCCTCCCTCCCTGTATGTACGCTGCCGGGCTCTGCCTCCCTTCCTCCCTCCCTGTACGTACGCTGCCGGGCTCTGCCTCCCTCCCTCCCTGTACGTACGCTGCCGGGCTCTGCCTCCCTCCCTGTACGTACGCTGCCGGGCTCTGCCTCCCTCCCTCCCTCCCTGTACGTACGCTGCCGGGCTCTGCCTCCCTCCCTCCCTGTACGTACGCTGCCGGGCTCTGCCTCCCTCCCTCCCTGTACGTACGCTGCCGGGCTCTGCCTCCCTCCCTCCCTGTACGTACGCTGCCGGGCTCTGCCTCCCTCCCTCCCTGTACCTACACTGCCGGGCCCTGCCTCCCTCCATATATATATATAAAATGTATCATCCAATACAGACAAGCAGCGGCACGATTTAAATGGTGCAAAAGTTTAATACCAACCTTTTGGGGTACGTGCTCCCTGTTTCAAGGTTAACAGTGCAACAGTTCCAACAAACAATGCGTGCTATAAATACCCAAATGTACATGACAAGTGATTATTCACAGACTACGTTGCGTGGTCTGGCTGCCTGGCGTCTCCCCGAACTTCCGGTGTACACGGAAGCTGGGTGGGGGGGGCGGGTGTTGCTAGGGCTGACGTATGTGCTGCTATGCTGCAGCGTCTCTCCGGCTGGTTGCCTGGATAACATTACCTGGGTAACGGCTTTCTTTATGATCCAGGATGCGCCGGGCTCGCCTTCCCACGGACGGGATGTCTGTCTACAAAAAAACAATAAAAACTGAAATAAACATACAGGTGAAGAACATATACTATGCTTAATAAGACTGTTATTAAAACAGATGTATATGAGTGCGCCAGACCAGCTGGAGCCTCAGTGCGGGGTATATTTATCCCTGCACATGTGAAAGAGTGCTACACAGACTCCTGCAGCCTCTACAGGTCTCCATATGCTGACTGCCTAACATAAATACTATTGGATGTTCTATATACGGATGTTACTGTAAATTACTAATTAGCTGGTTATGGTAATCCCTCTGCCATTATTTACTTGTACCCAAAGACACTCATGCCTATCGTTGAATCCCTGTGGTTTACAGGTGTCCAAAGTAAAAATCCATTTGGCCTCTCTTTTGAGCAGGGCCCCTGTATATACATAAATAATATGTAGGTATAATATATAGTGCAACCTCTCTTCCTTTTCCCTTTGATTACTAACATTGGTTAGGTTGCTGACACTAGACTGCTAATAGAGGATATCTGGTTGCTATGGGTTACAGTACATCCTTGCTTCTCACGTCATGTTATTAACGAGGTCTGATGGAGATCACATTGTGTAATAGGCGAATACTAACATCCTTCATAATAAATAGCACAGTAACAGTATACACGTTACTATGACACAGTATATAGTGATATAACCTGCATGTAGACTGAAGGACGGTGATCTAACAATATCTGTAATAACCATGTATATTACTAGTAGCTGTCCCCAGAACAGGGGAATAAAAGCTGATCTGGATAAATGGGATTCTGTTACCGATTGTATAACTATAGACTTTGTTTCTCTATAATACTGTGTACATTCTTCTACATGTTACAGATAGTTAGGTGGTCCTGTAATGGTAACCAATAATAAAATGTTCCAAAAATGACTTTTTATTCAGCAAATAGATTACGGATGTCTTTATTACTGGTGCTGGAATATAAACACAGCGTTTACCTGCCAATCGGGGATTTCTCAGTACAAGGAGAGATACATTATATTCCCTGCTTGCTGTGGTCATTTTTTGCCTGCTGTCCTCCAGATGAAGCACTCAGACGAGAGCAATTGTTATGACAATGTTATGGCTTGGCCATTTTATGTCCCTGGGCCTGATCGGTAATCTGTGAAAATTGCTGGTGACTGTGTCAGTTAGCGACTGAATTCCAAAACAATCGCAGATCGCTATCCACTCACAAATCCATATGCAACTCCTGAAACATCGAAAGGACTGTGTGAAAATGAGAGGTAGGTCTGAGGCTTCCACTAACCTGTGACTGAGACAGGCAGTACTATGCCAGCGCAGACGACATAGATTCTCTCTTAAAAGTTCCTGCATTTTTCTGACACTAAGAAATTGTCAGGTTCCCACTCCCACACGCTGGCTTCCTGTCAGACAACCTCTGGCCACGTTGCGATACCAATCCATAATCGTTTTCAGTTGCTATTTTCCTTCTCGCTTTTGCATTGTGAACAGTACGCATGCAATGCCATTCAATAATCGCTTATTTTGCCAATTCTTAATAACGATTAACTCAATGCCCACTGTTCCTAGTCCAATGTTTCACTGCCACCCTTTTGGATAATACAACTAGTACAATATAGATATCAATGTATTTTTCTGCTGCCTTAATAACTTGAGAAACTGTTTATATGTATGGGGCCTTACTGTCCCTGTACAATGTACTGCCTAATACAATATTCCCCCAGATAAGAACCTTTCCTATGCATTTTTTTTTACAGTTTCTTATATAGCAAGGCAGATTACGTTGCGCTTTACAATTGTACACTGTGGGGGTTATTCTGGTTGGTGCGGTGGGACTGTACACGGTCGGATCGTTTTTTTTTTTATTTCATCTGCGCATGCGTATCTTTCGCTTTGCGCATGTGTGATGACCGCGCACCACTCACGGACGGGTCTCTCCGTGTAAAAAAACCTGTCCGCAAGAGCACGGTCATTGTGGGCGGCATGTGTGCGTTTTTATGGGAGCAGCCAGAATAATGAGGAAAACTGGGCGTAACATGGATGTACACGGGGGTGTGCACACAAAATGCACGGGGCCTCGATCGGCGAATGCGCCGTGTATTTTGGCACAAAAACAGGCAGACGCCAGAGAGTGCTCATGACCACCCCTAGAGCTACCGCATGAGAGTGGACACCTGGGCCTGCTAATTAACGCTGATTACTAGTCAAACACATACACCTGAATGTAATAAGCAATGCTGCAAGCTTATTAAGTGAAAACCATTATTTCTCTATCATTCTTATGGGATACAGGGAAGTCGTTCTTAACGATGGGGAAAAGAGCATATCCGAAGGAGACAGGCACATATAAAACTTTATACCGGGTGTACTGGCTGCTCCCCCCCCCCCCCCCTCCCCTCCAGCCAGTTTGAGAACTGTGCCTCAGGAGAAGCACGCATCAGGAAGAGCTCCAGAGAGTTTTATCTTCTGTTTAATTTCTTTATTATTTTGGGGCTGCTGTTTGGACTAACAGCAGTCCTGCGTCGTGGGAGACTAGGGGAAGGGTTCAGCTGCAGGCCACTTCAAGGTACCGAGCTGTCCCTGCCACAGGACCACCATCCTGAGTGGGTGTTGTTACCGCAGGCATTGCGCTGCAGCACGCACACCCCTAGTCCAGTCTGAAGACGTCAGTGGTGAGTATTACCCCGGGGTCCCCCACCGTGGGGCCCCCGGGTTACTGTGCGGCAAGATGGCGGCAGCGGGATCGGCGGTGCCCTGCACAGGGACCGCGCAACCCCCTGCCTACACTGGGACAGGGTACTGCCTCCTGTATTGTCCAGGGCAGTTGCCAAAGAGGTTTGGACATTCCCCAATGTCAGTCTCAGTATAAAACGCAGGTAAGCTCCGGCGCCATTACGCTGGGCTGAGCTTACCCAGAGTGGGACCAAGCTCTGTGAGGGCGCCAAAACCTGCTTCTTCCCTGGCTGCTGGAAACGCCATTATACTGCTCCAGACAATCCTCAGCGGTGTGGAACAGAGGGAATCTGCTTGCAGAGACAGCTTCAGGTTTTCAGCGCTTGTGTACTTGTACACTTGCCTGCATACACTGTAAAGTACTGTTAACATTACTGTACTGTTTTACCAGCTCTTATAATCGGAGAGCTAAGGTTGTTTGGTGTATTGGTCCCCTCCATTATCCTCTGTATACCACCCCACTAGCTTGTTAAGCTGTACAGGTCAGATATAACTACACATAGTAATTATCTGGATAAATCACACTGCATATCCACTGTGTTTGCGCTGTGTGTGAGGGGAGACTGTTTGTCACAATGGTGAGGAAACTTACATGTATGGTGTGCAGTGATAAGTTTTTGCCAGCATCTTCATCACAGGTTACTTGTGAGACATGTATGTCCCCACAAAGTAGTGGGGTTCCCCCATAGCTTACTGGGCAGCAGAGTAGCACACAGGACAGCTCACAGGAGCCTGCCTGGGCAACAGGGATGAAAGCCATGCTTGAAACTGTAACTACACAGTTAACTGCTACTGCAGCACAGACGCAGAGGGAGCTTGCTATCCTGTCTGCCAGAGTTGATATAATCACTCCTACCCCTGGGGATACTTGTAAGAGAAGTGCCCCCTCTCAAACCCCTGATTCTGGGGCTGATGATGATGATGTGGCAGATGCAGGTGATGAGGAGCCTGATGCTTCACAGTCACTGCTGCGGGGCACAGAGCCATTAATTATGGCAATCAGGGAGGTGTTGGATCTTCCCTTAGCTGAATCCTCTGAAGGGGATGCTTTCTTTGCTACTCAGAAAAAGCAACAGGTTGTTTTCCCTGAGCAGTCTGACCTGGTAAAGTCTTTCAAGTCAGCATGGAAAAACCCAGAAATGAGGTTTAAAGTGGTTAAGAAATTTAGAGCCACGTTCCCTTTTGATCCTGCAGGACTTAAGGTGTGGGAGGAGCCACCGGAGGTTGATTCTTCTATGTCTCGCTTAGCTAAAAGGATGGTGCTTCCAGTACCAGGGTCGCCTTCACTGAAAGACGCCACGGACAGAAAGGTTGAAAACACCCTTAAGTCCATTTTTACTGCTAGTGGCGCATGTCAGCGTCCCGTCTTAGCAAGTTGTTATATGGCTAAGTCTATATACACGTGGGCCTCCCAGATCCAGGAAGGTCTTCTGGGTGACATGACAGTAGCACAGGTGTCTGATAAATTACACCATATTCAGGACACTGCAAAAGTTCTGTGTGAAGCGCAGAAGGAGTTAGGAGCCATTAACGGCCGTAACTCAGCCATGGCGGTGTCGGGGCGCAGATCCCTCTGGCTGCGGCAGTGGGTAGCTGACGCGGACTCCAAACGGAGTGTAGATAACCTCCCCTTCACAGGCGGCAGGTTGTTTGGGAGTGATTGAGTTAATCTCTAAAGCCACGGCAGGGAAGTCCACATTCCTGCCATCAACCCCACAGGCGCCCAAGCGTCCTTTTCAATCTCACTCCCAGCAGTCCTTTCGGGCAAGTAAATTCCGCCCTAAAGCCAGGGGTGGTTCAAATGCTGCCAGAGGCTCCCGGGGTAAATTCAGGAAGCCTGCTGCTTCGGCCACCTCAGAGCGGCCATCCGGGGCAGCTGCAGGTAAACCCGCAGCATGACGGTGGGGCTCCACCATTAGCTCAGGCAGAGGTGGGAGCCAGACTGGCGTTCTTCGGCCATGTTTGGGAAGCCTCGTGCCTCAATACTTGGGTGCAGGCTCTTATTACGCACGGCTACAAGCTGGAGTTTGCAGTACAGCCACCCCAGAGGTTCTTCAAATCAGGCCTTCCAGCGTCCCCAGAGGACCAAGTGGTGTTGCAGCAAGCAATCCAAAAGCAGGTACAGGCCAGGGTGATAACCCCGGTCCCTCCCCTAGAGAGGGGGCAGGGTTATTACTCGAATTTATTTGTAGTCCCAAAACCGGACAGGTCAGTACGCCCGATTCTGAATTTAAAATCCCTGAATCCCTTCTTGAAGGTAACCAAATTCAAGATGGAGTCCTTGCGGGCCATGATAGCGGCACTGGAGGAAGGGGAGTTCTTGGCGTCCTTGGACGTGAAGGACGCCTACCTTCACATCCCAATATGTGCCCCTCTTAAGAAATACCTGAGGTTTGCGCTATTGAACGATCACTATCAGTTCCGCGCACTGCCGTTCGGCCTGTCCTCAGCCCCGCGCATATTCACCAAGGTGATGGCGGAGATGATGGTGGTTTAAGGAAAAAGGGTATCTGTGTGATACCATACTTGGACGACCTGCTGGTAAAGGCGCGGTTGCCGGAGGAATTGCAGGCAGCCTTACAGGTTACCATACAGACCCTGTCGGGTCATGGTTGGCTCCTGAACTTGACAAAGTCCTCTCTGATCCCTTCACAGAGACTCCAGTTCCTGAGGATGGTGCTGGACACGGCTCTCATGAGAGTGTCCCTGCCACAGGACAAGGTGGTAGACATTCAACAGCTGGTCACAGACTTGTTGAAACCCCCCCAGGTGACGGTGCACCAGTGCATTGTCCTGTTAGGAAAGATGGTAGCCTCTTTCGAGGCTCTCCAATTCGGGAGGTTTCACAACAGGATTTTCCAGCTCGACCTCCTGAGCAAGTGGTCCGGTTCACACCGCCAGATGCATCGGCGGATTGTGTTGTCATCTCGGACCAGACTGTCGCTACAGTGGTGGCTCCACACGCCCAACCTACTGGCAGGGCGTTGGATTGGCATCCAGGATTGGGTCTTAGTCACCACGGATGTGAGCCTCATGGGATGGGGTGCAGTGACCATGGTTCAGTCCTTTCAGGGCAAATGGACCCTATGGGAGACACGCCTCCATATCAACAACCTGGAGTTACGTGCTGTGTATTACGCACTTCTGAAGGCGGCCCCTCTCCTCAGCGGACAGGAGGTCCGTATCCAATCAGACAATGCCACTACTGTGGCATTCCTGAACAGACAGGGCAGGACCAAAAGCAGGCCCTGTATGAGGAAAGCAACGAAGATCCTGTCCTGGGCAGAGAGTCACTGTCAGGCTCTCTCGGCCATATTCATACCCGGGGTGGACAACTGGGAAGCAGACTTCCTCAGTCGCCACGAGCTCCATCACGGGGAATGGAGTCTACACCACCAGGTATTCAGCTCTCTGGTGGCTCGGTGGGGGACCCCACTGGTAGACTTGATGGCATCAAGAAACAATTGGAAAGTATCCAGGTACTTCTCCAAGGCAAGAGACCCTCAGGCAGAAGGAGTGGACGCCCTCTCCATACCGTGGACGTTCAACAGCCTGGTGTATGTCTTCCCACCGATTCCCCTAGTGGCTTGGGTGCTAAGGAAGATAAGAAGAGACAGAGCCGAGGTGATTCTGGTGGCTCTGGACTGGCCACGAAGAGCGTGGTACCCAGAGCTTCTAAGTCTACAAAGGGACTTGTGGTGCCTACCCCTGCAAAGAGACCTGCTCATGCAAGGACCGTGCGTCTTCCAGGCCTTGGAACAGCTGCGTTTGACGGCCTGGAAGTTGAGCGGCAGATCCTGACACAGAAGGGATTTCACACTTCGGTCATCAGAACTATGACAAGTGCAAGAAAACCGGTAACGGCTGCACATTACCACCATATCTGGAAAAGTTATGTGGGTTGGTGTGAACAGGAAAAGTTTACTCCTTCGGAGTTTAAACTGGAAAGGTTTCTTAGATTTCTTCAAGCAGGTCTGGACCTGGGCCTACGTTTAGGCTCCTTGAAGGTGCAGGTATCTGCACTATCTGTCTTTTTCCAAAAGAAGCTGGCTAATATATCTGAAGTGCAGACATTTCTGCAAGGAGTATTGCATATACAGCCTCCTTTTGTGGCCCCTACTCCACCATGGGACTTGGATGTCGTTCTGACGTTCCTAAAATCCTCCTGGTTTGAGCCATTGGAGGAAATTGATCTGAAATATCTGACATGTAAGACGGTGGTCTTACTAGCCCTAGCTTCGGCTAGGAGGGTCTGTGAGCTAGGGGCATTAACTTGCAAGAGCCCATATATGATATTCTATGAAGACAGGGCAGAATTACGCACTAATCTGCGTTTTCTGCCCAAAGTGGTGTCTGCGTTCCATGTGAACCAGCCAATTGTGGTTCCTGCTAGTGGGCCTCATTCTGAGGTGCCAACATCTTTGGATGTGGTAAGGATTCTCCATGTCTACATCAGGAGAACAGCGAGGATTCGCAGGACTGATGGACTTTTTGTCCTCTACGATGCCCAAAAGATAGGGCGTCCTGCTTCCAAGCAGTCTATTGCACGCTGGATCTGTGCAACCATTAAACAGGCTTATGTGGTAGAAAAGCTTCCTATGCCTGCTGGGGTGAAAGCCCACTCAACTCGTTCAGTGGGGACTTCCTGGGCGGCTGTCCGAGGAGTATCGGCCTTACAATTGTGTAAAGCTGCCACATGGTCAGGCCAACACACCTTTGTTCTGGCCACTGAAGATACTCAGTTTGGGCAATTGGTGCTGCGGCAATAGGTTCCGCACAATCCCGCCCGTTCTGATATCTTTGGTATATCCCCATCGTTAAGAACGACTTCCCTGTATCCCATAAGAATGATAGAGAAAATAGGATTTTAATATCTACCAGTAAATCCTTTTCTCGAAGTTCTTATGGGATACAGGGCGCCCGCCTCTGTGCGGAGGTTTGCCTTGCTCACTTTGTGAGATGTGGACCAATACTGGGTCCTTCTGTTACCCTTTTTGTTCCTTGCGGACATAAGGGTGTAGGTTACCAAGGTAACTTACTGTTACATAGTGTAACTTAAAGGTTCACGAGTGTAGATTGTCACTTAGGTGATAATTCTTATACATTGTTCCAGTTGGAACACAGTTCAAAAAAGTTGTCATGTTTGACATCTTCTTAGGCCCTTAGACTTCCCAGGTTCTGTGGTCGCTAATGTGGTCTATGTACGTTGAATGTATGTTGGGTGTGCTGGATGAATCTCCCCACGGTAAATATTACAAATATTCCTCTCATATTGTTCTTCTCCTTCAGCACAGTTCCCTTAACTGGCTGGAGGGGGGGTGGGGGAGCAGAGGGGAGGAGCCAGTACACCCGGTATAAAGTTTTATATGTGCCTGTCTCCTTCGGATATGCTCTTTTCCCCATCGTTAAGAACGACTTTCCTGTATCCCATAAGAACTTCGAGAAAAGGATTTACCGGTAGGTATTAAAATCCTATTTTCACTACCTGCAAGCCACACACAGCCCTCAAACACATTGGAAGCGTATCTTTCCACACTTTAATTTTAGGTAATATTCATTCTAATACCTGCTTATATATGTCCAGGTAGTTAGTTTATAACCATCTACACCCATTCAGAAAGTATTTTTATACTTTAAAAAAGCAGGACACTCAATTCACAGGAGTCGACATGTGTCAACTTTTTCACTGTAACACAAACATACCAGTTTTTTTATTATGAAAAAAACTCATAAACCACGTCTAAGAGCAACAATGATGGTTTTTGACTCAATTTCTACTTGCAATGGTGGAGCAATGTCCTAAGGCCATGGCCACTGTATATTTTTGCCCAAGAACATACATTATGCACTTTCATATCTGCTATGAACTTCCGTCCGTGCACTGTGGCGTACGCTCTGATGTACGCCAGGTATCAGTGGCTAAGGGAGATCCGTCCGTGCATGGTGGCGTATGCTCAAGTGAATGCCACTCCCCATTGTCGATGTTTGTGACCGTCCATGTGCGACTGTTCTGTGGGCAGACTTACGCTCACCGTGAGCATACGGGAAACACGGTGTGATGGACCGTACGCACGTTTCGCCGATTCGATCAGAATAATGCCCCAGGATGGAACAAACTGGGTAACAACAGACTTGGAGGTAAGAGGGCCCTGCTGCAAGTTTACAATCTACAGGGACATAGGAGAGAAACACAAGGACAGGCACCAGTAATAGCTTAGCAGTCCCACCAAGACCAGAAGGAAAGCTATATGATACATAAGTGCCTTGGTTATGCGTGTGGAACTTAAATATGTTAGGGTGAGTTTTCAGGGAACGCGTGAAGTTCTGGAGCATGGGTCCTCAAACTGCGGCCCTCCAGATGTGGTGAAACTACAAATCCCAGCATGCCTTGCCACAGTTTTCCTATAAGGGAGTGTTAAAACTGTGGCAAGGCATGCTGGAAATTGTAGTTTCACAACATCTGGAGGGCCGCAGTTTGAGGACCCATGGTCTGGAGTCTAGTAGTGAGTCCTATTGTGCGTGGACGGACATTCCATAGAGTGGGGCAGCCCGGTGAAAGTCCTGTAATAGTGAATGGGCGCTAGTAATCCATATAGAAGACCAGATGCAGATCTTGTGCAGAGCAGAGTGATCGAGTTGGAAGATATTTAGAGATAAGTAGTGATATACATTGCTGTAGTATGGTTATTATTATTATAATTTTATTTATAAGGCGCCACAAGTGTTTCACAGCGCCGTACAAAGGAACAATACAGGGAGACAAATTCTTGGCATAACATTGAATAAATAACAAGAATACAGTACAAATAAAGAGCGCCACAGTTCAATACACATTACAGCTTGGATATAAGTAGTGAGGACTCAATCAACATACAACTAGAGGCTAGATGCCAATGATGGAGATGAGTATGCGGACAAAGATGGTCACTGAGTGTTGGAGTATAGGAGAGCTGTGAGTGACATGTGAAGAGAAGCGGGCTTTGACAACAGGAGGGAAGAGGGCCCTACTCGGAGGAGCTTACAATCTAGTAGGAAGGGCAGACAGACAGATTACAAGAGGTGCAAGCAAGTGGGTGGTGGTTAGATAGCAGGATGTAAACAGGCAAGGGGTCAGAGAACCATCTTGTTTATGCAGTGGAAGGGTATGCTTTGATTAATAGGTGAGTTTTCAGTGCCCGTTTGAAGCTTTGCAAGGTTGGGGAGAGTCTAATGGAGCGAGGGAGTGCGTTCCACTGAAGGGGTGCAGCACGGGCAAAGTCCTGTACTCTAACATGGGAAGCAGTGATCAGGGTGGAGGAGAGACGACAGTCGTCAGCCGACCTTAGAGGGCGGGAGGGTGTATGAATGGAGATGAGGTTAGAGATATATGGAGCAATGGAATTAGAGATGGCCCTGTATGTGAGTGTGAGGTGTTTGAAGAGGATTCTGTAGGGGAATGGAAGCCAGTGCAGATTTTGTTGAAGGCAGAATTAGAGCGGCGGGAGAGAAAGATAAGCCTGGCTGCAGCATTGAGGACAGATTGGAGAGGAGCCAGTTGGGATTGAGCGAGGCCGGTGAGGAGAGCATTACAGTAGTCGAGCCGTGAGATGACATGTGAGTTTGTCATGAGTGGTCATGGTTGGTAGCTTTATGTGATTAGAAGTTTTCTATATTAAATATTTTTTAAAAACTGGCAGAGCGGATCAGCAGCAGATTAACATCTTGCTAGAAAGATCAGCCTAGCAGCAGCATTCAACATGGATTGCAGTGGCAAGAGTCTGATCTTAGGAAGACCAGTTAGTAGACTATTGTAATAATCAATGTAGGATATAATGAGTGCAGGGATTAGAGAGTTAGTAGTGTCTTGTGTAAGATGTGACATATTTTGTATAGATTTTTTAGATGTATGTAACATGATTTGGAGACAGATTGAATGTGGGGAACAAAGGACAGTTCAGAGTTGAAGATGAACCCTAGACAGCGAGCTTGTAAGGTAGATTGTCGAGTTGTCAAGTTACGGAGATATCAGGATGGTAACTGCTCTTGGCTGGTGGGGATATAATTAATTCTGTTTTGGAAATATTGAGTTTGAGGTGGCGAGAAGACATCCAAGATGAGATGGCAGAGAAGCATTCAGAGACTCAGCCCAACACCACTGGTGACCACTCTGGGGTTGATAGATAGATTTGAGTATAATCCGCATATAAGTGATACTGAAATCCAAATGAGCTGATTAGTTTACCAAAATATGAGGTATAGATTGAGAAAAGTAGAGGACTGAGCCTTGCGGAACTCCAACTGACAGAGGTAGTGAAGATGATGTGGAATCAGAAAAGCACTGAAAGAGCAATTAGATAGGTAAGATGAGAACCAGGAAAGGGCTGTATCATTAATGCTGTGTACACACTTGTACAATCTGCATGAGATCCAGATGAGATTTTCACTATGTATACAATTTAGACTATCTGCATACATATCTGCAGATCTGCACTATATAGTCTATGCAGCCAAGACTTTCTGCTTGAGATACAGATGAGATTTTGACTATATAGTCAAAATCTTATCTGGATCTCATGCAGAGTGTACAAGTGTGTACACAGCATAAGACCTAGCTAGTGTGTTTTTAAGAGAAGAGTGTGATCAACAGTGTCAAAAGCAGCAAAAAGATCTAGAAGAAAGAGTAGGGAGTAATGGCCTTTTGTCACGTCTGGGTTTTTGTGCACTCAGTTATGACTGTGGTGAGAATGGTCCTGTAAAGGTATGCTGGTAGCTGAATCCGGGGAATGCTGGAATAATAGAAATAATAACTAAGGAACATCCGGTAAATGGCTCAGAGGCAGATGGTGTCTGATGAGCGTCTTGGAGACTGACTGTCTGGTAAGTGACTGAGAGGTGGACAGCATCCAATGAGCCGCTAGAAAGCTGGACAGTATCTGGGGAGAGTCTGGTAGCTGGACAGGAGCCCGGATACAGCTTGGAGGCTTGGTAGGGACAACGCATTGAACCAGGTAACTAGAAAACTGGATACTGGAATCAGGCGTCTGCATGTGTTGTTGCTGAAAGCAACCTCTGGCCTTGAATGCAGGATATTTATCCCACCTGTGTTACAAGGATTGGCTGACAGCAAGGAGGGTAATCCAAAATACATGGCATGGATACAGAAATCTCAGGCAGAACTAAACAGATGTGAGACCAGGAACAGGCCACCAAATGGTTACTGGCGATCTCTGCTGCAGGCTGAATTCACTCAGGTGTTTAATTAGTCAGCAATGCTCAGAACAACACTGATTGGCAGCATGGATGCAGTTTGAGCTTAGCAGAGACAGAAGATTACAAGTCAGTTAAACTGAAATAAGCAGATCCGTACCCCCTCCTTATGGGTGGACTCCTGACACCCACACTGAAATTTGGGCATCTAGTAAAGGAATCTTTGATTGGGTTAACAGGAGCTGCTAGTAAAGGAATCACAGAATAATATGAACTTCCTAGAAGTGGAATCAAGATATATGACTATTCTTTTTATTCTTATGAGAATGGCCCTTATTCTGGTTGGTGCGGTCAGAGCCGCACACGGGGCTCCGACCGCACAAACCAAGGGCCGCCCACCAGACGGATCGCCACGGCCGTCCGTACACGGACGGCTGGCGATCCGCACAAAAATGGTGGAGGCTACGCCTCCACCATGGTGGGAGCTGCCCCCTGCCTTCGATGGTCGACGACCATCGAAGGCAGGCCCGCACGCCGCGGCAGCTCCCGCAAGCTCAGACCACACGGACAATCGTCCGTGTGGGAGCTTGTAAGGGGGCTGAAAGCTGACATCCGGCGACGTCAGCTTTCCGCCCCCATGTCATGGTAATGAGGGCGTCATGCCCTCATTACCATGCATACGCCCCGCGTTTTCATGGGAACGCCCATGAAACGCGGGGCGTACACATAGGGAAATGAGGGGCTGAAGCCCCTCACGCCCCTATACGCCCCCTTTGCGGCGGACGAAATCCGTCTGCGGCGAAGGGGGCTGCACATGCGCAGAATGACCTCTGCGCATGTGCAGACCACAAACATCGGCGGTACGGCCGCACGCGGGCCGTACCGTGCCGATCTGAATAAGGGCCAATGTCTTGACCTTCCAGAGGGAGGTGGAACCTTTAAATCAGAGAATTATTTTTCAGGCAACACGGGATCTCCAAAGAAAGGAGTGATGTCTTAATCCAAGTTAGAATCTCAGTCTAAATCTAGAGTTAGAGCTGAACACTTTGTCGACCTCGAACTTACCACTGGATCACTGAGCTAACATACTGCAGAATAACAACACATATTGTAGAAATTGAAGAGCCAGAATATTGATCGGAAGTTGAAACTTGTGACCTGGAATGTCTGAGTGAACTAACATCAATAGTGGATAAGGATGTATATCCGATTTATATATCCGATTTATATATCCCTGGGTACAGTCTTCAAAGAGCTGGGGTTCCTGTGAGTTCCTGTGAGCCTTACCATGTTGATCCTTAGAAACGTGATTTTGTGTGGAAGGCTTGGATGACCCGTATGGGGAGTTTTTGAAGTGAATCTTTTGAGAACTGCTTCAGTAAAGGTCCTCAAGGTCTGTAGCACTGGATCATTGGACTCTATTTGCCCATTCTGAAGCTTCACTCCTGAAGGCCAGGAATAAGTGTTTGACTATATTGGTGAGAGTAATACCACAGGCAGGATTTGACTCTATCATGTACATATATTGGTGAACTAGGGTACTGTATTGCACTAGGTTGCTGTCAAAGTAGATAGGAGATGAAACCTCGGAGAATGTGTCCCTTGACGATTCTGAAGAAGGAATTAACTCTGCCTGTGACTATGCTCAGATGACTGTGATGAAACTGGGACTTTGGAAAGCCTCGACTAGTCAGTAACTTTAGGCATTTTTGGCAAGACTGGTGTCTCAGGTAAATAAGGCACAACATGAATGGCTGGAACAACCTCAGACCCGGAGGCCAGGGCATTAGGGACGTCAGGCCAGGAGGCCAGGGCATTAGGGACGTCAGGGCCGGAGGTCAGGGCATTAGGGACGTCAGGCCCGGAGGTCAGGGCATTAGGGACCTCAGGCCAGGAGGCCAGTGCAGAAGTGTCCTCAGGCCCGGAGAGAAATAAGAAAGATTGTTAACATATGTTAACAATTAACATATACCTAAATACAGGTATATGTAAAAAAAAAGAAAAGATGTGCCAGCACTGGCTGAATCAATACACCGTTCTAATTAAAAATATTTTAAAATTTGAATAAAGAAAAAAATGTATTACTAATATGAACCACAATTAAAAAATAATTAAAACAAAAGAATACAATAAAGTCAAAACTTGAGCTGTATTTGCTGTAAAATTATATGAGGTGACACTGTTCCAACTGAATAAAGATTTTAATGTTTGTATATTACCATTCCATATTGTTGTACTGGCTGATGGGGTCTGAAGACGATTTGGAGGATATTGATGTCCCACGTATGCAAATGTGCCTCCCGCAGATCCCTTGAGGGTGCTCTATGTTTGCAAGAGCTCAGGACACTGGAGGACAGGTAAATCAATCTATATCAGGCACAGACTACATGGATAAATAAATAATATACAGCACAGCACAGACTGTCAGTGTACAACCACACTACACTAACACAGTCAGACTATCAGCAGTGTAGTAGTTTAAACTACTACACCACGCAGGTAGTCACTACAGCAGTGTAGCACTACTACACTACGCAGGGAGTCACTACAGCAGCGTAGAACTACTACACCACGCAGGGAGTCACTACAGCAGCGTAGAACTACTACACCACGCAGGGAGTCACTACAGCAGCGTAGAACTACTACACCACGCAGGGAGTCACTACAGCAGCGTAGAACTACTACACCACGCAGGGAGTCACTACAGCAGCGAAGAACTACTACACCACGCAGGGAGTCACTACAGCAGCGTAGAACTACTACACCACGCAGGGAGTCACTACAGCAGCGTAGAACTACTACACCACGCAGGGAGTCACTACAGCAGCGTAGAACTACTACACCACGCAGGGAGTCACTACAGCAGCGTATAACTACTACACCACGCAGGGAGTCACTACAGCAGCGTAGAACTACTACTCCACGCAGGGAGTCACTACAGCAGCGTAGAACTACTACACCACGCAGGGAGTCACTACAGCAGCGTAGAACTACTACACCACGCAGGGAGTCACTACAGCAGCGTAGAACTACTACACCACGCAGGGAGTCACTACAGCAGCGTAGAACTACTACACCACGCAGGGAGTCACTACAGCAGCGTAGAACTACTACACCACGCAGGGAGTCACTACAGCAGCGTAGAACTACTACACCACGCAGGGAGTCACTACAGCAGCGTAGAACTACTACACCACGCAGGGAGTCACTACAGCAGCGTAGAACTACTACACCACGCAGGTAGTCACTACAGCAGCATAGAACTACTACACCACGCAGGTAGTCACTACAGCAGCGTAGAACTACTACACCACGCAGGTAGTCACTACAGCAGCATAGAACTACTACACCACGCAGGGAGTCACTACAGCAGCGTAGAACTACTACACCACGCATGGAGTCACTACAGCAGCGTAGAACTACTACACCACGCAGGGAGTCACTACAGCAGCGTAGAACTACTACACCACGCAGGGAGTCACTACAGCAGCGTAGAACTACTACACCACGCAGGGAGTCACTACAGCAGCGTAGAACTACTACACCACGCAGGGAGTCACTACAGCAGCGTAGAACTACTACACCACACGGGTTGCACAGCGGGGCGGGAGAGTGAGCACGGCCATCCTTATTTACATATAGTGATGTTGTAGTGACATCCGGATCTTACGAGATTCAACAGCGGGATCTTGCGGGCGCCGGAAAGACGTGGGGAGGGAAAGTCGGGGAGGGAAAACCTGAACAGGCTCGTGAACGTGCTCGAATAGGGGGGTGTTCGGATTCCCTGAATCCGGACACGCTCTTCTCTACCCATGACCGTATGTTAATTGTAGCACATTCCCCATGCAGCATGCCTCTCACCTCCCCCATAACAGTGTTTTAAGTGCACCCCAGAACCTCTCCCCCCATTCAGCATGCCTCACAACTCCCCTCCATGACAGTGTATTAATTGCACCCCAGCACCTACCCCCATGCAACATTCCTCACACCTCCCCCATGTTAGTTTATTACTTACACCCCAGCACCTCTCTCCCCACTGTGCAGCATGCCTCACACCTCTCCCATGACAATGTATTAATGCCTCATACCTCCCCCATGACAGTGTATTAATTGAAACCCATCACCTCAACCTGCCCCGTACAGCATGCCTCACACCTCCTCCCACGACAGTGTATTAATTGAAACCCATCACCTCAACCCACCCCGTGCAGCATGCCTCGCACCCCCCCCCCCCCCATGACAATGTGTTAAATGCACCCCAGCACCTCAACCCACCCCATATAGCATGCCTCACACCTCCCTCCAATAGAAACATAATTTGACAGCAGGTATGAACCACTTGGCCCATCTAGTCGGCCCCTTTTTTAAACATAAAAACAAAAAGAAGAGGGTGCATACAATAAAGCGCTCAATGTGAACCTTGGTACCATACAGATTGTAAATGTATATTACAGACTCCTTGTAGTTATCCAATGCCAGACCAGGAGGATATCTGTAATGATAACCACTTCCTCACATAACAGATTGTGGTTGAGGTAGTAGAACAGAAAGGAACAATAGTGCAAATTATCTTTGATAAAAGATGTGGTACTTGTGTATTATCACGGCTCCCATCTCATTGCATACCATAAGGCTTAAGATGGTATGCGATGAGATGTGCTGCGATGGGACCCGATCTTATACAATTTAAAATTGTATACCATTGTATATGGCATACAATGAGATGAGATGAGATTTTAAATTGTATAAGCACACTAATGGGTGCTTTCAAGGTCAATTGGTCCCCTATAAGATTTTCATACCCCCACTATCCATGTCGGCGTGGAGTTGACTTTATATAGTGTGGCGAGCCACCGAGCCCGAAGCGTGGCGAGGGGACGCGTAATACATGTAAAGTATTACGCGTCCGCTCGCCACTCTTCGGGCTCGCCACACTATATAAAATCAACTCCACGCCGACATGGATAGTGGGGGTATGAAAAGGTCAGAGGACGCGTACCGCCGCCCCTCCCGGGCTCGCTGCGCTTGCCACGCTTCGGGTTGGTGTTGATAGTGGGGGTGGCGTGGGGGTGCATTTAACATTGTAAGCACCCATTAGGGTGCTTATACAATTACAAATCTTATAGTGGGGCCAATTGACCTGGAAAGCACCCATTAGTGTGCTTATACAATTTAAAATCTCATCATATGACATATACCAGGGGTGTCAAACTCAAATTCATCGGGGGCCGCATCAGCAGTTTGGTCACCCTCAAAGGGCCGGTTGTATCTGTAGGTCCCCCTGTATAATTATAATGCCATGACACCACAGGCTGCTCCCCCTGTATAATAATAATGCCATGACACCACAGACTGCTCCCCCTGTATAATATAATAAAAGTAATGCCATGACACATAAGTGATTATACAGAAGGAGCAGCCTGTGGTGTCATGGCATTATTATTATTATTATACACAGGGACAACTCAGGAAACAACAGATGTATATATTTTTTTTATTGTGAGTGTGATCCTCATCCTCACTTACTGTTTCTCCGTCTGTCCTGCAGCTACTGCGGCTTCCAGCTTGTCACACTGTCCCTGACTCCCGGTCCAGCTTCCCTGCCTGCTCCTACTTCTCTACAGACGCATGGGCGGGCGGCGTCATCGTCATGACGTCCCCACCCAGTGTCTGTCACTGCCGGGCATCAGAGGGAACAGGCGGCCGGGCCCTCCTCCACGCAGCCGTGGAGGCCGGCGGCCTTGTTTCTGTAGCCGCATACATATGTGCCTACAGGAACATGGCCGCCGACAGTGGAGGAACAGGTAAGGCGGCCACGGACGTGGATGCGGCCCGCAGCACTCCTGTTTTAGACACACTGCCCCTGCGTGCTATTTCCTCACGCAGGCCACATGACGAGGTCTGGCGGGCCGGATTTGGCCCGCGGGCCTTGTGTTTGACACCCGTGCCATATACAATGGTATACAATTTTAAATTGTATAAGATCCCATAAGAAGGAAATCGTGGGAGCTGTGATAATACACAAGTACCAAAGATGTATTTAATAACAGGTCCACACTTACAATAGGTAGACTGTTACAACAGCATAGGACATGACTCCTACAAGGCAAAACAGCAACAGGCTCAGATGAAATTTTAGGCAGGCTCAGTCTCAGGGTCCAGGCACCAGTCCGGAACAGGGGATGTATATTAGCTCAATATATGAGCAATATAACAGGAGTGTATATTAGTGATGGGTAGTTCATGAATGATTAGTTCGAAATGAACTAATCTTCAAAGTGAACGAAATGGTGCAGATCACTGCTCTGCCAAAGATTAGTTCATTTAGTTCACCAAGAAGTAAGAATAACGCAATGACTGCCATAGGAAAGGAGTGAATTAAACATCCAAGGCTGTGTGTACACCACGGAGCATGTGACTCGGAGCCAATAGGAAAGCAGGGGAGGGCAGTTAGCTGGGATAAAAGGGACAGGGAAGGAGGAGTCTTCCTCTTTTCCCTGTGGAATTTCTGGTGAGTGGAAGCTTTTGTTTTCCCCCTCCCTGACCCTGCTGTAGAATATAGCCCTAGGCTATGTAACTAGCCTTTGATCTATAGACATTGGTTATTTAGGTAGACTGTTTAGCTAACCTTTAGGGACAAGGGGTTATACACTAGCTTTACACTCAGGATTACAAAACATATGGGGGAGAACTTTGGTTGTTAGTCTGCGTGCCCAGATTGTTCAGTCCAAATTGATTAGTCCAACTGTTTAATTGTGTGCCCGCCTGCACCCCTGAACGATGGCAATCCACCCGCAGTGCAGGTCCCAGCCACTCGCTTGATTTGCTGGGGAGGCCGGGCCTGTCCGCTCACCCTCGCAGCCTTCGCAGATTCCCCTGCATCGTCCCACTGCTGGCATACAGCGTCCCCCTCCACGTACCTTATCGGGCAGTGCTGCGGCAACGGACACATCACCGGTGTCGCTGCCTCCATGTCCCCTCTTACCTCCGTTCCCTGGCCGGATTATGGGAGAGCCATTCCGGCTGCGGCAGGGAGGAGGAGGGCGCCAGTCACCAGCCAGGCCAGTGGCATCGGGAAATGGGAGAGCTCTCGCGGCAGTCGACAGTGGGGGAGCGGAGCTGCAGCAGCGGCACACCGCACGGCACCAGGAAGTCCGCGCCAGGCATGGTCACACTGTCTGCTCCTTCCAACCCAAGACCTCGGGCAGTGGCACATTCTACTGCGACCAGGTCAGAGACGCGGCTGGGGGGCATGGGGAATACGGGCACCCAGGTACTCCGCCTGCTTCTGGGCCACGAGTACGGTCAGGGGGAAAGGCGGGGAGGAGGAATGCAAGGCAGCATGCAGACGTCCACAGGGAAAAGGAGCAGCAAGCTCCGGTTTGCTGGCACTTAGCAGGAAAACTTGGAGCCGGAGGGGGGAGGTACAGCAAAATGCAATGTAATACAGGAAGCCTATATTTATAGGGGTGAGCCTTGGGGGGATCAGGTCAGGGCTCCCGGTCCCCCAGCAGGATCCACTGGGCCACCGTAAATGGTGCCTAAAGTAGACATGCAGCAGCAAGGGTGGTTCATTAACCCCTTTGGAGTGCCCTATGGCGATGAGACTGATCTTACAATTTAGAGAACAAGAACATGCTAATATGTATGTGTTAAGGGGGAGGCTAAGGTAGTACAGTTATTTGATGGCCCATCTAGTTGCCAATTAACATACCAACATGTTTTCGGAGGGTGCAGTTTATGGTGCTCAGGAGGCTGTTACAGTTATTGGTTGACCCAGGGGTAGCTAAGGTATTACACACATCCGTTCGCCCATCCTGTCTGCCCAATTAACCAAACAGCATGTCTTAGATTGTGCCTGAGTACCCGCAGGAGGCCCTCACAGGCAGGGGGTGACAGTAGGCAAACCCCACACAGGCATATTCATTTATTTACAGTTTCTCATATAGCGCAGCAGACTCCGTGGCACGGGAAGACACAACAGAACGAGGAAAATGCACTATATGTAAAGCCATTGTTAAATTATATACGAGCAGTCTCCCTCATTTGGGTGCACACATTACACTGTTACATTTGGCCCTAAAATAACTGATTTATGGCTCACCTACATTAGATTACAAGGCATTTTAAAAGATTCCCCTCAGATGTAGCAGTACACACCCACGCTTCTAGGTGCCACGTGCACAATCTCTCCTTATAGGGAACTAGACTCGCCCTTGGGATGTGGCATGACACGCCGCCTCAGGGGGCACCGTGCAATCTCTCCGTATATGGAACTAGACATGCCCCTTTTTGAATGGGGCACAACACGCCGCCTCAGGGGGTGCAAAATTCTACTACTAACTATCATCTCCCTGAAACTAGTTCTCAAAAGTAGCCTAGTTGTCCCAGAGTACCAATCGCAAGAGGGTCACCACTGGTTGAGACCACATAGATGTATATGCAGATAGGGGGCTCCAAGTTTAATAGCCCACCTACAAGACAGCTGGCCTTAGACTTATATACTGTTACAGTTATAAAACAGGAAAACATGCTGATACAGTAGGTGTTAAAGGGGTAGACAAGGAATGTCAGCTATTCAATGGCCCTGCTAGTAGCAGTGATGCTATACACTGTACCACCTTACTGCCCATATGCTGTCACATGGCCCACTAACTGCAATTTCCTTCTATAATTGCCAAGTTTGCATATTTATTTATTTATTTACAGTTTCTTATATGGCGCAGCAGATGCCCTGCTGCAAGCTTACAATCTATAGATATTCTGTCATATGGCCCACTATCAGCATTCGCTTTCTATAATGGACATGTTTGCCCTTGGTGTTTTATGTCTCAATAAGATCAGCCGCAATCCCTAGGCATACAGTAAAAGGTGTTGGCCTCAGGGATCACCATTCTCCACTCATCGGTCTGGAAGTTGCGTCTTTATAACGGCATGATAAATAGATTACATACTATGACGGTAGGAGCAAAGGGCAATGCATAATGAGTTATTTAAGAGCAACAGCCTTGAAGGGTCAGATTAGCTATATTCTAGGTTAGAAGACATGCCATCTGCTTCTCAAATCTACAATTATTAAGAGCAATGGCAAAAAATGATGGCATGTTTTGCAGCAAAACACAGAAGTTATGTGCATGGACATAGAGTAGTTAGTTTTCCGCTCAGATATTCGCTATTGCTTCCCGACTATGTCGCAAGCAGCAACATAAGTAAAGCTAAAACCGCTAGCATTATGTTAATAACCAATACTCCCAATTATAATATTCCACACTCATACTTGTACATTCATTGGGTGCGGACAACAAAATGAGTTTTAATGGGCAAATGCGTCCATGTGGAAGGAAATATGGGATTTCAGATCCAGGGCAGGGAGCTAGGGGTAAAAGGTTCCCTGGAACACACTACGTAATATGGGAACAATATGAATCACTGCTAACACTTAGATAGTAGCAATTGCAGGAATACGTACATCGGGATTATAGCATCCTTTTGCCTGTTATTCGCTAGCCATGGCGGAAAGATCTGGCGGATATGGCCATATGTTTCAATACCATATTATCAATTTGATCCCACCCCCCATACCCCCCACCCTCCACGGGTCGCACTATATAGGCATGAACATAACTACAGCATTAGGGAAGTGTGAGGGCAGTAGGACAGGGACCAGTCACATGTCTCCACAGATGACAAATTGCTAGAGGAAACGTGGAAGGAATTGAAAATCGAATCCAAATCGAACAAGGAGGTTGATGAGGAGTGGACAGCCGAGGCAGAGCAAGCAGGAGACGGCCCTTCCAGTGGTAAGACAAGGTTTTTTGGTGTTCTTCCATTTCTGCCCTGGGTCTCACGCCAGCCACTCTTTATAGGAAGGGGCCGGGAGTAAGTAGCACGGCCAGGGCTCCCAAGCGCACAGCCAGCCAGGTATGCCAGTAGGCGGGCAAGCAAGCAAGGACACAGCAATAAGTGCAGGAGGGCGGCATGGCCAGGGGGGGTCCAATGCGACTACACCGCAGATCCAGGAGGCTTGAAAGAGAGCCGCAGTCACGCCAGCCAATTACAGCTAGACATCATGGCCCTTTCCTTCTAAATGAAACAAAGCTTAATTTGGAAGCTCACAGATCAAGGGGGCCACGGCCATTGCTACAGGGCAACCTTCATAACGGTTACAGCTGCTCTCAGCGGCGCAGTATTGCAATCCCGCTTACTTAACTACAGCAAAGGGAGTAAGTGGGGCTAAAAAGGGACATGCTGCGGCCCGAAACACTTCTCTAGTATAGCCGACAGGGAGAGCTGGGGCGCCACTCCTTATCTTGCACCATAGGGACCAGAAGCTGTGCTGCCGCAGCGGGCTTGCCCGGAAAATTTCCGGGCATACCACAAATATCAAATAGGTGTGCGCCAGTGGTGTCCAGGTGTGCACCACTGGCGCACCACCTCTTGAGCCCCCCTCCCCAATTACCTTTCACTGTAGCTGAGCTCCGGCGATCGTACGCCGGAGCTCAGCCTCTTCTAAAATGCCTGTAGCCGCCTGTCATTTTGAGCAATGACGTAGGCGGCAGGCTCGGGGATGTTCGGGACGGCTCGGGGGACTCAGGAGAACGCAGGCGCCCGAGTCCTCCCGGGCCACCGCGAAACATCCCCGAGCCTGCCGCCTGCGTGATGATTGACAGGCGGCAGGGGGAACTTGGAAGCGGCGGCAGGGGAGCTCCGGAGCACTAACGCTGGAGTGAAAGTGAGGGGGGGGGGAGCACCTTATGATCTGTGGTGGGTTTTGCTGGTGCAGGAAAAACCTGCCCTGGTAGGTTTGTCCTGCCCCAGCAAAACCCACCACTCAAGGGGTTAAGCAAGTGGGATGTGTAACACACAGACAGACAGAGCCCAGCAGTTAAGGCTCATTTACTGTACCTGTATCTTTCCTTCCTGAATCTAAAGTTAAAAGTACAACAAAGCCCAGCAAATACAGATCTAATAAAGGAAAAATCTGCACTGCCTAGCCAAAGTCTATGGCCCTTATTCTGATCGGTGCGGATTTCTCCGCATGCGTACGTCCCGCCGATGGTTATCGTCTGCGCATGTGCAGAGGTCACTCTGCGCATGTGCAGGCGATTTCACCGCACGTATTCTTTATACGCCGCACAGGGGGCGTAGAGGGGCGTGAGGGGCTACTTAGCCTCATTACCCTATGCATACGCCCCGCGTTTCATGGGCGTTCCCATGCAAACGCGGGGCGTATGCATGGTAATGAGGCTGTGACGCGTGTGTAGGGGGCGGGCATCTGACATTTGCCGGTACAGTACCGTTTTTTAACAGTCTGAACCGGCAAATTCTAATAGTACCGAATGTACCGATTTTTATACATGCCTGAGCTGGCGTCACAGTCTCAGTCACTCTCATGTGCGCCGCTTCCTTCTCCTGGCTCCCTCCCTGTGGTATGCCTCCTGTGGTGCGCTGTCGGCTCCCCGGCTCTCCCCCACCTGTTCCCGTGCATTGCGCGGGCCGGTGCCGGGCGTCCCACCCCCTGTCAAAGGCCTGCCACCAGCAGTGATGTGGCCCACACATCACAGCAATCAGCTGGTTATTTTATTTTAAATGCCCAGCTCGTACAAATACGAAAAGAGGATGGCCACGCCCCCTTACCAGTGGACACACCCACTTTACTCATGGCCACACCCCCTTTCGGGTGTGTACAGATTTCCATTCTTCAGATGTTGGAGGGTATGCAGAAGCTGACTGGTTACTTTGCAAACTCTCTACTTTGGGCGGTATTCAATGACTTTTATCGCCAGTCACGGCGATACTGTTTTTAGATTTGCCATCAATTTGCCGGCTTTTTTGCGGCGATTCGCCATGCATGGGGATTCGCCGGAACTCGACGAGTCAACCTATTCAACGTGGCTGAGATTCGCCGACCCTAACGGCGAATCTCAGCCAATCCGGCGTATCCCTAAACAGCTCCATTACTGTAGTCAGTGTTTAAGAAATTGCAGTGAAATGCAAAAAAAATGCAAATTACCCTGAAAAAACGATTCCAATACAGCAGACTGCAAAAGCTGTGTAATCTCCTCAAAGGCCAAACGAAGGAGTGAGGTGGGGAGGAGATTCATGGGTAATTGAGGTGAATCATGGGTAATAACAATGCATTGTGGGAGAAAAAAAAATACCAGAAAAAATTAAATACATATTTATATAGCACTTCTACAACCATAAAATCACACAAGGGCAGCAAATAATATTAGATTACACTTGCAGAGTTAAATTGAACACTTAAAACCAATTATTTCAAAAGTTCATATAAAAGTTCACCATAAAAAGATGACGAGGGAAACTCGGTGAAGAACGGCGAGAAGAATCAAGAAATAGATTCGCCAACTTCTCATTGAATACACTATTGGCGAATCATGGCGAATCCCAATGAAAAATCCTATTGACAAAGCCCGGCGATTTGCAGCGAATAACATATGGCGAATTGTCCTTCATTCGCCGGTCGCCATCGGCGAATATAGCTCATTGAATAGCGTGATTCGCTTTTGGAGCTCCAAAAATCGCCGACACACACGAAAAAATCACAGATTCACCATAAAACTTGGCGAAACTGCCTCATTGAATACCGCCCTTTATCTCTAAGGTCAGTTACATTGGGGCAAAGGACATGTTTTTTTCTAATTACTGTATTTTAAAAGCAAAAAAAAGTGACATTACATTACTCTGAATTTGGGTATTGTACTCACATATTATGGAAGTTAAATAGTAACCACAATGGGATTAATATTGCAGAGCTAAACAATAAACATGTCACTATAAGGGTGCTGGATAACTTACTGCTTTTCTAAAATAATTTGATTTATTAAACATATCTGATATATATGATTCTTACAAGACTATAACTCCTACAATGAGCTGGTATTACAATGCCTGCTCTGTGTGTAATAATGTAGTCTAGTTCATCTAGTTCCATGCACTCCTCCCCCCCCCCCAGAAGCAAGGTCATCACCAGGTTGTTGCGGTGGTTCCATCCCCTGTTCCGGACTGGTGCCCGGACCCTGAGACTGAGCCTGCCTAAAATTTCATCTGAGCCTTGTAGGAGTCATGTCCTATGCTGTTGTAACCGTCTACCTTTTGTAAGTGTGGACCTGTTATCAGGGCCATCTTAACAGCAGTGTGGGCCCCTGGGCAAAGCAATGCACTGGGGCCCTTACCCATTCTCCCCTCCTAGGGGTGGGGGTGCTATCAGCAGCAGCTTTGATGTCCCACGGGTGGCAGGGGGTGCTCTATCTTCCACTCAACATGTAGGACCTGGAGCAGTAACTTCTGCTAATTACTCCTTTACTGCACAGGAGGTGGGAGGGTGAACACTAATGCTGTGTACACACGGGGTAATATGATTGCTGGGGATATATTGCTAGCAAAATATCCCCAGCAATCATATTGCTCAGTGTCTCCTTTTCATCAGCGATGAAAAGGAGACACTGCTACGGGGCGGAGGGGGAGCGCAGCAGCAGCAGACGCTGCTGCTGTCACTTTGATGGGAGGAGGGAGGGAGCAGCCGCACGGGGCTGGGGAGATCAATGCTGATCTCCACGGCGCTGACCTCCCGGCACAGCGATCACCGGGGAAAGCCGCTGGTCGCAGGAGCATGATCCTGCGACCAGTGACCATTAGGCAGTGCACACGGAAGTGCGCAGCTGGCGATTTATCACCAGCTGCGCTCCAAATCACTGGCAATATGGTCGCTCAGCGACCATATTCCCAGCGATTTTACATGAAATTGCACCCATGTGTACTCACCTTAACATGTGGAAGGGGGCACTGAGCTGAATGAAGGGTCCCTTGTAAATGACTTCCAGGGAGGTAAGGGGTGTTTTATACGCAGGGGAGGGTTGGATAATGGAGTGGGCTTAATATTCGTCATTTTCCGGTGGATGGGCAGCATGTTTGACTGTAGATATAGTCATTATCTGGAAATAGATTTCTTAGCCTTCAATAGTATAAAAACCTAGAGTCCCAACTTTCAGGAGGTACTGGGGACTTGGGGATCAGAGATCAGGAGCCAGAGCAATCCATTGACAAAAATATAAAACTGTACACCAGACGTTTGGAGCTGGAGCAGGGACCGGCTGCTGGAAGGCTGAAATCTCTGGTTCTGGGCATGATACAGACAAGCTGCTAGTGTCAACAGAAAGGGGAGAGTCCCAGCTTTTGGAATATACTCTCTGAAAAACTCTAAGGGTCACATTTATCAACCAATATTTGCTGCTAAATTTCCGAAAACACCCGTTATCGGGGGTTAACCGCAAATATTAAATATCCCCCTAATGTATCACAGGGGACCATGGCAGAAATCTCCGATCCCTGCTGCGATCCCCCCCTGCAGCGCCGCCGGCCGCGCTGCCCGATGTTGATACATCGAGCAGCTTTGCATCCCCCATAGAAACCTATGGGGGATGCGAAGCTGCTTGATGTATCAACATCGGGCAGCCCGGCTTCGCACCCCTGGGCTATCGCCATTCTGATATGGTGATAGCCCATTGTAGCCTATGGCTACACATCCGGTCAGCAGGGTCGCGGGGGGGGGGGGTCAGCGCGTAACCGCGCATGCGCAGACCCCCGGCTTCCGGCTCCAGGCATCGCAGGGACGGGCTCTTTTTGGAGCTCTGTCCCTGCGCCTAGCAGGTAATACATTGGGGCGAAATTATTGCATTGGGTGGTAATATTCCACCCAGATCGCATTGTAAATGCAATCAATGGTAAATGGGGGCCCTAGTCAGAGAGAACCTGAGAAATATGACTGTGAATTGCAATTCACAGGTTAGATGTGGACTGCTGCTTCGAAGTTGGATATCTCCAGTTCCGCAGGGCCGATTTTCAAAATCCTGGTATCCCTGGAAAAAGGGGATCCTCAGCTATCAGAATAGGGCCCTTATACACTTGGGGCCCCTGGGCAAGTGCCCATTAAGCCCATACGAAAAGACGGCCCTGCCTGTTATTAAATCCATCTTTTATCAAAGATACTTTGCACTATTGTTCCTTTCTGTTCTACTACCTCAACCACAATCTATTGTGTGAGGAGGTGGTTATCATTACAGACATCCTCCTGGTCTGGCATTGGATAACTACAAGGAGTCTGTAATATACATTTACAATCTGTATGGAACCAAGGTTCACATTGAGCGCTTTATTGTATGCACCCTCTTCTTTTTGTTTTCACGTTTGTACTTTGGGTTTATTTTGGATGTTAACCCTTGGGTGTATGTATTTAAGCTGCACGCTGTGTTAATCGCGCACAATTGTTATTACCATCTCTTCTGTGCTTTCCTTTTTTAAACATGTTACCTCAAACCATATTATATCCTTATTTCTGTGTAAGGATATCAATATGCCTATCCCAAGCATGTTTACATTGCTCTACTGTATTTGCGTCTACCACCTCTGATGGGAGGCTATTCCACTTATCTACTACTCTTTCTGTGACGTAATTCTTCCTCACATTTCCCCTGAATCTTCCTCCCTCTAGTGTCAGTGCATGTCCCCGTGCTCTGCTGCTCCTCTTCCTGTGAAGAATGTCTCCCACCTGTACCTTCCTCCCTCTAGTGTCAGTGCATGTCCTCGTGTTCTGCTGCTCCTCTTCCTGTGAGGAATGTCTCCCACCTGCACCTTCCTCCCTCTAGTGTCAGTGCATGTCCTCGTGTTCTGCTGCTCCTCTTCCTGTGAGGAATGTCTCCCACCTGCACCTTCCTCCCTCTAGTGTCAGTGCATGTCCTCGTGTTCTGCTGCTCCTCTTCCTGTGAAGAATGTCTCCCACCTGTACCTTCCTCCCTCTAGTGTCAGTGCGTGTCCTCGTGTTCTGTCGCTCCTCTTCCTGTGACTAATGTCTCCCACCTGTACCTTCCTCCCCCTAGTGTCAGTGCATGTCCTCGTGTTCTGCTGCTCCTCTTCCTGTGAAGAATGTCTCCCACCTGTACCTTTTTAAAACCCTTGTAAAAAGGTATCAAGTGTTTAATTGCACCCCAGCACCTCACCCCATGCAGCATGCCTCACACCTCCCCCAAAGACAGTGTGTTAATTGCACCCCAGCACCTCTCCCCCTGTGCAGCATGCCTCACACCTCCCCCAAAGACAGTGTGTTAATTGCAGCCCAGCACCCCTCCCCCTGTGCAGCATGCCTCAAACCTCCCCCAAAGACAGTGTATTAATTGAACCTCTCTCCCCGTGCAGCATGCCTCACACCTCCCCCAAAGACAGTGTGTTCATTGCACCCCAGCACGTCTCTCCCCCCTGCGCAGTATGCCTCACACATCCACCCATGACAGTGTATTAATTGCACCCCAGCACCTCCCCCCATGCAGCATGCCTCACACCTCCCCGCATGACAGTGTATTAATTGCACCCCAGCACCTCCCCCCCGTGCAGCATGCCTCACACCTCCCCCCATGACAGTGTATTAATTGCACCCCAGCACCTCTCTCCCCCCTGCGCAGCATGCCTCATACATCCACCCATGACAGTGTATTAATTGCACCCCAGTACCTCCCCCCATGCAGCATGCCTCACACCTCCCCATGACAGTATATTAATTGCACCCCAGCACCTCCCCCCATGCAGCATGCCTCACACCTCCCCATGACAGTATATTAATTGCACCCCAGCACCTCTCTCCCCCTGTGCAGCAAGCCTCACACCTCCCCGCTTGACAGTGTATTAATTGCACCCCAGTACCTCCCCCTGTGCAGTATGCGTCACACCTCCCCCAAAGACAGTGTATTAATTGCACCCCAGCACCTCTCTCTCCCCATGCAGCATGCCTCACACCTCCCCCCACGCAGTAGGTCTTGAGGAAGTCTCTGGTTGCCTAATAGAGGAAATGTGTCACTTTCGCCCATACAGCAGGCAAAGCATCCGAAAAACCAACCCACACCCCACTCCCCCCCTCTTCCTGCCTCTAGTGCTCTGGGTCTTGTAGCACATTGACTGAAGAGGTTTGTCTGCCTCCCACCTCCCCCAACCAGCTCGGCAGCTGCACAGCACGGACATCCACGGGGAGCCAGACTCTGCCACATATTCCTGCCCAGCCTGAGCGTGGCACAAGGAGGGCACGGCCATTTGCATTCCTCACGTAGTGGGACAGGTGAGCATGTAATTACAGCCTCAGGCAATACCCTGCACCATGTAAATGACTGATATACATTACAGTGCTCTCGCTTCCATGTCTAATCCATCCCAGCTGCAATAACAACACGTCTGACTGCTGCTTGCTGTAATAAGCTCACTGACCTGACCAACTACTGCTGCTACAACAACCAGTTACCCCCTACCCTGCCAGACCAGAGCCAAACACGACACTTACACCAGGCTGACTTTGCTTTATAACTTCTCAGTGCAAATGGCAATGTATTAATTACATCACAGAACTCAAGGTGCCCATACACGGTATAATTGTTGGGTGCGATGAGATGCTGCACATACTTTTTGTACTAGAACTCAAATCATCTCATTGCAAAACGTATGCGATGCGATGTGATATTGTATACAATAATTGTACTGTGTATGGGCACCTTTAGAGCTGGGATAGCAGCCTATTAACCCTGCGATTGCCATCTGGGGCTCTCTGTATAGTCATAAAGGTGGCCGGCTCTCCGTCACTGGTCACAGATGTATAACTGCATTATTCATGTACTTTTATATATGTTTGGTTCATTATTTTGGATTGTTTTTAGTTATTTGTACGATTTGATAAAGTTCCCTTATTTTACCTATTTCCTATGTGTCCTGTGAGAGGCGTGATAGGGACTCAGGAAAATTATTACTGTTCCCAATTCACCAGCGCAATATATTCCATCTGTTTGTTTTCTCCTCTTATATATATATTTGCAGTAGGTGAATCCGTTTTTTAATTGCACCCCAGCACCCTAACCCCCCCCCCCCTGTGCAGCATGCATCACACCTCCCCCCAGGACAGTGTGTTAATTGCACCCTAGAACCTTGCCCCCCCATGCAGCATGCCTCATAGCCCCCATGACAGTGTATTAATTGCACCCCAGAACCTCTACCCCAATGCAGCATGCCTCACATCTCGCCCCATGACATTGTATTCATTGCATTCCAGCACCTCCCCTCATGCAGTATGCCTCACACCTCACCCATGAGTGTATTAATTACAATACCTCCCCCCATGCAGCATGCCTCACCCCCCCCCCATGCAGCATGCCTCACAACCCCCCCATGAGTGTATTAATTGCACCCCCAGAACCTCCCCCCATGCAGTATGTCTCACACCTCCCCTATGACAGTGTATTAATTACAGGACCTCCCCCCATGCAGCATGCCTCACCCCCCCCCCATGCAGCATGCCTCACAACCCCCCCATGAGTGTATTAATTGCACCCCAGAACCTCCCCCCATGCAGTATGTCTCACACCTCCCCTATGACAGTGTATTAATTACAGTACCTCCCCCCATGCAGCATGCCTCACCCCCCCCCCATGCAGCATGCCTCACAACCCCCCCATGCAGCATGCCTCACACCCCCCCATGCAGCATGCCTCACAACCCCCATGCAGCAAGCATCAGAATAACAGTGTCTCACCTTAAGGGGGGTGTGGTATAACACATCAACAGTCAGGATTCCGACAGTCATTACTCGGAATCCCGACTGCACAGCGGGGGGAGCGCAATGAAGCCCCTTGCGGGCTCGCTGCGCTCGCCACCTATTTTATTCTCCCTCTATGGGGGTCGTGGACCCCCACGAGGGAGCAGTTGGGATTCCGACGTCGGAGTAATGAGTGGTTTCTAAATATAATCCAAAATACCCCATTCTGCAGAGCATTGGAGTAAGTTCAGGCATCTGGGGGGGGGGGGTAATTTATTCACTTCTTTTGTGTGCCCAGGCTATCTCATCGCATATCATCGCATCGCATGCCATTTTTGCGATGCAATTTTTTTTGTTAATTTATTCACTGCACTTATGTCCCCAGGGCCATATCATCGCATGGCATCGCACCTCGCGCAAAATCGCATGCGATTTTCTGGGGTGCTATGCCATGACATTAGGTATACAATAATATGATTGTATGTCCCAAAAATAGGTTTAATGCACCCCCCCCCCACACACACACACACACTCTCCACGCCACCCCGAAGCGTGGCGAGTGGCGGCAGAACGCGTCCTCCGACTTTTTCATTACCCCACTATCCACGTCGTCGTGGAGTTGAATTTATATAGTGTGGCGAGAGCAGCGAGCCACCAAGCCCAAAGCGTGGCAAGTGGACGCGGAATACATGGAGCTTATAATGAAGGGCAATTCCTGCCCGAAAGCGCGCTTAAGCTAAGTGAACACCACCGAACGGACCCTATCCTGAGGCCATTGGAAGGAGCTGCATCCCCACTGAGGACCGCTGGTCGGATATCCAGAGGGTTGTTTGCGTGATCTCCGTGGCACAGTATTTGGATCCTGTCACCCTGAATGGGTATTTTGCTTGTTTTTATCGATCACATGTGAGTGTAACCAATAAATTGTTATTTTAAATTTTGACAAACGGTGTTGCACTATATACCTTCTTATCGAGTCCCCAGGGAACGTTAAATTGGAGGAACATGTTGGATTGAGAGAGAGATAAAGACCTTGTTGATATGCGCATATTTACTTATGAAATGTGAGTGACCTGATTAAACAGCACCATTTCATTCATATCTCAACAATACTACACTATGGTTTCTTTCTGTGTTTGAGTTTTCTTTTAGATCTAAGGAAGCTCTACCCTAAAGTATATGTACCATTGTGTAAGTGGTCATACTTATCTTGTGTTAACACTCGCCAGTGGATTTACAAATAATTTTGTTTGTATCCTATGTAAAGTAACCCGACAGGATTAGTGGGGTAATGAAACAGTTGGAGGACGCGTTCTGCCGCCCCTCGAGGGGCTCTCTGTGCTCGCCACGCTTCGGGGTGCCGTGGATAGTGCGTTAAACCTATTTTTGGGACATACAATGATATTATTGTACAGCTAGTGTCATGGCATCGCACACCCTATAAAATCGCATGCGATTTTGCGGGACATGCGATGCCATGCCATGCGATTTTGTGGGGTACAATGGCCATAGGATGCGATTTCCCTACGGTCAGGGCTATTTTTGTGCAGGCTCTAGCAGGAACTGTGGCCCTTATTCTAGTTCACTCTTTCTGACAAAATATTTCTTAGATGGACAAAACCATGTGCACTGCAGATGAGGCAGGTGTTACTTGTGCAGAGATAATTAGATTTGGGTGGGGTTTTACACTTGCCTCACCTGCAGTGCTCATGGTTTTGTCCATCTAAGAAATATTTTGTCAGAAAGAGTGAACTAGAATAAGGGCCACAGTTCCTGCTAGAGCCTGCACAAAAATAGCCCTGCCTACGGTGCTGTACGTAGGAAATCTGGGCGCCGTGCTAGGAAACAAGTACCGAAAATTACAATAAAAAGTAGCTTTCAATGAGTCATTTTTAAAACAAGTAAAGTATAAAAAAAAACACATATAAGACAAACAAGTGAGAGGTGTGTGTGTGCGCGTGTTAAACAGCACGTGTGCGAGAACCGTGTGTGGGATCATTTCCCTTTTAATAGTAAGAATGTTCAGCTATTTATCAGCTGTCTCAAAGTTAAAGTTGCTATTTGTGTGTCTTCATATACTAGATGGTGATACATATATGTAAAACATATTACTTAAACAGCAAAGATGGGCCACCTGCCGCTCTGGGCCCCATAGCAGCTGCACCCCTTGCACCTATGGTAGTTCCGCCCTTGACAGGTTCCCCTGTTGTATGAAACACCAGTAGTGTCTGTGTTAGTAGAATGTTTTAAACATTTGTTTCCAGCTGATAATGTAAGCAAAATATCATTAAAGGCCCATACACACTAGAAGATTTTCATTTCAAAAGACTTTGCCAAAATCTCTGATGGATATATCTGTCACCAAAGTAGTGCGTACACATTGGGCTATTTTACCCAAAGAGCAAGAGATTTTCAAGAGGCAAAAGACTTTGCTAAAAATCTTTTATTATAAGGCTATTTACATTTGGGCGGGGTTTGAATGCCAAGGGTGGGAGCAGGGGCCATTTTATTCAGTGCGTTTTTGTTCTTGGGGCCTGATTCAGAACTGATCATTGGGCTGTGTATATTCAGAGCCCAGTGATCAGGTAAACCCTGCCCCATGCCACACCACCAGGGTGAAATCCCTCCCATCTGCACAGCTGCGATTTCATTTGCTGCCGTACACATAGGTAGAAACCATTCACTATCAAATGATTTTCCCCTTAATCACACAGGCAAGAATGTATAATTTACTGGTACCACTGGCCAACAATATATAATAGGAATAAGCTGGTAATGTATATACCTTGCGGGACTGTGCCATCAATGTATATACATTACCGGTTTTTCTATACAGTATACATTGGAGGGCAGTGGTGGTGGCCTGTGCCAGTGATGTATACATTACCCCCATAACATAATATACATTGGTGGGCAGTGGTGGTGGCCTGTGCCAGCAATGTATACATTACCGCCATAACCTAATATACATTGGTGGGCAGTGGTGGCGGTACCGTATACATTGCTGGCCTGCACCAGCAATGTATGTGTTACTGACTATTATTTATAAACAGTGATGGGCAGTGGTGCTTACATAAATATACATTGGTGGCAGTGGTGAAAATATATATATTGCTGGCCTGTGCCAGCAATGTATATATTGTGGGTAGTCCCACAGAGACCCCCCTCTGTCTATCTCTTCACTGGCTCCCCATTCCTTTCCGAGTTCTTTTTAAACTCCTCACCACCACCTACAAGGCGCTCTCCTCCTCCACCGCTCCTAACCTCTCTTCACTGATCTCTATCCACACTCCCTCCCGTCCTCTTCGCTCCATCGCTGACCGCCGACTGACCTCTCACCTAATCACCTCCTCCCACTCCCGTGTCCAAGACTTCGCTCGCGCTGCCCCCCTGCACTGGAACAACCTCCCTCCACCCATCAGGCTTTCTGATTCCCTTACCTCCTTCAAGCGCTCCCTCAAAACCCACTTTTTTCGACTAGCCTATCCCTCCTCCTAACCTCTTTTGATCCTCCTATCCTGCCTCCGTTCCCATCCGTTCCTACTTATCCTATTGTTTTTCGTTCGTCCACCCACCTATTTTTAGAATGTTAACTCTTATGAGTAGGGTCCTCCTTCCTCACGTACTCACCCTACCTCATTACCTCACCTGTGCTCCTGTCCTGTTCTTCTCTTCCTCTACTTCATCTTTAGTCTCCTCGACAATTTTGACACCTACTTCTGAAATGATGCTGATTTTAGTTCTACCAGCTATACCCCTATTTATACTGTATTTTTCAACACACCCTGTACGTTACCTTGTAATTTGTTTTTTGTTGGCTATGTACGGCACTGCGGACACTTTGTGGCGCCTTATAAATAAACGTACTACTACTACTAGTCAGTTACATTGGTTGCAGTGGCTACTCACTTGTACTGACTGCCTTTAGGGGGGCGGGCCAGTGGGCAGGGCAGATGGCGTGAGGAAGCTGTTCGATGCTCTGGCCGCTGCCGCCGCATCCTTTCTCTGTCCCTGAGCTCTGCTTTCAGCGATCACGCTGCAGGCTCAGGGACCGGAGCTGGTGGCAGCCATCTTCCTTGTGGCAATGCTAGGATGCTGCGGGGATGTTGCTAGGCAATGCCCCCGAACTTCCGCCCGGCATCTAGCAGCAGGGCAGAGGAGCGTCGGGGACGTTGCTAAGCAACATCCAAAACTTCCACCAGGAATCCAGGCGATTCTCCCGCAGGCGGCTCACGTCACCCACGCTTGTAGGCGGGGTGATTGGTATTTAAGGCACTTTCTCCCTCAGTATGGCGCCGGTTATAGCGTCCTGTGTGCCTTCTTTAGTAGTGCCTCAGTCAGTGTGTTCCTGGTCTTTGTGCTTTGGTCCTGCCACCTTGCCAGTCTGCCTGCTCATCTTCCAGTCTGTTACTTATCTCCTGGGCTTGTCACCACCTCAGCTTGTCACCACACTTGTCTCTATTTTATTATTCTCTCCGGGGTCACCTTGTGCATTGTTGCATTTGTTGTTATTTACTTTATCATCTTGTGTATTATATTTGTATATACTCATTGATACCATCTTCTAGCATTGTTGCTGCCCAGGGGTTACTGTGGAGTTTTGCTCCCAGATCCCTCCCAGAGGCCGTAGACTTTACTCTACCCTCAGCTTTAGTTAGTTCCACCTTTTGTTATCTCTCCGTCTCGGTGGACTTGTTGTCTCACACTAAGACCTGGGGGTATCGAGGTTGGAGCCAGCATAATCAGCTCCTTCTAACGTTGAAGCCTAGCACTGCACTCGCCTGCTGAACACGGGGAGACACGTAGGGTCCTGGGTTCTGTGGTTACCTCCGATAATCATAACAGAAGCCTCTTCTCCTCCCTGCTCCATGCAGTCAGTGTCACAAAATGGAGCAGGGGAGAGAGCACAAGGGGATCAGCCCTGCTAGCATACACTGCGAGGCGGGCGACTGGACGGGGAGGACGGAGTCTGCAGCCTCTTTTACCTGCTCTGTGCAGTGTCAAAATATGGAGCAGGGAGGGAGTAGAAGTCCAGCCAGGTACACTGCGGGTTGGGGGAGCAGGGGAACGGGGCAGGACGGTTACCCAGGCTGAAAGGGTTTCCTTTTTCAGCCCGGCAGCCGTGCGTACACACTCAGCGATGATGGCTGAGAAACCAGCCATCATCGCTAGTAATGCCTGTAAAATCATCGTTAATCTGCCATCGGTGGACCATACACTAGGACATTTTCAACTGAAAGTCACTCAAAACAGCCAAAATAAGCGTTTTTCAGTTACAATGCAATTATTGTAGAAGAGCATTTGCTTAATAGCAATGTAAATCCATGCCAGTCTTCATCATTAAATAGACTCCTGGATAGGTATATATAGAGAGAAGAGCCTCTTACATCCCAATAATGTAACAACTTGTATAATAATAATTTTTTCTTATTTTTACACTGAGCGGGCAGCGCTGCTGACATTGCGCCTGCAGCGCTGCCGCTCCGACACACCCACCGGCGTCCATTACCTCCTGTCACCCCCAGGGTGTGCACAGGAGAGTGGACGGAAGACAGGGACCCGGACAGCCCGCTGGGCACCGCATCTCTTCCTGGGCAGCGTGGCCAGACAGCAGGAGGGTAAGCACTCTCAGTGAGACCACAAATCGCTGTTGTGACTGTGATCCAGTGGGGAGTAGTTCACAGCGCTGGCATGGACACTGCCTCCCACAGCAGTGATTCCACTAGACCACCGGGGACTGGTAGCGCAGGCTGGAGGCATTTCCAGAGAGGGAAACTGTCCTCCATTTTACATTAGGCTCCATGTTACTGGTGGGGGAAGTCCAGCATAGGAGGAGGTGGCGCCTGCCTGCGGCCCTTCCCACAGCTTTAGAAACATAGAATATGACGACAGATAAGAACCACTTGGCCCATCTAGTCTGCTCCTTTTTTAAACATGTTACCTCAAACCATATTTGATCCTTATTTTTTTGTAAGGATATCAATATGCCTATCCCAAGCATGTTTAAATTGTACTACTGTATATGCCTCTACCACCTCTGATGGGAGGCTATTCCACTTATCTACTACTCTTTCTGTGAAGTAATTCTTCCTCAAATTTCCCCTGAATCTTCCTCCCTCTAGTTTCAGTGCATGTCCTTGTGTTCTGTTGCTACTCTTCCTGTGAAGAATGTCTCCCACCTGTACCTTCCTCCCTCTAGTGTCAGTGCATGTCCTCGTGTTCTGTTGCTCCTCTTCCTGTGAAGAATGTCTCCCACCTGTACCTTCATCCCTCTAGTTTCAGTGCATGTCCTTGTGTTCTGTTGCTACTCTTCCTGTGAAGAATGTCTCCCACCTGTACCTTCCTCCCTCTAGTGTCAGTGCATGTCCTCGTGTTCTGTTGCTCCTCTTCCTGTGAAGAATGTCTCCCACCTGTACCTTCCTCCGTCTAGTTTCAGTGCATGTCCTCGTGTTCTGTTGCTCCACTTCCTGTGAAGAATGTCTCCCACCTGTACCTTGTTAAAACCCTTGATATATTTGAAAGTTTCTATCATGTCCCCCCTTTCCCTTCTCTGCTCTAAAGTATACATATTAAGATCTTTTAGTCTTTTCTGGTACGTTTTGTGATGTAGGCCATGCACCATTTTAGTTGCACTTCTTTGTACAGTCTCTAATATATTTATAGCCTTTTTTGAGATATGGCCTCCAGAACTGAACACAATACTCTAGGTGAGGTCGTACCAATGACCTATACAGTGGCATTATTACTTCTTTCTTTTTACTGCTGATACCTCTCCCTATGCAACCAAGCATCTGACTTGCCTTCTTCATTGCTTTGTTTTACCCCTTCTGGTGTGTCTACCCTGTTGCATACCTTTGTGTCATCTGCAAAAAGGAACATTTTACCCTCAATTCCATTTGCAATATCACCAATAAAGATATTAAAAAGCATCGGTCCAAGTACAGATCCCTGGGGTACTCCACTTGTAACCTTTCCCTCCTTTGACTGTACTCCGTTTACTACAACTCTCTGTTTTCTGTCCTGCAACCACGCTCGTATCCATTCAACTATCTTAGAATCCAATCCCAAGCTTTCAAGTTTATTTAACAGTCTGCGATGTAGGACAGTGTCAAAAGCTTTACTAAAGTCTAGATAAGCTACATCTACAGCCCCACCTTGATCTATTACTTTAGTCACCCAGTCAAAAAAGTCAATAAGATTTGTTTGACATTATCTTCCCCCAGTAAACCCATGCTGTTTTGGATCCTGTAAATTGCTGGTTTTGAGATATTCTACAAATCTTTGTTTTAAGAGTGTTTCCATCAAATTCCCTACTACTGATGTAAGGATCACTGGTCGATAGTTGCTTACCTCTTCCTTGCTTCCACTTTGTGTAGTGGGACTACATTTGCTTTTCTCAAGTCCTCTGGGATTACTCCAGTAGCTAGTGACTTGTTGAATAATTCTGTTATTGGTTTTACCAAAAAAGAGAAAGTGTATAGCAGCGCTCTAACAAATAAAAAATCTGGTGCGGATTGGGTTATTGGTTTTACCAGCTCCCCTTTAAGCTATTTTAGTATCCTTGGATGTATCCCATCTGGCCCCATTGATTTATCCATTTTTAGTTTTGAGAGTTCTGTGAGGACTTTCTCCTCTGTAAATGTACTTGTCTCTCCCTCAGTTTTCTGACTATACTTGCAACTTAACTGTGGCCCCTTCCCCTCTCTTTCAGCAGTGAATACTGAGCATAAATAATTATTAATATTATCTGCTATTACATTGTCTCCCTTTAAGAAAACTTCAACTCTCTGTCATTAGTCTAATTATTCCACTTTTTGTTTTTCTCCTTTACCCACTGATTGGGCCATTTTTTCATCAGCCTGTGCTTTTGCACATCTGATTACCTTCTTAGCCTCCTTCTGTCTAACAAGATACACCTCTCTGTCCTCATTCTTCTGCGTCTGCTTACATTTCTTAAAGGCCAACTTTTTTGCTTTCACAATACTTGCTACTTCTTTTGCAAACCACAATGGCTTCCTTTTTCTTGTGTTTTTCCTAACTCTTTTGACACAAAGTTCTGTTGCTTTTAGAATTGCACTCTGCAAAAGAATCCCTTACAGAGTTTCCCATCTCTACAAAATCAGCCTTCCTAAAATCTAACACCTTTGTTTTTGTGTGCGATGAGTGAGTCTCTGTCTTTATTTTGAACCATACTGTTTGATGGTCACTGGATCCCAGATTCTCACCCACATTTATGTCAGATATTCTGTCACCTTTTGTAAGTATTAAGTCTAATATTGCGTCCATACGAGTGGACTCTCTCACCAATTGCTGGAGGGTTGCTCCTTGCAAGGAATTCAGCATGTTCCTACTTCTGGTGGAACTTGCAACAGGCAGCTCCCAGTTTACATCAGGTAGATTAAAGTCTCCCATGATTATCACTTCTCCTTTTAATGCCATTTTATTGATGTCCTGCAATAGGCTCTTGTCTAGTTCCTCTTCCTGACCTGGTGGTCTGTAGATCACCCCTATACGAAGAATCGCCTTCTCCCCTGTTTCTATGGTCACCCAAAGGGCCTCAGTTTTTTCTTCAATACTTTGTATTAAGGTAGTCTTTATATATTTTTTTTCACATATATTGCAACCCCTCCTCCGATTCTTCCCATTCTGTCCTTCCTAAATAAAGTATATCTTGGTATAGCTATGTCCAAGTCATGATTTTCATTGCACCATGTCTCTGTAATAGCCACAATATCCAGTTCATCCCTTGTCATTATTGCAATTAGTTCTGGGATTTTATTTCCTAAGCTCCTAGCATTTGCACTTATAGCTCTTAAAGTTTAGTTTGTGCTTCTCCTGGTGCTAGCTATGTTCATCTTTCTGCCTATATCTATTCAGTTTTGATTGTTATTATCTTTTGTTGCAGTGGATAGGCTTCCTGTTCCATTTTCCTACAGAGACAATACCTCTAGGTTGGGGGAGCAGATTTCTTCATTCTTATTTAGGCGCCAGTTCACCTCATTGCTGGGCGCCTATTTGCTGCAGATTCGCGCTTCCAGTTCCACTCCCAGAGGCTGGCAGCCATATTCACTGCTGTGCTGACCCTGGAAGGCTGAGCGCTGCTCCCCTGTAAAAACGTCTCTTGCTGACAGGTTTTTACATCACTCACTGTCTCACATAGCCTCTGGGTTACAGTAGTTTTGGTGTGGACTCACACTTTCTCTCTGCCTATATATATATATATATATATATATATATATATATATATATATATATATATATATATATATATATATATATATATATATATATATGAAAGAAAGGGGGTTGTTCAGAGTGCGCTCAGATTGCACCACCTAGCAATTGCATACAATCACAATGATATCACAATTATTCTGGAGTGTAATTCAGATGTCAATAAAACGTAGACTTCGTTCGAATAATCTTTCTTTATTAAGAGCCCAACGCGTTTCGTCAACATCAAGGGGCCATGCTAAAAGTGGTACAGAAAAGAACACGGGCAGACTATAAATATTCAAATCCATAGAATTCCAAAATGAAAAATAATAAATCAATATAATCGAGGAGTAAAATACATACCCACTCATAAAAATAATTGATACGGAAGGGTAATCCTTACATCAAACAATGTATAAAAAATTCTGTGGATGTACATAAATTCAATCAATTACAACTTGAAGCCCATATTCATTACATAAAAAAGAGGAAGATGATCAGAAAAAGCTGAACAGGCAATAAAAGAAGAGGATCCGAATATATGTACCTACCAATAAACAGTGGCAGGAAATATTATTCCAAGAAAAATCATTCATCGGCCCACAGGTACCGAAATAGTAATAATACCTAGAGACATTAGCATAATTGTCAAAACCCAGGGCACATACAGAATCCATGAAAGAGGGGGAGAGAAACCTGTCTGACAGGTGTACACATACCGTATCAGCGGGATAAGATAAGGGTGGGTATTTAAAAACAGGAATTTTCCAGCAGTGAGAGTGAAATCCTACTGGAATACAATATAAAAGACCCAATGAGGGACACCAAAGGGACATATGTCCTCACAAATAATCAGTTACAATGGAGGTCTATTACATTTCACAGAAAAGTTTTAACAAATGCCATACAATATAACTGAAGTAGTAGCGGATACAAAAATGGAATATACATACAGAATATCTCTCTCTCTCTCTCTCTATATCTATATATGGAAGGAAAAGCAGGTGATGGACGTGCGGCGCTGATTCCTTAGCACCACTCCAGCAATGGACTAGCTCAAACAGGGTACACCTGGGGCTAGTGCACTATATCCACAATATGAATAGCAGCCACCTCTTTGAACTCTCGGGACTCACGAGAGGGGTAAGAATCTGTCAAAAAGAAGGACAAGAGGGGCGCTCCATAGTGCATAAATGACAATTTAATAACAACATATAAAAACAAGGTCCAGGAAAAGCAACACTGTGTACTCGTACCGAACATGCAGCGCTGTGGGCTGGGTACCACAAGATATTCAAATTTTGAATGCCAGGCAAAGCTCCTACCACCAAACGCCGGGGCACCGCTGGAAACCACGAACCACCACTGGGGATCACCGTCAACAGGTGTCAGTGTATCGGGAACCACACGGGAACAGCTACGGAGGAGGGAGCCGGGCAGCAGTTGGAGCAGACGTCACAGGCCCCGCCCTAACGCGTTTCGTAGTACAACTTCGTCAGAGGGCGCCCTCTGACGAAGTTGTAATACGTCAGTGGTGGTTCGTGGTTTCCAGCGGTGCCCCGGCGTTTGGTGGTAGGAGCTTTGCCTGGCATTCAAAATTTGAATATCTTGTGGTACCCAGCCCACAGCGCTGCATGTTCGGTACGAGTACAGTGTTGCTTTTCCTGGACCGTGTTTTTATATGTTGTTTTATATGTTGTTATTAAATTGTCATTTATGCACTATGGAGCGCCCCTCTTGTCCTTCTTTTTGGCATATATATATATATATATATATATATATATATATATATATATATAGGCAGGTGATGGACACACGGCACTGATTAATGATTTCCACACCAGCTGGAAAGGGCTAGACAGAGATCCACACTGTAGCTTGTAGCACTAAATCCGATATGGACTGCAGCCTCCTCAATATACTCCCGGGACTCACGGGAGGAATAAAGTATCTATTGGGAGAAAGAACAAGAGGGGCGCTCCATAGTGCGTAAAAGATGATTTTTATTACAGGTAAAAACAGTACCACGTCTGAGCAACAAAGTACCCGTACCGTTAATTTCAACACTGTGAGCTGGGTACCACAAGATATCAATATTGAAAGCCAGGCATAACTCCTACCACCACGCCGGGGCACCGCCGGGAACCACGATCCCCCGCTGGAATCACCAAGGCTCAGGCAGCGTGTCAGGATACCGGACGGGAACAGCAGTTGGGGAGAGAGCCGGGCAGTAGAACAGAGCGGACGTCACAGGCCCCGCTCTAACGCGTTTCGTAGTAAAACTTTGTCAGTATTGTATGTTCTGCACATCTCAGGTCAGAGGATAAAGATTATACAACAATTATAGACACAATAATAAACCGTGTATACTGTAGGAGGGTAGAGGTCTTTGTGCTGCACGTCCGCCATTAGAAATGTTGGGGTCCGGGACTGACCCACAGTCCGGGCCCCCAGCAACACAGCACGATATCCATGGCAACCACCGCGTGCCCACACGCACCCGCCTCCCCTTCCCCATTACTTACCCCTCCCACATCGCGGCATCACCCTCCGACTCCTTCAGCCTCCATGGTCAGGTCCGGAGCGCACACTGCAGCCTGCAGAGCGGCGAGCCCCTCTGTGTCCTAAGCTCGGTGCTCTGCAGGCTGCACTTTGTATTGTGCGTGCCGGGTGGGGGGCCACCGGTGCCTGGTGAGGGAGGTGGGGGTGGCACCATGCCATTGTGGGCAGCGGCCTGGGCCCCTCCAGAGGCCGGGGCCTGGGAAAGCTGTACCCAGTGCACCCCCACTGCCTGCGGCCCCGTGCACGTGTGATTGCAAATAGAGTCCCAGCAATTTGCCAACACAAAGCATAGTTGCCTACACTCCTGCATTGTGCAGGAGACTCCCTGAATTAGCAGCAACCTCCCTCTCTTCCTCATTTGTCTAGCAATCTCCCTCATTTCACCTACTGTAGCTCCCTTTACACTGTTACATTTTGGGGGGGGGGGGGGAAGGAATGAGAGACAGATACATTTACATTGAATCATCAACATCATTTACCAGCACTTTACCAAGTATAGTATTTCTTACTAACGGCTTTGGGGCTCATCTACATTTAGATATAATGGATGGTGTAATGGTTAGCATTACTGCCTCACAGTGCTGAGGTCATGGGTTCGATTCCCACCATGGCCCTAACTGTGCTGCAGAGTTTGTATATTCTCCCCGTACTTGTGTGGGTTTCCACTGGGTATTCCCGTTTCCTCCCACAATCCAAAAAAAATAGCGGTAGGCTAATTGGCTCCCAACAAAAAGGAACCCTAGAATGTCTGTGTGTGAGTGTACATGTGGTAGGGAATATAGATTGTAAGCTCCACTGGGGCAAGGAATGATGTGAATGTTCAAATATTCTCTGTAAAGCGCTGCGGAATATGTGTGCGCTATATAAGAAACTGCTAATAAATAAGTAATAAGTAATTTTAAAAGATTTCTCTCAGATGTAGCAGTACACACCAAGGGTTCTAGTTGCCACATTCACAATCTCTTATATATATTGAACTATACACGCCCTTTGGGTGGAGCATGACACGCCCCTTCAATGGGGCACTGTGCAAAATTCTACTACCAACTATAATCTCCCTGAAACTAGTCTCAAAAGTAGGCAAGTATGACTCAAAGATGTGTCCACATACATTCAACATAAATCGGGTTACACATAACATGTGAGTACACTATGGGGGAAATTTACTAAGGCAAACATGCCTAAAGAAATTGTATTTGTAGTAGCTTAATTTTTTAATCGTATTTGTATTTTTGGCATCTACTATGCCAAAAATACACCAATTCGTACTCGTATTGATGACACATTTGTATTTACAAATACGAATGTATACACCATTGAAAAAAAGGAATAGGAATCACCATTCAAAAGAATGCTGATTCCTAATCTACTAACCGACTGTATTTTTCAATATGGTCGGTAATTATTGGCAATTAGCGGGATATGGCTGCTAATTGGCGGTAAAATACACCTGGAAAATATGCTTTATTTTCCAGGCGTATTTGGCTTTAGCCTGCACGGATCAGTCAGATCCATCATATCAGTCAGATCCGTGCAGGCTGCAGTGTAAAGAAAATAGAACAATAAATATTTTTAAAAATGGCATGGGGTCCCCCCCCCCCATGGGCATAACCAGCCCCAGGCTCACAGAGCCGATCCTGGCTTTAAAAAAACAAGGAACAAACTGAAGAAGGGTTTCCCATATTTTTTAAAACCAGCAACAGTCTCAAGGGCCGGTCCTGGTTCCCAAAGTACAGGGGACAAAATGAGTAAGGGTCCCCCGTATTTTAAAAACCAGCACCAGGCCCAACCTGCCAGCAGGGTAATGCCACGGCTAGGGGGCACTTATTATATAAGGTCCCGTGGCCAAAGCATTACCCCCTGACTGGTCAGCCTGGGCAGGGGTCCTGGGGGAGTGGGGCCCCCAATGAAGGGGTCCCCCCTACAGAATTACCTACTCACCCCCGTTGTCCCCGCTGTGGGTACTGAGCTGATTGTTGTGTAAAATTAGAATGAAACTATTGGGTTTTGCTGTGGAACTATGAGTCCCAGCAAGTCTGGACTGCATACTGGGACTTGGAGAACCACAAGTCCCAGCATGCAGCCCATAAAAGAGCTTTCTGTGACTCTGTTCCACCGCAGAACCAATAGTAAAAAAAAAACACACTGACACACCAGAATAATAAAACTTTATTACATTCAGAGCCCACACATACAGATATTTACCTATCTTGAGCCTGTAGGTTGCTCTGCATCCATCTGTCCATCCGCCCGGTCCTGCAGAAATCCTTTGGGTACCTGTGGAAGCAATCCATACTCGCCAGGTCCTCCGGCGTAGATCAAGTCCTCTTGATTCCAAAGTAGCATTCCGGGACTTGGCAAAAAAAAACCCTGAGCCACCAGACAGAGGAGAAGCTGGCCATGTGTTTATATCCTGCAGCTCCTCCTCCCGAATGACAATATTGGCCGCCTAGTGGCTCCTGATTGGCCGCTGGGTGGCCAATATTGGCATTCGAGAGTAAGAGCCGCACAAAGTAAACAGTCATTGTGCTGCTTCTCCTCAGTCTGGTGGTTCGGGTTTACCGTGTTTCTGTTTCTTGCCAAGTCCCAGGGATGCTACTTTGGTAGAGGACCGATCTATGACGGAGGAGCCTTGTAAGTATAATTTCCTTCCTCAGGTACCGTACAGTATGGATTTCTTCAGGGATGGACAGATGGACGCCGAGCTACCTACTGGCTCAAGATAGGTTAGTATCTGTATGTTTGGGCTCATTGGGGGGATCCCCACTACCCCAGGACCCCTGCCCAAGCTGACCAGTCAGGGGGTTAATGTTTTGGTCAGGGCTGAACTATATAAAAAGTCATCCCCCTTGCTGTTGCATTACCCTGCTGGCTGGTTGGGCCTGGTGCTGGTTTTTAAAATATGGGGGACCCCCACTCATTTTTGTCCCCCGTATTTTGGGAACCAGGATCGGCCCTGACTGATCAGTGCAGGCTCCCAATACGAATTTCTATTTAAAAATACAAATTTGTATTTAAAATACAAATTTGTATTTAAAATACAAATTCATATTGGAAAAAAATACATATCCATGCGCCATCGGAAAATACGAATCTGTCAAATACAACTGATTAGTAAATTTTCCTCTAGAATACGAATTTGTAAATGCAATATGACGGCGATGCCAGTCGTAAGCATTCGAATTAAGAATACGACTACGAATTTTTGTATTCCTATTCTTAGTCAATTTCCCCCTATAACTCAGAAGTGGCAAGTGTCTTTTCGTGTTACTTTTTTTGTTAAATGAATAATATTCACGAAGTGATGCAAATAGGACACACAAGCAGCTTCTGCTTATTAAAATATGTTGCATTCCTATACACTGTGTGTGACCGCTGCTGTACCTGCGTATGAAAAACTGGAAAATACTAAACTAGCAATTCTTATATAGACACAATGTAGGCATTCTACATATTTTAATTAGCAGAATCTGCTTGTGCGTCCTTTTCACATTGCTTTGCATGTAAGATGCATTTTATTAATAATAATAACAATAATAATACAGGCCCACTATGGCATGGCGGGACTAGAAGTGCTGTTTAACAGACAAGGAGGCTGGGTGTGTGTGGACACATCTATATACAAATGTATTATAATGGTCAGTGACTATTTGCTATTGTGTATAAATATATATCTTATACAATAAAAAGTAGTGTTATCCTGGTAACCATTATGCTTTTACATATTAACTTTCTTACAGGACATATAAGGAGCAGGATTCTAACGAAGACGACGTGGAAAGAGACAATCAAGCCAACTACATACATCATATCTCCATACAGGAAGAGGAACAAAGGCAATTTTATTTTCTGGATAGAAGAAACCTTCAGAAACTAATCTGTTTCTCACCACATACATGATGAGTCTCACAGGAGAGAAACCACATGTGTGCTCTGAGTGTGACAAAGGCTTTACATGTACATCACATCTTCTCATACATCTGAGGAGTCACACAGGAGAGAAACCATTTACATGTTCTGAATGCAGCAAATGTTTTTCCCAGAAGTCAGATCTTCTCATACATCTGAGGAGTCACACAGGAGAGAAGCCATTTACATGTTCTGAATGCAGCAAATGTTTTTCCCGGAAGTCATATCTTGTCCTACATCAGAGGAGTCACACAGGAGAGAAACCATATAAATGTTCTGAATGCAGCAAATGTTTTTCCCGGAAGTCAGATCTTGTCCTACATCAGAGGAATCACACGGGACAGAAACCATATAAATGTTCTGAATGCAGCAAATGTTTTTCCCAGAAGTCAGAACTTGTTATACATCAGAGGAGTCACACAGGAGAGAAACCATATAAATGTTCTGAATGCAGCCAATGTTTTTCCCACAAGTCTAGTCTTGTCCTACATCAGAGGATTCACACAGGAGAGAAACCATATAAATGTTCTGAATGCAGCAAATGTTTTTCCCGGAAGTCAGATCTTGTCCTACATCAGAGGAATCACACGGGACAGAAACCATATAAATGTTCTGAATGCAGCAAATGTTTTTCCCAGAAGTCAGAACTTGTTATACATCAGAGGAGTCACACAAGAGAGAAACCATATAAATGTTCTGAATGCAGCCAATGTTTTTCCCACAAGTCTGGTCTTGTCCTACATCAGAGGATTCACACAGGAGAGAAGCCATATAAATGTTCTGAATGCAGGAAATGTTTTCCCCAGAAGTCATATCTTGTCCAACATCAGAGGAGTCACACAGGAGAGAAGCCATATAAATGTTCTGAATGCAGCAAATGTTTTTCCGGGAGGTCACTTCTTGTCCGACATCAGAGGATTCACACAGGAGAAAAACCATATAAATGTTCTGAATGCAGCAAATGTTTTTCCGGGAGGTCACTTCTTGTCCGACATCAGATGAGTCACACAGGAGAGAAGCCATATAAATGTTCTGAATGCAGCAAATGTTTTTCCCGTAAGTCACATCTTGTCCTACATCAGAGGAGTCACACAGGAGAGAAGCCATATAAATGTTCTGAATGCAGAAAATGTTTTTCCCAGAAGTCACATCTTGTCATTCATCAGAGGAGTCACACAGGAGAGAAGCCATATAAATGTTCTGAATGCAGCAAATGTTTTTCCCACAAGTCAGATCTTGTCCAACATCAGAGGAGTCACACAGGAGAGAAGCCATATAAATGTTCTGAATGCAGCAAATGTTTTTCCCAGAAGTCACAGCTTGTTATACATCAGAGGAGTCACACAGGAGAGAAGCCATATAAATGTTCTGAATGCAGCAAATGTTTTTCCAATAAGTCAAATCTTGTCCGACATCAGAGGAGTCACACAGGAGAGAAGCCATATAAATGTTCTGAATGCAGCAAATGTTTTCCCAGAAGTCACATCTTGTCCGACATCAGAGGACTCACACAGGAGAGAAACCATATAAATGTTCTGAATGCAGCAAATGTTTTTCCCACAAGTCACTTCTTGTCCTACATCAGAGGAGTCACACAGGACAGAAACTAAAATTGCTATGAATGCAGGTAGTGTTACTAGGAAGACAATACTGATCACTGGACTTGCTGTGAGGGCCTGAATGCAGTGGATTTCATAAGTAAAAGAACATGTATTACCACAATATGCATTCTATGAATACAATTTTTACTTTGACAAGTGTTTTTTAAAATCCGTCCTGATCGAGACAGGAGCGGTCTGACAAGTTGACTTGGGGGCATTTTCTTAGGGACGGTCTCTTTCTTAGGAACTAGAACTGCAGTATAACTACAGACAGAGGTGATGGGGCTGCTTGTGTGGCACCCCGCTCCACCCCTTTTATTCCTGTGCCCCCAGGGAGTTAACATTGCAGCCAATGCTGCCAGAACAGGTCCTTTCCCCTGTCAGCAGGGCTGTGAGGGGTTAACAGACTAAGGTAGTGTCCCAGCTCCCCTGCACATGTGACAGGAAGCTGGGAGGTCAGGGGTGATCCCAGCAGCAGTGTGTGAGAGAGGACATGTGGAGAGAGGGAAAAAGCTGCAACAACTCCAGTGTCAGAGAGAAAAGGAGAGTGCTGCCTAAAGACAGAGGGAACAAGTGCACTGAGGCATGTGAAAGGAAGATAAAGGAGGTTGCTGTCCCAAGTGTGAGAGAGCACACTGCAGTACCCAGCAGAGGGGCCAGACAGCATGCAGCAGTATAGCCAGAGATTCATGTGGCAGAAGCCAGCAACACCCAAGGTACTGATTCAGTCCCCCTGAGACAGCATCTGCACCCTTGTAAGGGGATATCAGGAAATAGAGACACCTCATAGACTCCCACTACAAAGGCTAGTACCCTACTGAGCCCTACAGACAGGACAAGGTTGGCCTAACCCCAGTAAAAGGATATAGAAGCAGGGCAGAGAAGTGCCTGCTATATTCACCCTGTCCAGGACAGCTCTATATTGAGGCTATCCCTGCAGCCTGTTTTTTTTTACACACAGGAGGTTACCCCTGAGCCGGGAATCTGCCTGCCCCTCAGTGAGGATTGTTTTTGTCATTCACCCTTCCCTGTGAATCATAAATAAGTGTGCACACTATCATAGGGACATACCCTTTTGAGGACCTGTCGACGAGGGACCATTGGTTTGAGCCAGAGACTGGTATTCTGTGGCAGTGTATGTTAAATGATTTGTTGTTAGAGTATATTGAGATTTTTGAATCATTTAAAGTGGTTGCTGAAGTAGAGAGTGATTATTGTTTGATTTTATGCTTTACTATAAATGCCTGTTTATTGAGTATTTGTTACATCATTTGCAACTTATTGAAATATTGCAGTGGCCAGTCAGTGTAGTGGTAAATAAAATTACTGTCGCTGCTAATTGTGGTACTGTTGCTTTTGTGGGTCCTTCTTGGGTTGTGCCATTCCCTGCCACAGGTTCATCCAAGAAGAGGCCGTGAAGATCTGAAGCTGGCAAGTCCAGAGTCCAGGTACTCATCACACCACACCGTGTCAGTCAGGCTGTCACACTTGGCGTCATACCGAACAGGATCGGACATGGAAGTGTATAAAGGCAACCCCACCACATATGACCAATCCATCAGTGAAATTTCTGTCGCACTGGATGGAATCATCAAGATGATGACGGAGATGAGGAAAACCCTAGCTGACCGGAGAATAGAACAGGAGGAATATGAGCATAGAAGATGGCGACGCGAATGCGACAGAAGACGCAGACAGCAGTGGAATCCCCCATTGAGGTCAGAACGACTACCCTCTGACCGAGTCATCGTATGCCCACAGACTGCGAGAAGACACGTGAGAGGAGGTCCACTGGCAGTGTTTCAGAACACAGCAAGAACATCCGGTGTGATACAGTCAAGGGATAGACCGCGAACCGGCCCAAGAAGAATGTCAGGTCGTGTCCTGTGGTTCAACGTACCACGCGGGTATGGCTTCATTCTACGCACAGATACCGGGCGAAGCGTGTATGTGCATTACACCGCCATTCAGCATGCCGACCCTGAGCACAACTTCTGGAGCCTGAAAAATGGCGAAGCCGTAGAGTTTGAACTGGTGAACGGGAGGAGAGGCACCAAGGCCGCCAACGTGACCGGCCCGAATGGAATCCAGGTGCACAGCAACAGACACGCTCCAGAGCAACATTGGCGCTACCCGCACCATAAAGAGCCTCCACAGTACCATCAGCAAGGCTACCAGCACAACAGGACAACAAATGGCAAGAGTGACAGATTTACCGCCAACCCTCCTCAACCGGAACAGATGCCCCGCCCACCGGAACCTGACGTCTCGAGGCAACGTGAACCGCTGAGAGAAAGCGAGAAACCGTTTGTGCTGAGTGAGGCAGTCCACCAGAACTGGCAAGAAGTGACCAGGCCTCACCTCCCCCCTGAGCCGATGCGGGAGTACGTACCCAGAATGGACAATGCCGACTACCGGGTGGCAAACCTAAGGCAGACAAATGCCAGGGTGATCGACCTGCAGAGAAGCCCTGAGATGGTGGTCCACATGGCTGCGACACAGACAGTGGAGCCATCAGAAGAAGAACGAGCAGAACCAGCTATGCCACCACCCAAACCCAAGGCTGAGATAGAAACGCCGAAGAGAGATGAGAAGGCCGAGACCTGTTCCATCAATGGGAAGCTTGTAACGAACAGAGAATATACAACCATATCAGGAGAAGAATTCGCCTTCAGGGTCCAGCAGGCGATACTGAGATCTAAGAAGCAAGACCAAGAGGCGAGATGTGCTTAGAGCCGATTGCACACAGTGAGAGTGGGCACCATCCATGGACAACAGTGAAGCACCTGGACCGCAGAGGGATGGGAGTCCTGTGGCGGAGGGATGGTTGACCCAGGGAGCCCACTTTAGATAGCCAGGTGACAGCAGAAAGGTAGTAATGTGTACTTGTTATTGAATGTATAATTGTACCTGTTTTATTTGACCGTTCAAATATTTTGTCATGGACATTGAAAGACTGTACTCAGGATTGAATGCCCCTGGTTGGTTGCCTGGGGACAGGCAAATTTCTAGCATGGAGGTATGTGGCACCCCGCTCCACCCCTTTTATTCCTGTGCCCCCAGGGAGTTAACATTGCAGCCAATGCTGCCAGAACAGGTCCTTTCCCCTGTCAGCAGGGCTGTGAGGGGTTAACAGACTAAGGTAGTGTCCCAGCTCCCCTGCACATGTGACAGGAAGCTGGGAGGTCAGGGGTGATCCCAGCAGCAGTGTCTGAGAGAGGACATGTGGAGAGAGGGAAAAAGCTGCAACAACTCCAGTGTCAGAGAGAAAAGGAGAGTGCTGCCTAAAGACAGAGGGAACAAGTGCACTGAGGCATGTGAAAGGAAGATAAAGGAGGTTGCTGTCCCAAGTGTGAGAGAGCACACTGCAGTACCCAGCAGAGGGGCCAGACAGCATGCAGCAGTATAGCCAGAGATTCATGTGGCAGAAGCCAGCAACACCCAAGGTACTGATTCAGTCCCCCTGAGACAGCATCTGCACCCTTGTAAGGGGATATCAGGAAATAGAGACACCTCATAGACTCCCACTACAAAGGCTAGTACCCTACTGAGCCCTACAGACAGGACAAGGTTGGCCTAACCCCAGTAAAAGGATATAGAAGCAGGGCAGAGAAGTGCCTGCTATATTCACCCTGTCCAGGACAGCTCTATATTGAGGCTATCCCTGCAGCCTGTTTTTTTTTACACACAGGAGGTTACCCCTGAGCCGGGAATCTGCCTGCCCCTCAGTGAGGATTGTTTTTGTCATTCACCCTTCCCTGTGAATCATAAATAAGTGTGCACACTATCATAGGGACATACCCTTTTGAGGACCTGTCGACGAGGGACCATTGGTTTGAGCCAGAGACTGGTATTCTGTGGCAGTGTATGTTAAATGATTTGTTGTTAGAGTATATTGAGATTTTTGAATCATTTAAAGTGGTTGCTGAAGTAGAGAGTGATTATTGTTTGATTTTATGCTTTACTATAAATGCCTGTTTATTGAGTATTTGTTACATCATTTGCAACTTATTGAAATATTGCAGTGGCCAGTCAGTGTAGTGGTAAATAAAATTACTGTCGCTGCTAATTGTGGTACTGTTGCTTTTGTGGGTCCTTCTTGGGTTGTGCCATTCCCTGCCACAGGTTCATCCAAGAAGAGGCCGTGAAGATCTGAAGCCGGCAAGTCCAGAGTCCAGGTACTCATCACACCACACCGTGTCAGTGAGGCTGTCACACTTGTACTGTAATTTACCGCTGCTCTACCGGTGCCGGTAATGAGATCTGTAATATATAGCTGTTCTGCTCGTACCGGAACTGAGATCTGTAATATACAGCTGTTCTGCTGGTACCGGTACTGAGATGTGTAATATACAGCCGTACTGCTGGTGCCGGTACTGAGCTATTTAATATACAGCTGTTCTGCTGATGTCGGTACTGAGCTCTGTAATATACAGCTGTTCTGCTGGTGCTGGTACTGAGCTCTGTAATATACAGCTGTTCTGCTCGTACCGGAACTGAGATCTGTAATATACAGCTGTTCTGCTGGTACCGGTACTGAGATATGTAATATACAGCCGTACTGCTGGTGCCGGTACTGAGCTATGTAATATACAGCTGTTCTGCTGATGTCGGTACTGAGCTCTGTAATATACAGCTGTACTGCTGGTGCCGGTACTGAGCTCTGTAATATACAGCTGTTCTGCTGGTGCTGAACTCTGTAATATAGAGCTGTTCTGCTGGTACCGGTACTGAGATGTGTAATATACTGCTGTTCTGCTGGTGCCGGTACTGAGCTCTGTAATATACAACTGTTCTGCTGGTGCCAGTACTGAGCTATGTAATATACAGCTGTTTTACTGGTGCCAGTACTAAGCTCTGTAACATACAGCTGTTCTGTTGGTGCCGGTACTGAGCTCTGTAATATACAGCTGTACTGCAGGTGCTGAGCTCTGTGATATACAGCTGTTCTGCTGATGCCGGTATTGAGCTCTGTAGTATACAGCTGTACTGCTGATGCCGGTGCTGAGCTCTGTAGCATACAGCTGTTCTGCTGGTGCCGGTACTGAGCTCTGTAATGTACAGCTGTACTGCTGGTGCCGGTACTGAGCTCTGTAATATACAGCTGTTCTGCTGGTGCCGGGGATAGTAGAAATAAAAGCTGACTATCCAGTAGAGATTTCTCAGAGCTCCTCTCAGTACTGGGGTTCTATTTCTGACTGGCAGAGATAGGAGTCCGGGATTACAGGTAGGGGAGTGACAGACTTTGCAGGCCCCTTAGCAAAATCTCAATTGACCCCCAAATTGTGGTCATTACAATGCTGCAAAGTGACAAAAGAGAAAGAGGGCATGGGAGGGGAGAGAGGAGTGAGTTAGAAAGGGAGAGAGGGGTTTTATGGAAAAAGAATGAGAGTAAGACAGTGTCAGGGAGCGAAAGATGAGCAAGAAAGACCTTGAAAGAAAGAGCAGGAAAGGCTATATACAACACAGAGGCAGAGGTGGACAGATGGGGGAGGAGGTGGCTGAAAAGGGCAGAGGACCAAAGGGGGGGCATAGACAAACCAAGCACCATATGGGAGGATAGATGGTTATTGGCATTATTGGTGGATGGAGCCCCCTATTGGGGCATAGACCATGAACTAGATGGGGTATAGATAGATGGACAGACAGAGCACCATATGGGGGGATAGATAGATATCGGCAGCATTGATGGACGGAGCACCCTATTGGGGCATAGACAGACAGAACAAGATGTGGTATAAATGGATGGGAGAGAGCACCATATAGGGGAATTAGTACTAGTTCACCACTGATTACAGGAACCCTGTACGCGGCCTTGTACCACCCTACAGGTCTCCCCTGGTCTCTCTCCTTTCCCTCATGCCTCTATGTTGCTGCCTTACCTCACTCTCTCTGAATACTATGTACTACCTGTATCACATAGCAACCAATCATTATTACATGTGTTAGGTTGCTGACACTAGACTGCTATTAGCAGATATCTGGTTGCTATGGGTTACAGCACCTCCTTCCTTCTCACATGTTATTAACCAGGTCTGATGGAGAGCACATTGTGTAATAGACTAATACTAACATCCTCCATAATATATATATAGCGGCACAGTAACAGTATACACGTTACTATGACACAGTATATAGTGATATAACCTGCATGTAGACTGAAGGACGATGATCTAACAATATCTGTAATAACCATGTATATTACTAGTAGCTGTCCCCAGAACAGGGGAATAAAAGCTGATCTGGATAAATGGGATTCTGTTACCGATTGTATAACTATAGACTTTGTTTCTCTATAATACTTTGTACATTCTTCTACATGTTACAGATAGTTAGGTGGTCCTGTATTGATGACCATCTGCTAACCTATAATAACAACCTCAAAAAAAAAAATTTTCATTCAGCAAATGGATTATTGTCATTATTACTGAGAAAATGAAGAAGTTGCTCTATAAACCAATGAAAAATAAAAATAATATTCAATATTACATAACATAAAGTCATGAGCTTGTACGAGCACAAGGCACCTGTACAATTTATAATGAATACGTAGGATATCTCTTATATAATAGCCCAGAACTGTCACTTTGAGTGTACATATAACACTGGGCGGAGTCATAGAGTGAAACTCCGCCCAGGGCTGCACACAAACAGATCTGGGCTAACATATTGGAGAGACGATATATAGGAGGCAGTAGGGCACAGCAGCATGTATGGGCAGCTTTTTAGCGCCGCCGTGTGCCCCCACTGAACAGGATTACACTATTGTCACTGACAGGGAGCATGGAGAGAGCGGTTCCCCCGGCCTGTCATTGGGTGGCCAGGCCAGGAATGGGTGGGTCTTGGCCTGAGATTGGTGCCCAGAGTCGGTAATCTCGGCAGATGATCTATGTGAGAGACGCGCTGCCACCCCCCTCACACACTTTACTGTATTTGCCAACTAGAATCTCCCCCACTCACTCTCCCACTAGGATCCACCCCCCACTCACTGAGAGGTACAGCGAGTTAGAAGTTGGGGCAGCCGCGGGTGATAGCGGGGGAGGGGTGCCACGGGTAAGAGGTACCACGAGTGAAAAGCTGAGGCAGCCAGGGGTGAGAGGTGCCGCGAGTGAAAGGGGGAGGAGTGCCTCTGGTGAGAGTGGGGAAGGGGTGTCAATGGTGAGAGTGGGCGAGGGGTGTCAATGGTGAGAATTCTGTGGATGTGTACCTGGTAGTACTTGAAGGTCCATGCTGTGACTCCCTGCTTACTGTATGTGCACTTCCACTGCCCTCTCTCCCCATCTCCCCTACTCTGCCCATGCCTTTCTCTCTCCCTCATGCCTCTCTGCCCCCACTCTCTCCCTCATGCATACAACAACAGGAGTACTGTTTGCTGGACACAGGAAGAGCAGATGTGCATACAACAACAGGAGTACTGTGTACTGGACACAGGAAGAGCAGATGTGCATACAACAACAGAAGTACTGTGTACTGGACACAGGAAGAGCAGATGTGCATACAACAACAGGAGTACTGTGTGCTGGACACAGGAAGAGCAGATGTGCATACGACAATTGGAGTACTGTGTACTGGACACAGGAAGAGCAGATGTGCATACAACAACAGGAGTACTGTGTGCTGGACACAGGAAGAGCAGATGTGCATATGACAATTTGAGTACTGTGTACTGGACACAGGAAGAGCAGATGTGCATACAACAACAGGAGTACTGTGTGCTGGACACAGGAAGAGCAGATGTGCATACAACAACAGGAGTACTGTGTGCTGGACACAGGAAGAGCAGATGTGCATACGACAATTGGAGTACTGTGTACTGGACACAGGAAGAGCAGATGTGCATACAACAACAGGAGTACTGTGTGCTGGACACAGGAAGAGCAGATGTGCATACAACAACAGGAGTACTGTGTGCTGGACACAGGAAGAGCAGATGTGCATACAACAACAGGAGTACTGTGTGCTGGACACAGGAAGAGCAGATGTGCATACAACAATTGGAGTACTGGACACAGGAAGAGCAGATGTGCATACGACAATTGGAGTACTGTGTACTGGACACAGGAAGAGCAGATGTGCATACGACAATTGGAGTACTGTGTACTGGACACAGGAAGAGCAGATGTGCATACAACAACAGGAGTACTGTGTGCTGGACACAGGAAGAGCAGATGTGCATACAACAACAGGAGTACTGTGTGCTGGACACAGGAAGAGCAGATGTGCATACAACAACAGGAGTACTGTGTGCTGGACACAGGAAGAGCAGATGTGCATACAACAACAGGAGTACTGTGTGCTGGACACAGGAAGAGCAGATGTGCATACAACAACAGGAGTATTGTGTGCTGGACACAGGAAAAACAGATGTGCATACAACAACAGGAGTACTGTGTGCTGGACACAGGAAGAGCAGATGTGCATACAACAACAGGAGTACTGTGTGCTGGACACAGGAAGAGCAGATGTGCATACGACAATTGGAGTACTGTGTACTGGACACAGGAAGAGCAGATGTGCATACAACAACAGGAGTAATGTGTGCTGGACACAGGAAGAGCAGATGTGCATACGACAATTGGAGTACTGTGTACTGGACACAGGAAGAGCAGATGTGCATACAACAACAGGAGTACTGTGTGCTGGACACAGGAAGAGCAGATGTGCATACGACAACAGGAGTACTGTGTACTGGACACAGGAAGAGCAGATGTGCATACGACAATTGGAGAACTGTGTGCTGGACACAGGAAGAGCAGATGTGCATACGACAATTGGAGTACTGTGTGCTGGACACAGGAAGAGCAGATGTGCATACGACAATTGGAGTACTGTGTGCTGGACACAGGAAGAGCAGATGTGCATACAACAACAGGAGTACTGTGTGCTGGACACAGGAAGAGCAGATGTGCATACAACAACAGGAGTACTGTGTGCTGGACACAGGAAGAGCAGATGTGCATACAACAACAGGAGTACTGTGTGCTGGACACAGGAAGAGCAGATGTGCATACAACAACAGGAGTACTGTGTGCTGGACACAGGAAGAGCAGATGTGCATACAACAACAGGAGTACTGTGTGCTGGACACAGGAAGAGCAGATGTGCATACAACAACAGGAGTACTGTGTGCTGGACACAGGAAGAGCAGATGTGCATACGACAACAGGAGTACTGTGTACTGGACACAGGAAGAGCAGATGTGCATACGACAATTGGAGTACTGTGTACTGGACATAGGAAGAGCAGATGTGCATACGACAATTGGAGTACTGTGTACTGGACACAGGAAGAGCAGATGCGCATACAACAACAGGAGTACTGTGTGCTGGACACAGGAAGAGCAGATGTGCATACAACAACAGGAGTACTGTGTGCTGGACACAGGAAGATCAGATGTGCATACGACAATTGGAGTACTGTGTACTGGACACAGGAAGAGCAGATGTGCATACAACAACAGGAGTACTGTGTGCTGGACACAGGAAGAGCAGATGTGCATATGACAATTTGAGTACTGTGTACTGGACACAGGAAGAGCAGATGTGCATACAACAACAGGAGTACTGTGTGCTGGACACAGGAAGAGCAGATGTCCATACAACAACAGGAGTACTGTGTGCTGGACACAGGAAGAGCAGATGTGCATACAACAACAGGAGTACTGTGTGCTGGACACAGGAAGAGCAGATGTGCATACAACAATTGGAGTACTGGACACAGGAAGAGCAGATGTGCATACGACAATTGGAGTACTGTGTACTGGACACAGGAAGAGCAGATGTGCATACGACAATTGGAGTACTGTGTACTGGACACAGGAAGAGCAGATGTGCATACAACAACAGGAGTACTGTGTGCTGGACACAGGAAGAGCAGATGTGCATACGACAATTGGAGTACTGTGTACTGGACACAGGAAGAGCAGATGTGCATACAACAACAGGAGTACTGTGTGCTGGACACAGGAAGAGCAGATGTGCATACGACAACAGGAGTACTGTGTACTGGACACAGGAAGAGCAGATGTGCATACGACAATTGGAGAACTGTGTGCTGGACACAGGAATAGCAGATGTGCATACGACAATTGGAGTACTGTGTGCTGGACACAGGAAGAGCAGATGTGCATACAACAACAGGAGTACTGTGTGCTGGACACAGGAAGAGCAGATGTGCATACAACAACAGGAGTACTGTGTGCTGGACACAGGAAGAGCAGATGTGCATACAACAACAGGAGTACTGTGTGCTGGACACAGGAAGAGCAGATGTGCATACAACAACAGGAGTACTGTGTGCTGGACACAGGAAGAGCAGATGTGCATACAACAACAGGAGTACTGTGTGCTGGACACAGGAAGAGCAGATGTGCATACAACAACAGGAGTACTGTGTGCTGGACACAGGAAGAGCAGATGTGCATACGACAACAGGAGTACTGTGTACTGGACACAGGAAGAGCAGATGTGCATACGACAATTGGAGTACTGTGTACTGACATAGGAAGAGCAGATGTGCATACGACAATTGGAGTACTGTGTACTGGACACAGGAAGAGCAGATGCGCATACAACAACAGGAGTACTGTGTGCTGGACACAGGAAGAGCAGATGTGCATACAACAACAGGAGTACTGTGTGCTGGACACAGGAAGAGCAGATGTGCATACGACAATTGGAGTACTGTGTACTGGACACAGGAAGAGCAGATGTGCATACAACAACAGGAGTACTGTGTGCTGGACACAGGAAGAGCAGATGTGCATATGACAATTTGAGTACTGTGTACTGGACACAGGAAGAGCAGATGTGCATACAACAACAGGAGTACTGTGTGCTGGACACAGGAAGAGCAGATGTCCATACAACAACAGGAGTACTGTGTGCTGGACACAGGAAGAGCAGATGTGCATACAACAACAGGAGTACTGTGTGCTGGACACAGGAAGAGCAGATGTGCATACAACAATTGGAGTACTGGACACAGGAAGAGCAGATGTGCATACGACAATTGGAGTACTGTGTACTGGACACAGGAAGAGCAGATGTGCATACAACAACAGGAGTACTGTGTGCTGGACACAGGAAGAGCAGAAGTGCATACAACAACAGGAGTACTGTGTGCTGGACACAGGAAGAGCAGATGTGCATACAACAACAGGAGTACTGTGTGCTGGACACAGGAAGAGCAGATGTGCATACAACAACAGGAGTACTGTGTGCTGGACACAGGAAGAGCAGATGTGCATACAACAACAGGAGTATTGTGTGCTGGACACAGGAAGAACAGATGTGCATACAACAACAGGAGTACTGTGTGCTGGACACAGGAAGAGCAGATGTGCATACAACAACAGGAGTACTGTGTGCTGGACACAGGAAGAGCAGATGTGCATACGACAATTGGAGTACTGTGTACTGGACACAGGAAGAGCAGATGTGCATACGACAACAGGAGTACTGTGTGCTGGACACAGGAAGAGCAGATGTGCATACGACAATTGGAGTACTGGACACAGGAAGAACAGATGTGCATACAACAGGAGTACTGTGTGCTGGACACAGGAAGAGCAGATGTGCATACAACAACAGGAGTACTGTGTGCTGGACACAGGAAGAGCAGATGTGCATACGACAATTGGAGTACTGTGTACTGGACACAGGAAGAGCAGATGTGCATATGACAACAGGAGTACTGTGTGCTGGACACAGGAAGAGCAGATGTGCATACGACAATTGGAGTACTGTGTACTGGACACAGGAAGAGCAGATGTGCATACAACAACAGGAGTATTGTGTGCTGGACACAGGAAGAGCAGATGTGCATACAACAACAGGAGTACTGTGTGCTGGACACAGGAAGAGCAGATGTGCATACAACAACAGGAGTACTGTGTGCTGGACACAGGAAGAGCAGATGTGCATACAACAACAGGAGTACTGTGTGCTGGACACAGGAAGAGCAGATGTGCATACGACAACAGGAGTACTGTGTGCTGGACACAGGAAGAGCAGATGTGCATACGACAACAGGAGTACTGTGTACTGGACACAGAAAGAGCAGATGTGCATACGACAACTGGAGTACTGTGTACTGGACACAGGAAGAGCAGATGTGCATACGACAATTGGAGTACTGTGTACTGGACACAGGAAGAGCAGATGTGCATACGACAATTGGAGTACTGTGTACTGGACACAGGAAGAGCAGATGTGCATACGACAATTGGAGTACTGTGTGCTGGACACAGGAAGAGCAGATGTGCATACGACAATTGGAGTACTGTGTGCTGGGCACAGGAAGAGCAGATGTGCATACGACAATTGGAGTACTGTGTGCTGGGCACAGGAAGAGCAGATGTGCATACGACAATTGGAGTACTGTGTGCTGGGCACAGGAAGAGCAGATGTGCAATGTCACGAAGAGTACTTGGAGCTTAGTAATGCTAAAATATTTATATTTATGCACATGAAAACAAGTATTAACTGGACTAATATGTATATATGATCTTAACAATTCCTTAGTAAAATGTCAGATAAAAGCGCTGCGGAATATGTGTGCTGGGAAAAACATGGCAGCCCCCATGTCAGGCTATGGTGGGAAAGGCTGCTTGTACACACCATGCTTGTAGCCAGGAGCAATGGCATCGGACTGGGAGATTGCCAGGCGCTGAGGACGGTCACTCAGTATGAGAGAGGCTCAGCCGTACTGGGAGGACTGGGAGATGATTGCGGAACAGCTGTACTGCACACAGGACGTCGGCTGCATCCTGACTTGGAACACAAGCACAGCCTGCGCAGACACTTAGCTGGTAAGAAAGACTATCTCATAACTCGGATCGTGACAGCAGAACCCCTTTAGGGGTGGCTCCAGGACACCTCTTTGGCTTGCGTGTAAACTTGGGGTGGAAGGCTTGGGCAAGTTTTGTAGCATGGTCATCTATCACATTGGTCCAGGACCACTCTTCTGGGCCGTAACCCTTACAATCAATTAGGTACTGCAGACGACCTTAATGGATGTGAGAGTCCAGAATCTTAGTAACTTCATACTCCGTTCCACATTGAGTATGCACTTTAGGTGCCTTAGGGAGCTTGGAATGAAAGCGATTTAAAACCACAGGTTTTAACGAGATGTGGAATGTAGCAGGAACTTTCAAATATCGAGGCAATCTTAATCTGTAGGCCACAGGATTGACGACTCGTTCAACAGGAAAAGGACCAATATATCTGGTAGCAAATTTCATAGAAGGCACTTTCAGTCTCAAATTCTTAGTCGACAACCATACACAATCTCCTGGCTGGATAGCTGGTACAGCCCTATGCTTCCTATCAGCAATTTTTTTGTACCTGCTTGAAGCCTTCAGGAGTGAAGAACAGATGAGTTTCCAGGTTTTGCTGAATTTTCGGATGGTCACAGCTACAGCTGGCACAGAGGAAACTGGTTGGCGACTCTAGGGTGGTACCCATAGTTGGCAAAGAATGGAGTGACTGTGGAAGAAGAATGATATAGGTTATTATGGCAGAACTCTGCCCATGGAAGAAATTGAGCCCAGTCATCCTGACAAGTCGTCCTGAGAAGACGAGACATAAATTCACAGGAAAGCTTCAAGGTCCTGATTCTCAATCTGACCATTTGTCTGAGGATGATAGGCTGTTTTTGAACTTGAGCTTGATTAGAAGGAAAGAGCAGAGACTTCGTCAGAATTTGGCCACAAATTGGACTTCTCTATCGGAAATTATTTCTGGTGGCAGTCCGTGAAGCTTAAATATCTCTTTCACAAATAATTAAGCCAGTTTATAAGCTGTCGGAAGACTGGTGAGAGGAACGAAGTCAGCCATCTTGGTGAACCGGGCAACTATAACCCAGATGGTGTTGAACTTGCCAGACTCAGGAAGGTCTTTTCCTAGAATTCTTCCTGGTCTTCATCAGATGCAAAACTTTGATAATCAGAATGAGTGGACCACACTGTATCATTGGAACCTAGGCTTTCTCCAGCGCTGGAGGCAGAATGGCAACTCTCACCTTAATTAGCAGATTGGAGATTTAACTTGGCTTTGGAAGATGGGGATTCTGTGCTAGAATACTTGATTCCAAAATAATTTGAACTGACTGGAAGCGGAGGGTTCTCTGAACTTATGGATAGAACCAGATTGTGGCCAGAGACTGAGGAATTGGATGGATCCGAAGGAATGAATAGATGTCTGGAACCGAATTACATTTAAAGGAGTTTGGACCAGCTGGAACAGACAAAAGGAAGCAACCGGATTGAGTCCAGACGAGCTCGGGCCAACTAGAGTCGGTCAAGTCTGTGAACCTACAGGTGACACCGGTTCGAGTTCAGAGACTGACGAGTGTTCAGATAATTCAACTAGAGGCTGGATTATGCTGAATGTTGAACAGTTGACAAGAAAGAGTTCATATTTTTGTTTGTGACTCTGAAATTCCCACTTGGGAACTTGGTTCTGGATACTCCTTTTGGAGAACAATTGCTGGGAGTCCTTTTAAGGCAGACATGTCCAAAGTCCGACCCGGGGGCCAACTGCGGCCCATGCTTTCACTTCAACCGGCCCACAGCCTCCAGCCAGAAATGGGCAGAGCATCAGACGTGGGTCTCTAGAGGTGGTGCCACTGGTGAGCGCACATTTATCTTGCTGATTTGCTGTCTGCAGTGGTGAGGAGGTGCCAGTCACCACTGTAGTCTGGTGAGTATGCGTCCAACTCCCGCCCGGGCCCCAATTCATCCTAGATCTCTCCCCCTGCTGCTGCAACCACAATCACAGTGACAGTAGTGTGCGGGAAGGAGCATCATGCAGAGTGGAGGAGGCCGACAGCGGGAGCCCAAGGCATCGGTCTCCTCTCATTGGGGTGCCTGCTTGGCCTCTCCATCCTCTGGCTCACACAAGGGGCTGGGAGCCATACAGGGGAATATACAGAGAAGGGGCAAGTTGGCAAAATACAGTGAATGGGGCAGAGTGAGGGACATACAGAGAAGAGTGGCAGAGTGGGGGACATTTAGTGAAGGGTGGCAGAGTGGGGGACATACAGTGAAGGGAGGGCAGAGTGGGGGACATACAGTGAATGGGGGCAGGCTCGAGGACATACAGAGAAGGGGGATATAAATGGAGGGTAGTTAATAACTAGTTATCAACAAGTGCAGGGGGTGCAGAGGAATACGAGGTGCTTTGTCAAGCTGCAGTGTGAATAAGGGGTAGTCAGCCCCTTCTGGGTACAAAAAAGAACAAGGGGGTACACTGCGCTATACAATAAAAAGACCAATAAATAGATCAATTAATTCATTAATTGAGAGAGTGAGGTTCCAATTGGAAATAAAATGTAATAATATTTATTAAAACATATATAACATTTCAGCATGACATACCATAATTAAAATAAATTAGCACTAGGCAGAGGGAATAATGAATTTAGTCCAGTCAATACGGTACCGTATTTTAAGAATCCACTGTTCACTTGGTCTATTCCTATAATGCCTATTTATTGTCAGGAAGCCAGAGTCGGCTAATACAGTCCAATAGTGAATGTTGATGTTATTTGTAAAAAAAGGCCCACGGTAGGTTTCTTTCAGTGGAGTGATACAACTTGTGTGGAACCTCCGTCCGGGTTGGGGCGTAGGGCTGCCCTGGAGAATGGGACCAATTGGTGACCGCTGGTCAAAAAACTCACTGGGTGAGGCGGTTGGTGAGGCTGGTCCGGACCCAAATTAATGGGATGTCAGGGTGGATGAGACTGGATGTGGTTTACCCTCTGATCCACCAACGCGTTTCGCCAGTAACCTGGCTTTATCAAGGTGTGATAAAGTCAAGTTACTGGCGAAACACAGCCCTACGCACCAACCCGGATGGCGGTTCCACACAAGTTGTAGAGTATCACTCCACTGAACTACCGCAGGCCTTTTTTGACGATTTGGATACAAATAACATCAACATTCACTATTGGACTGTACTTAGCCGACTCTGGCTTCTTGACAATAAAGAGGCATTATAGGAAAATCCTTCCACACCTGTTTTGTGTGTACTACCTAAAGTAGTTAAAAATACTAGATCATATGCAAAGGACACAATTTCAGTAATTAATAAAATAGAACAAATTATATGGGAACCAAATTACCGACTTGTCACAGCAGACGTGAAAGCCCTATATACTATAATACAGCACAAAGATGGTTTTGAAGCTATGGAATATCAAAACCACAAATACCAAAAGTAATGAAAATAATTTAATTATGGAAGGCATAGATTTGGTGCTGAATAATAACTTTTTTTGGTATGCAGGGGACTTCTATCTACAAGTATCGGGTACCGCAATGGGTGCCAATCTGGCACCAGGGTATGCCAACCTATTCTTAGCCCATTGGGAAGATCTATGTGTATGGGCTGGGCATGCCTGGGGTGCCAGCTTGGCATTCTGGACCCGCTACATAGACAATATTCTGTTCGTCTGGAGTGGGGACGAGTCATCCCTTGGAGATTTTTTTACTCGCCTCAATAACAACCTCCTCAACATAGAGTTAACATTCACTATAAGTACTGTAGAGATCAACTTTCTAGACCTCACTATTTATGTTGCTCCCGGTCAAATTAAAACAAAGAACTTTGTGAAGCCGACCGACTGCAATACTTACTTAGGTTACGACAGTAATCATCCTCATAATTGGATCTGAAGCATTCCAAATACTCAGTTCCAAAGGATTACAAGGAATTGCAGTGACATAGATCAGGCGCGCCACATAGAAGCTAATTTTAGGGGAAAAGGATACGATCCCATTCAAGTTGGTAGGGCTCTGGAAAGGTGTACCAATATAAATAGGGCAGCCACTCTACAAAGTAAAAACCCCAATAACAAGGAGGAGAATAATGAGATAAGGTTTTCTTGGGTTTAAATTCTCCTCCCAACATCGTATAGTGGAGAACATTAGAAAAAAAACATTGGGGTATTCTTGTCAAAGACCCCATTTAAAAAAAATATTTTGGGGGAAACCTAAGTTTATATATAAAAAAGCAGAGAACCTAAAAAGTCTGCTAGTTAGGAGTGCAATCCCCCTCGACAGAAGACCCTCCAGAATAACTTCAAAAGGTCTCTATTGATGCGGACAATGCACCATGTGAAAATGGATAGTAAGATTATTCAATACAAATCCAATGTTACGAACCAGGTTCATGACATTAGGGACTTTCTAACTTGTGGTTCCAAAAATGTGTGTACCTACTAGAGTGTGTCTAAGATGTGGGAAATTTGTAAATAGAGGTCATAACACACAAATTTTGAAATACAATGAGCCAAATTCTGTGAAAACAAACAATGTTTTTATTTCATTTCAATACATGTTCTCTTTTATTAAGAATATTGTACAATTGTGATACTTTACAAGTGTGTCAATTCTGTATCTTTGTACACATTTTTCTGTCATTACAAAATATGTCATACTTTATCTAAATTGTATTGTATGGGGTGTGAAATAAAATATTAATAGTAAAAATAAAAAATAGTTTATGGTGTTCTATTTTGATGATTGAAAAGCTAAGACATAGAGGAGTAAGGTCATTCATTGAGAACCGGGCTATAGGCTCAAGGATTGGCCGACATGACCCACGTGATCGGCAGACCCGGTTTAAAAGGAAGCCTGGGAGAACTCAGCGGCACGTCTTGAAAAAGGAATTTTATTTTCGAAACGTGTAGATGCCGTGCACGCCACCTGTCACCTGGCTGACGTGTTTGTAAGGAGAACTGGGCTATCCTCCTGGAATCGGTGAGCGGTCTGTTGTTAGCAGCATCTGCGGCCGAAACATCTCAACCTTCACTTGCTTTCCATCCTGTTCCTTCGATCAACTGTTTGTGATCTGTTTTTATGTACTTTTATTGTGTGCCTTTTTGGGTACTTGTTTCCTAGCACGGCCACAATCGGGATTGGTCGCGGCTCTTATATAGTGCACTATAAGGGCCGCGATCAACCCCGACGGACGCGATGCTCTTGAATTAATCAATCGCAGGCAAAGTGTACTATGGTTCAATTACCGCGACCGACACTATAATTGAAGTCTGTGATGAAATCGGTGGCATTGAAAGCCATCGGTAACATCGGGTGCACTGTATAAGCATATTCAATCCCCCCGACGCGACCAACGCGACTATTGATCTTTCTGCAAATGTCGGGGGCATTGAATACCATCGCGTACAGTGTACCCGATGCGACCGACGCGATGTGTTCAATGAACACATCGCCTATTTCATGATGTGACGGGTGCTTACAATGAAATACCCCCCTACCATTTTTCTTAAACAAGCCATACCAATTTAGCCAATACTTTGGCCATACCACTTTTCCTACCCTACTCCCGTACCAATTTTTCAAACACTTTCCCCTTTCCTAACCAACTCCCGTAACAGTTATCCTTCCACTTTGCCCGTACCACTTTTTCTAACAACCTGTACCACTTTTCCTAACCAACCTGTACCACTTTTCCCAGTTTTTTAACCTGTACTACTTTTCTCAACACTTTACCCGTACCACTTTTCCTAATCAACCTGTACCACTTTCACCAGTTTTTTAACCCAATAACCATGAAAACTAAAATATCTTGTGTATTATCACGCCACCACCAATATAAATATGAACGCTAACCACTGCATTGCATACCATTGCATGCCTTTATGGTTTGCGATGCAGTGTGTGCCGTGATAGTACACAACTAAACAAATTGAAAGCCCAATACATCGCAGTACATTCTAAACAGTCTACATTACACACAATTATTGTACTACATTACAATAAATCAGACGACACATGTAAATAAAGTTAACAGGTTTTTATTTTTTTTTTTTTTTTAGGCAGTTCAAGCCAGTTTATTTTTTTTTTTAGGCCGATCTTGGCCAAACTTTTGAAATTTTTTTTTTATTTAATTTTTTACTTTTTTTTCTAAAAAGAGCGGGGGACACGGGGGGGGGGGGGGACCAAACATAGGATCATCTTTATGGGGAAGTTGATAGAAAAATACAAGGAAAATAGATGCCAGACTATCACAACCAGGCAAATTGAAATGAGGCAACTGGGAAGATAACAGCACGCTAGAAAACCGTGCCCACTCATGGAAACATTCACATGAGTCCGGAAGAAAATACAAATATGCGGAACAGTGGTTAGTGAAGGAGCACAACGAGTACGGTCATCACAAACTTCAGGAAGACCCCACTGCAACCTTCACCAACCGAAATTGTGATACATGACCGATAAAGTTCATTATGGAGCAAAAACAGAAGAACAGGAACAAGAACATTGCTGCCAGATAATAAATTAACAATAAAATTAGCCGAATTGAAACTAATAATTATAATACCGATCATCATCTGGGGTGGGGGTCTGCAAAGTTGTCATGGCAGAGAACAGAGTCCCAGACAATGACGAGGGATCATTGGCAGGTGGCATAGGGGGTCCCGGCGGATAATAAGGGGCAGGCGGAGGAACAACCGGCGCACTGAACATGGGGGGGTGATGTGGGTGCTGGGGTGGTGGCCCTAGTTGCCTTGCGTGCGTGCTACATGATGGTAGTTTGCACTCACCACACAACTCATCCTGTGATGCGCGCAACATATTATCATATAGCAAATGCTTGAAGTTATGGTAAGTGCTTGGCTTCCGCTTCCGCATCTCTGTGGCAACATGATTCGCTAAGATTTGGAATTCATCAGGGGGGTTTGCAAGAGCTTCCTCCTTACAGCGGCAGCAATGCTCTTGGCCAGCGGCAGCAGGTCTCGTCGGCTGTCTCCTCCTGCGCGGAGCTGATGACGTGCTCGCCACCGCAGGAGCCGCCACCGACTCAGCCTGCTGCACCGACTCAGAAGGAACTGCCTAGAATAAAAAGAAAGGTATAAAAAATGTAAAATCATTACATTACACTTTCAGTTACATGAAAAACATATTTCACCACAATTCTTACTACGTCCGTGCTCTCCTGTTCACTGGATAAAGAGCCTTTATCCGTAGCAGTCCCCTCTGTTCCTCTCCTTCCTTGTTGCTCCACAATGAACAGCATCCGGTCATAGTACCACAACTTCAGCTGGTAAAGGTTCTCACTATCGGTTCCCGAAGCTTGTGACTCCCGGACCCGATTATGCTCCTTCACCAACACTGTCCGCATATTAGTAAACTTCATCCGGACCCATGTGACGTCCGCATGATGGACACGTCTCCTAGTGTAAGCCGCTATCTTCCCTAACACCTCATTCCGCTTCGCCTGATTGTGAAAGTCCATGTGGTCCTGCTTCCACAGGCATCTATTTTCCTTGTACATGTCGATCAACTTCCCCATAAGTGGTCGATCCACACAACGGTCCATGCTGAAAAATATCAAACACAAACATTAACCCATAAATTTAAAAAAATGAAGAATCCCCTGCAAAACACAATGCACTGTAGTGTTATTCACTAATATGCAATCTAAGACCACTAATATTTACCTCATATATTTGGCAGATTCTGCTCAAATTTTTCAGCAAAAAACTGTATTGTATCAACAACTGGAATAGAAAGGAAAAAAAAAGCAAAAAATAAATCGTACATGCTACTTTAATATTACATAATAAGTGCAATATGCACCACAGTTCAATACATGCTAACACAAGCACGGACATATAGCAAACGGTTATGTACCACCAAATGCAATCCAATATTTCATTGTACAAGAACACAGCGTAACATGTGCTAGAAAATTTAACAGAAATGTGTCACCCACTATCCACGCCATCCCGAAGCGTGGCGAGCGGCGGCGATACGCGTCCTACGACCTTTTCATACCCCCACTATCCACGTCGGCGTGGAGTTGAGAATAGAAAGTGTGGCGAGGGGACGCGGATACCTGTGAAGCCTGCGAGGAGACACGGATACCTGTGAAGGGCTCCGCGGGGCTCGCTGCGCTCGCCACGCTTCGGGCTCGGTGGCTCGCTGCGCTCGCCACACTTTCTATTCTCAACTCCACGCCGACGTGGATAGTGGGGGTATGAAAAGGTCGTAGGACGCGCACCGCTGCGCTCGCCACGCTTCGGGTTTAGATGCCATGGGCGCTGTAATAGGACGCAAGTAACAAAGTCTGCTCCAACAGTTTATACAAAAAAAAGACACCAACTTGCACATTAATATTAACAGGACACATCATGCTGCCTGCTGCACCATTGCAATAACAACCACATGACACCTCAAACAGCTATACCTATATATCTGTACCAAGATAACATCACAGTCTAGTCACCCTGCATTACTATCACAAATGACAGGCTATTCTGCATGTATTACACCACACAGTACATAATGTCCATGCACATGATCCCCTCTGCACATAAACACTTTTTACACCCATGTGCATTATTCACATCACCCTGAATCCTGCACATCATCACCCCCTTCACATGATCACTCTCTGGCCCTATACATGACCAGTACCACTGCACATAAACATGATCCATGCACATTAGGACCTGTACCCCACCCTGCATATCATCACTTCTGTACATAATCACAATCCCCACATATTTACCCCCCCCCCCCCCCGGACCCTACCACAACCCTGTATATGCCCTCCCCAGACCCCACCTACGCAGAGTAATCCTTAAATTCCACTTACTTATTTGAGCAGGGGCAGGGAGGCAGATTCAGGTGCTGCAGCCAGAAGATTAATTATATTTAAAATGGCTGCTGTTGTCCTTCCCCAGGGTCCTTTTGGCGCCTTTGCCCGGCAGCAATATTTCATTGTAGAAGTACTCTGCAGCATTTATCATGTACGTCACTTATCATGTACGTCACGTCGCTCACGTTAAACTGTACACCGCACAGTAAGACGCGACCGACGCGATTTACCTGATAAGTGCGGCGGAGTACTTGTAAAAAGACACATCGCGTCGGTCGCAGCCCTTGTATAATGGGCCCGACGCGACTGACATGATAAGCACTGTATAGTGCTTATACAATGAAATATCGCGTCGGTCGGATGCATTGAGCTGTAAGGTTTACAGCACAATGCGTGCGTGGACTGCCTATACATTGAAATATCGCGTCGGTCGGACGCATTGCACTGAAAAGCTTACAGTACATTGCGTCTGACGCAATGTACTTTTCCACATGTCGACATGTGTACCATGTCGACTATGCATGTCAGCATGAAGTTGATAATATTTAGTGTGCTGATCACAGCAACCCACTGAGCCCAAAGCACGGCGAGGGCCACGAGGGGACGCGGATTATTTTGCAAGTAATCCGCGTCCGCTCGCCACGCTTCGGGCTCGGTGCGCTCGCCACACTTTCTATTCTCGACTCCACGCCGACATGGATAGTGGGAGTAGGAAAAGGTCGGAGGACACATAACACCGCCCCTCGCCACGCTTCAAGAATGGCGTGGATAGTGGCGGTGTGTGACTACAATCCATTCATCCTTCCAAAATCATTCAGCTGAGACAGGAAAGACAAGTTTTTTAAAGCAGTTTTTAAATTTTACTAAAAAATGAAAAAGGCAAGAATACAGGCATTTCATTGCAAAATAAACAATAATGGGGCAATTTTAAACATTAGGGGGGAAGTGTTCTGAGTTCAGTCTTTGGGCAAAAAAGTTAGTGCATGTAATATGCGTGCAAAGGGGTCATCACGTGCGAGGCTCTTCCGCCACATGAATTCTTCAAGATAACTTTGCAACATATGCCTGGCGGTGCCCCGGTGGCGTTTATTCCTCCATTGGCACGCCCCCCAAATGCGTTCGATATTCTGGGTGTGAACCCCTGTTGTTGGGTCCACGAAGTTATACCTGTGGTTGACCCGGGCATGGTCATATCCTGACGCTCGGAGCTGGTCCGTACTGTAGGCCCTCCAACAGTCTGTATAAACAGTAGACCCAGGCTCCACAAACTGTAAAATAGCCCCCATGAGGGTGTTGGCGTCCCGAGTGGCAACTTTAGTGGCAAAGCACTGTCCGGTTTCCCGGCAAATACCGCCAAACACCCATTGCTGGGGTAACACCTGGCCCACATTCGCCTGCCTCTTCACGAAGAGAGTCTCGTCGACCTCGACAATCTTGTCGGGACCTCCAATCCGGCGCTGCGGCTGCGCCATGAGGTCAAGCAGGCAGGCCTCCCGCATGTACTTGTTTTACAGTACGGCCGTTTTTTTGGACATGCCCAGGTGCTTGTCTCAATACTCCACAATGGTCATTTCCTCGACCCAGGAGAAGATAAACCGGACCAGCGTCAGGAACGGCAAGCGGCAGCCAGGAAAGAACATCGCCGCTCGGAGACTCCTCTTCAAGCGGCAGTCCCTCACATTGCAGCGCCACATGGTCTCCTTAAGATTCAGCCGCATGGGATGCCCATTCCCACACGTAGCCTCCGCTGGAAGCAGATGATGGCGCTGGAGAAATGCCACTGCCTCCTCCTCACTTGCAGGCAGCGAGAAGAAATTCACCTCAGCCATATCAGAGGACACGGAATCCACAGCACAGCAATCCACAGCACAGCAATCCACAGCACAGGATCAGCAGGGCTCAGGATCAGCACAGCAATGCACAGCACAGGATTCAGGATCAACAGCAATCCACAGCACAGGATTCAGGATCAACAGCAATCCACAGCACAAGACTCAGGATCAGCAGGGCTCAGGATCAGCACAGCAATGCACAGCACAGGATTCAGGATCAACAGCAATCCACAGCACAAGACTCAGGATCAGCAGCAAATAGTATTCAAAGCACAGGATCAATCAGGAAGATATCACCAGCAAAGGATCTATCAGCCAAAATATCACCAGCAACTGAATACACGTCTCACTCCAACCAAGACAAAACACACAAGGAGCTTGGGACAAGGAGCTTGGGGTAAAGATAGCAGAAGGGGCCGGATTTGGAAGGGGAAGGATTTTCAGAGTAAATATTGACAGTGATGAGGTGATATGCTGTAACTGTGCAGATTACAGAGGGCAGATTTAATGTTTACATAGAAACACACAGTATAACTGTGCAGATTACAGAGGGCAGATTTAATGTTTACATAGAAACACACAGTATAACTGTGCAGATTATAGAGGGCAGATTTAATGTTTACATAGAAACACACAGTAAAGCATATGTTACTAGGAAGAATTGATAGGAGGCAGGACTAAAAGGGTTAATTGGGCCTATTACAGATGGGCCTATGAAGTGGGAAAAACATTGGGTAAATGGGCCTGATTTACATCGCGACCATCGGGTGCATTAAAAGTAACATGCGACGCGACCGACGCGATTGAGCCAATCTTCAGCTAAAAACGTAACCATCGGGGACATCGGGTCCATCGCGTGTACAGATTTACAGGTCCCCGACGCGATTAACGATATGCCGATATAAAGGCCGACCGAAAAAAGTCCATCGGGAGTATCTCAAGGGTCGGGACCATCGTTACCTTACCGCAATGACCCCGATGCGACGCGATGCTAAAGATGGCCCCGATCTATATCGTTGTGGCCGTGCTAGGAAACAAGTACCCCTTTTTTTGGATATTAAATGCTATTACATTATAAGCATTGGGACCGTGTGATTTAAAGAACCTGCTAGGGGAACGTGAGTTTGAACCATTAAGTAAGTGTCATATCACCTGTATATGTTTTTATTGAATGAAATATCAGCAGACAAAGGATAAAGAAACCATTATGGGCACGCAAGACAAAATCTTTAAGTAAGTGTTTACCTTAACCCCTTGAGTGGTAGGTTTTGCTGGGGCAGGACAAACCTACCAGGGCAGGTTTTTCCTGCCCCAGCAAAACCCACCACAGTTGGAAGCCCCCCTCCCTCACCTCTGCTCCGGCATTAGTACACCCGAACTTACCTGCCACCGCTGTCCCCGCTGCCTTAGCCGCCGGCCTGTCACATTCAGCAGTGACGTTGGCGGCAGGATGGGGGATGTTCGGGGCGGCTCGGGAGGACTGGGGTGCCTGAGCGCTCCCGAGTTCCCCCGAGCCGCCCTGAACATCCCGAGCCTGCCGCCGATGTCATTGCTACTAAAAGTATGGTGGCAGGCGGAGCGGGGTTAGAAGAGCTCTGGCGTGCGATCGCCGGAGCACAGGTGATGGGAGGGTTAGGAGAATGACTGGGAGGGGGGCCTCTAGAGGTGCTGCGCCAGTGCTGCACACCTGGACACCACTGGCGCGCACCTATTTCATATTTGTGGTATGCCCGGAAATTTTCCGGGACAGCCCGCTGCGGCAGCGCAGCTGAGCCTGGAAAATTTCCAGGCATATCACTCAAGGAAAAATGGTTAGGTCACTAGGTGGCCCAAGAGTGCGCCTTGATAAAGCTTATACAGCGAAACGCGTCGGTGAAAGAGACCCAGGACACCCACAGCCAATCTGCGGATACAATCTTACCCTGTGACCGGACCAGCCTCGGGAAATGTATCCCTTCTACTTGCAATTTGCAACAATACCATCTAATACCAGGTAGAGCACCACCCAACATCTGGCGCTCCCTGGTCCCATACTACACAATCCCAGGTAGAGCACCTATCAACAACAAGGAGCTCCCTGGACTGGAGATCACCTTTCTCCTAACAAAATTTACTATTGGGACATCACTACCGAGGCATACTAGGAACGGACTCAGGACTGTGCAGCATATTGTGGGTGACTATACCATCTCACACAACACGCATTGTGGTATCAATGTTTTTATGGGATATGTAATCCTTGTAATTTTATACTTTATTATTATTAAATATTTGTAACTTTTTTACCCAAACCTGTTGCATGTTTTAGTTAAGCGCGGTTTCACCCCCTTTTTCTTTCTTGTTATATCACTCAAGGGGCTAAACTTAATCAAAGTGCCCCTACACACAGCGTGGTGTTTTTTTTTAGGTAACGCTCCCCCTAAAAACTCGCCTAGTGGGGAGTGCTACCTTAAAAAAAATCACACCACTGAAGGTGTTAATAAGTAATTATGAAAGACTTCCAGTTCCGGCAGCGGCATGAACAGCCGCGTGTGAGAGAGCTCCGCTACCCTCCGGCTCACGCTCACCCTTTTCACGGCTGTTTCAGCCTCCACAAACCGCTGCACTCACCCCCCCCCTGCTCCCGGCACCCCGCAGACCCGCATGGACAAGTTCCTGGAGGGAATGTCCAGCTCCAGGTACCCTGCAAACAAGGCGAAATCGCCAGCACCCGCCACCTCCAAGATGGCGACGGCAGCAGAATACACGCGTGCGGCCGCACAGAACCCCTCTCCACTGCCTCCCCGATCCAAGCCACCTTCGCCCTCAGCCGCAGACAGCTACACTGAGGACTCTCAGCCTACCTCCCCAGCATCTGACCTTAAGGTAACCCCACAACTCGACGAACCGGTAAAGCAGCACTCCTCGGATCTAATGTACTTATATAATAAGTTACAAGATCTGGAAAATAGATCCAGAAGGCAAAACCTGCGTATTATTGGTTTACCAGAATCTTTAAAGGGGGCTGATCTCTTCCAGTTTATAAAAAATCAAGCCGCCAGAGTTACTTAACTTTCAAGACTGCTGTTCAGACATGGTGATAGAACGTGCACACAGGCTAGGGCCACAACGGCCCCAAGAAGGCGTGAGACCCAGAGCAGTTATTTTCAAAACGCTTAACTACCTCCATAAAGAACTTATCTGGACAATGTCCCGCAGACACAGGGACTTATCTGGGGAGGGTCGCAGAATCCTTATTTTTCAGGATTACACTGCAGAACTGGGAAGCATTGAACACCGCCAACACTCGCAGAGAAAGGAGTTCTCACAAATTTGTTCCCGGCTTATTAAGCTAGAAAGGAAGTTCGCTTTGATGTACCCAGCGAGACTCAGGATATATGATGGGTCCTCATTTAAGGACTTTGTCAGAATGGGATGCAGAATGCTTTTTGATGGAAGAACATAGCTCAGACCAGCAGAACACCCTATGTCAGATTGCGAGTGACTTTCCCATTTGACTGAGTCTCCCCCCCCCCCCCCCCCCCGTTTGCACTACACATTACTGAAGTTTATGGTCTTGATGTGGACCGCACTTATGTGATTTCATCTTGAGGACTACCACGTTGAAAATCCCAGTTGGGCCGAATCACAGACCTTTCCCTTATTGGTTTAGTATTATAAGCTAACTAAGCAATGGCAAATGATTGATTTAAGATGGCAAAATGTTTAATTAGCTAACTATTATGAGTGAGTTGGTAGGCGAAGGAGTCTACGCAGAAGGTAATAAGGTGAGATGTGTTTATCTCACCTCTCAAGTTATGGAAAAGCCTTTTTGGCAATTCAGTTACAATTTTTTATTGTTTTGTCTACCCCCCCCCCCCCTTGATACCCACTCATCTCCCCAACCCCACCCCAAGAAAGAAAGCAGTATCTACTGTATTTGTGTATTAATGTTTAAAAGGGAATATTGCTGTCAAGGCAATCGCTTACTCCAATTTCAGCCTCCATGGCGATTAACATAGGAAGCTGGAATGTGGGCGGGATTAACTCCCCTGTGAAACCAAAGAGAATTTTGGTACATTTGAACAAACTCCGTCTCGATTTGGTGTGTATTCAAGAATCACATTTGCTACCTCAGGAAACAGTCAAACTGAACATGATGAAGTGGAAACTTCTAGCATCTTCCTCTTACACATCAAAGGCGAGAGGAGCGGTTATTATAGCCAACAGTCATCTAGATATAGAAGTGGTTACGGTTATCTCGGACCCTCAGGGCCGATTCATGTTGTGCCAACTGAAATTTGATCAACAGGAATTTATATGTATTAATGTGTATGCTCCTAATCAATACTCTAATCCCCTTTTTAGACAACTGATCACTGTTATGTCCCCATTTTTGCACCTACCAATGATATTATGTGGAGACCTAAACTTAGTCTCATCTAATTATTTAGATAGGCAACCTCTCCCCGTACCTCTCCCCGCCAACTCCCCAAATTTGGCATTCCTAAATTCTGTGAGCAAATGCAGATGCTAGACGCATGGAGAGTGATGCACCCAACAGAGCAAAATTACTCATGTCTTTCAGCAGCCAGGAATAGAATGTCTCGTATTGACTATATTCTCTTGTCCCATTTTCTCCTCCCTAAAGTAGAGCTTGCTAAGATGGCTAAATGGATACCACCCCATCTTGGAGATGCCCCCCAGCCTTGGCGACATCTGTACATCTTAGAAATGCAGTTAAAAAGGCTTGGGACAACTATGCTACAGATAATCATGAGGCCTAGGAGGTGGACCCCCTACTGTTCTGGCAGGTGTCTAAAGCCACAATAAGGGGAGAAATAATCTCCCAAATGGCACATCTAAAAATGAAAGTGAAGCGAGAGCATCTACAAGCTCAACTAACACTTGGCGATGCCTTTCGGGACTTTAGGACTTCCCCTTCTCTTACCACAAAAAATAACTATTTATTTGCCAAACGGACTTATGAAGCCTCAATAGAGAGATCTGAATCTATTTATTTGTTTGCTAAAAGAGCAAGGTTCCATAGATTTGGAAACAAATCAAGTAAATTACTTTCCTCACTGCTACAGGGACAAAGGCCCCCTGCGACAATAAGACCCCTACGCAAGGTAGATAACTCCCTCACGACATCTAATACCCAGACAGCACAGGTACTCTGTGACTTTTACACTAACCTATACTCCAAACCAGTCTCTGATCACTCTAATTCTAGCAAATTTGGAGAAAAGATTACACCACCTCAGATTTCTGAGACTGATTCAAATTTCCTTACCCAGGAAATTGCTTTCCAAGAAGTAGCCAAGGCCCTATCTAATCTTACATTGGGTAAACCACCTGGTCCGGACGGACTCACACCAGGATACCATAAGCTACTATCACCAAAATTATTCCCGATTCTTACCAAAGTGTTTAATACCATAATGTCATCCAACACGTTCCCTAGTCACTTTAATTCGGCCACACTCAGAGTGATACCTAAACCAGGCAGGGACTTATCCTCTCCCAGTTCCTATAGACGAATATCTTTATTAAATATTGGTACTTGTGAATTATCCGGGCTGCCGATTTTGTCCTTAAGTTTAGTTAACTTAAGGACACCCGACCGACGCGATGCCCGCGATTTACCCCCAAATCGGGGGCATCGCGTCGGTCGTGGCCGTTATAAGGGGCCGCGACGCGATGCCCGCGATTTCCCATAGACGGTAATGTTAAAAGACACGATGGACCCGATTTCCCATAGACAGTAATGTTAAAAGACGCGATGGACCCGATTTCCCATAGACAGCAATGTTAAAATAAAATGACAATGTGAAATTGCCCAATATGGCCATTTCACATTAGATATGTTTTAAAAAAAAATGTTTCATGGCCCCCCATCACCGTTAACGCCACCCCGCTATTGACGCCAACCCGAAGCGTGGCGAGCGGCGGCGGTACGCGTCCTCCGACCTTTTCATACCCCTACTATCCATGTCGGCGTGGAGTTGAGAATAGAATAGTGTGGCGAGCGCAGCGAGCCACCGAGCCCGAAGCGTGGCGAGCGGACGCGGATTCCTTCACAGGTATCCGCGTCCCCTTGCGGGCTTCACAAGTGTCCGCGTCCCCTCGCGGGGCGCGCTGCGCTCGCCACACTATTCTATTCTCAACTCCACGCCGACATGGATAGTAGGGGTATGAAAAGGTCGGAGGACGCGTACCGCCGCCGCTCGCCACGCTTCGGGTTGGTGTCAATAGCGGGGTGGCGTTAACGGTGGTGGGGGGCCATGAAACATTTTTTTTAAAACATATCCAATGTGAAATGACCATATTGGCCAATTTCACATTGTCATTTTATTTTAACATTGCTGTCTATGGGAAATCGGGTCCATCGCGTCTTTTAACATTACTGTCTATGGGAAATCGTGGGCATCGCGTCGGTCGCGTCGCGGCCCCTTATAATGGCCGTGACCGACGCGATGCCCACGATTTTTCGGGCGCGATGAAAAAATCGGCAGCCCGGATAACTCACAAATACCCAAATATTGACTACAAGTTGCTCATGAAGATTATGGCAGAACGTCTTAAGCAAATCCTACCTAAACTAATTCATAAGGACCAGACTGGCTTCATCATGGGAAGGAGCTCAGTCATTAACATCAGACGAGTTTTGGCGGTGGTCAATGCTTCCCAGTGTGCTGTGTCGGAAGATCCAAAAGCTATTCTATCTTTAGATGCCAAGAAGGCCTTCGATATGGTACACTGGGAACACCTACATCATACACTGAAACGCTTTGCTTTCCCAGAGACCTTTGTACGCTTCTTATCAACGGTATATGAGGGTGCCTCCTCCCGCATCATATGTAATGGCCTACTGTCGGATCCATTTCTCATTTTGAGAGGAACAAAGCAGGGATGCCCCCTCTCGCCATTATTGTTTGCCTTGGCTCTTGAGCCATTAGCCATACACCTAAGAGAATCCCCGGAATTTCAGGGAATCCAGATTCGCAATATAGACCTTCATGTATCCCTATTTGCGGATGACATGTTGTTGTTTTTGTCTTACTCACAGTACGCCATTCCATTGATATTCCGGACGCTACATAACTTTGGTACCTTCTCGGGATATAAGGTCAATGTAGACAAGTCAGAACTCCTACTTTTAACAGGCCCCCCACCTACGTTCCCCCCTACTGATAAATTACATTCAATAAAAATTCAAACATCCCATATTAAGTATTTGGGCATACAAATACTGAACAGGTTATTAGATTTATACAAGAGAAATTATTCCCCATCATATCGAAAATCCTGAAGACACTCCAGGACTGGACATCCTTGCCCCTCTCCCTTCTAGGAAGAATCGAAGTTGTGAAATCAGTCATATTCCCGAAAATAATGTACCCAATGCAAATGCTCCCAATAAAAATCCTGCCCTCCGACATTAAAACTTTAACACAGGCCTGCTCCAAATTCATATGGAATAGTAAGAAGCCTAAGATTTCCCTGGCGAAGTTAAACCTTTTCAAAATTAATGGAGGTTTGGGTCTCCCAGATATTACAAATTATTCCTGCTCCTTACTGGCCCGAGTGGCGGTAGGATGGTTGCAGGAGGCCGACTTGTATTCTTTATATGAGTTGGATAGGGCTGTTCTCTTCCCATATTCCCCCAAAGCCCTTATTCACATACCGAAAAAAAACAAATCCCATCACATGTACATAGCAACCTCTTGTTTCAGAATATCCACAGTGCATCGCACTTCGTGTGCTCTAAAATTGGCCTAGACCCAATGTCTGCTGAATGGATGCCTATATGTGGCAATCCTCTGTTCCCTCCGGGAGTTGATAACCCAGTTTTCAAGAGACTTGAAAGTAAGGGATTAAAATTGATATCCCAGGTATTTGACCCAGGAGGAAAGACTCTATCGTTCCCCACTCTCAAGGACAAATTTGGGTTACCTAATAATGCACTCTTCCCAATAATCCAAATTCAACACTTAGTGCAATATCTACCCACCCAAGACATTATGTCATCATCACATTCCCTACTCCACACTTGGGTAAATAAAATCCAGAGAACAAAAAGGAGGGTAGATCTGCACTCCACCTATTAGACCCTTATATACGGGTATTTAGATCCACCTTGTTTTAAATTTTATTGGGTGGGGGTGCTATCTTTATAACCAATAATGTATACAAGAAAAGAAGGAGAGAAGCGGTTGCGTGATTCGATGCATACCTGTTTTTGTCACACTTTTAATAATCAATTTTAGTGTTTAATAAAGTTTTATTAAAAAATTGGTGGGAATACGCAATAAATATGATAATGGAAGGGCTGCCCACTTAGCCTTTAAAAATCCTTGTAGATGGGTGAAACACGTGTCGGACCCCCAATCCCTCAGACCTGTGTTGTTACCCTGAAATTATGCTAATTAGCGATATGTAAATTGTTCTACAAATGTGACAGGAATGTGTATTAGTGTCTAGGTGAATAGATACCCAGCAGCAACCCCTCATTGGAGGCAGGGGCGGATTGGCCATTATAATTACCGGGAACTTTCCCGGGAGGCCGATGCTACTGAGGCCGAATTTAAAGTTGCAGGCAGCAGGGGCAGCACTGAGAACACAGCACAAAATATACAGCTGAGCGGCGGAGCGCTACAGTCAGGCCGCAGGGGATGAAAGGGGCCCGATGCTTGCTGTCCGCCCGGCATGCTGAAGTCCCCCCTTTTAAAAAAAAAAAAGTGCAGTCACAGTGCCGCGCACGTGAACGGGCGCCTGTGGGTATGTGGCCGGTCGGCCTGGCAGGCAGGGAGTCAGGACGGATAAGGGGGGAGTTGGCCCCCCTAGGCTTTGAAGCTGCCACCCGGGCCGACTGCCACCCCCCTCAAAACATACACATATACTTGTATACTTGAGAAACGTAAACACTCCCGTCCCGCATTCTAACCTGTGGACCCCGCATGGGTATGGGCACGATGGGTGGCGAGCTTCACAGCCGGCCACACACTTTGGGCAGCCTCACCAGCCAGCAGAACTTGCGAGTGGACACCTGTGAAAAAGCGCAGGCATGGGGAGATGAACCCAGAGCACATCTCTCCAGAGACAGCAGCGCTGGATCCCCCCTTCCCTGCTGCCCTGCACGTACGAAGCCACAGCCAGTCACTGTCAGACTGTCGGACATCCTGTGCGATAGAGGAGCATGCTACGGTATGAAGATTAACAGGTCAGAGGCTGCTGATAATGGATATAGTGATATCATTTAGGGTTTTATTGGCATGTCAACTAGCTACTTTGCTGGGAGTATTGGCTGTGGAAAGTAATGTCTGTTCTTCATCACAGATAAAGTGACAATGTCCTGCTGCTAGGTGCAGATTGCCCCAGGCCATGAGGTGTCATTTATCAGACTCTGTGTTTGCATCTCTCCACCCCCTCCTTACATATATGTGTCCCCTCCCTACCACCCTGTGTCCCTCTACCCCCCCTCCATGCAGTCCTGCATCTCCCTACTCCCTCCCACCCTTCTGTCCTGCGTCTCTCAACCCCCTCCCCACCGCCCTGCGTCTCTCAACCCCCTCCCGACCGCCCTGCGTCTCTCAACCCCCTCCCCACCGCTCTGCGTCTCTCAACCCCCTCCCCACCGCCCTGCATCTCACTAAAACATCCATACTGCCCCGCATCTCACTATAACCTCCCTAGCACCCTGTGTGCCATAATGTCATGGGCACTATGGTGTGCTGCATAATATATAATGGGCACTACGGTGTGCGGTATCATGTGTAATTTGCAATACAGTGTGTGATTTGGTAATGGACGCTACAGTGTGTGGCATAATGTATAATGGGCACTACAGTGTGTAGCATAATATGTCATAGGCATTATGGTGTGCTGCATAATATGGAATGGGCACTACGGTGTGCGGTATAATGTGTAATGGGTATCACGTGTGTGTGAATGTGTAATGGGCATTACGGTGTGTAACATAATGTCATAGGCATTATGGTGTGCTGCATAATATGGAATGGGCACTACGGTGTGCGGTATAATGTGTAATGGGTATCACGTGTGTGAATGTGTAATGGGCATTACGGTGTGTAGCATAATGTCATAGGCATTATGGTGTGCTGCATAATATGGAATGGGCACTACGGTGTGCGGTATAATGTGTAATGGGTATCACGTGTGTGAATGTGTAATGGGCATTACGGTGTGTAGCATAATGTCATAGGCATTATGGTGTGCTGCATAATATGGAATGAGCACTACGGTGTGTGGTATAATGTTTAATTTGCATTACTGTGTGTAACAATGTGTAATGGGCATTACTGTGTGCGGCATAATATGTCATGGGCATTATGGTGTGCGGCATAAAATGGAATGGGCACTATGGTGTGTGGTATAATGTGTAATGGGTATCACGTGTGTGAATGTGTAATGGGCATTACAGTGTGTGAATGTGTAATGGGCACTACAGTGTGTAATGGGCACTACAGTGTGTAATGGGCTTTAAATTTGAAGTAAATAAAGCAAAAAGCCACAATGTGGGTTTTTTTGTGTGTGTTTGCGGGGCATAAACCATATTTTTGAACCTGGGCCCACAACTTGCTTGTTCCGCCTCTGGAGGGGGCAGTGCAGTGGATAGCGCCGCTGTGTGCAGCGTGGGTGGCCACTGATCGACGACGGCCGGGGACTCATTTTTATTATATATAACATACATGGCCTGGAGAAGAGGCAGGACAGTAGCCGCTCAGAGAGAAGCCGCATTCAGTAGCCGGCAGGGCAATGTTCGCCGGGGAGTGCACTGGGAGGAGGCGGGACAGCGGACTCTGGAGTGACAGTCTCAGTCTGTGATTGTATATGCGTTGGGACGTCATGACGTCACCCCGCACATTACAAGAGGCGCAAACTGTGCTGGGGCAGGGTGGGAGGAGGAGAACGGGAGAAGCCTGTGTAGCGCAGCAGTTGGAGTCCTCAGTTGTAAATCCTGCGGAAGAGGGACCATTTGTCTACAGCAAAAAGATAGACAACCATTAGGTTGACACCATTAGTTAGACAAGCAGAAAGGTCGACATGCAAGTAATTCGAAATGCCAAAATGTCGACAGTGTCTAGGTCGATAGTCAAAATGTCGACATGGGGTTTTTCACAGTTTTTTTACCCAAATGTCGACACATTCACATGGACACAGTTTGAAGTGAACCGCAGCCCCTCGCATCGCTCGCAATGCTTCGGGAACGGTGCCTCGCTACGCTCGGCACACTATTTTATTCCCACACCTCGCCCTAGTGGATGGTAGGTCATGAAATACTGCCTGTCGGCACATGTCAGCTCAAACAGTAAAAAAACCCTTGTCGACCTTTTGACTGTCGACCTAGACACTGTCGACCTTTTGGCATGTCAAACTTTTTGCTTGTCTAACTAATGGTGTCGACCTAATGGTTTTCTATCTTTTTGCTGTAGACAAATAGTCCGGATACCCTTGTACGGCACTAGCCATAGTTACATAGGGCCTTATTCTAGTTCACTCTTTCTGACAAAATCCTTCTTAGATGGACAAAACCATGTGCACTGCAGATGGGGCAGATGTAACTTGTGCAGAGAGAATTAGATTTGGGTGGGGTTTTACTTCAAAGTGAGATCTATATTGCAGTGTAGAAATAAAGCAGTCATTATTTTCCCTGCAAAATAACTCCCCCAAATCTAACTCTCTCTGCACATGTTACATCTGCCCCACCTGCAGTGCACATGGTTTTGTCCATCTAAGAAGGATTTTGTCAGAAAGAGTGCTCTAGAATAAGGCCCACAATGTAGTCATTAGTTGGGGGGTCTGGGGGCCCGGCACCAGCAAGCTTGGCAGGCCATCGTTGCATGTGGTATACTATGTAATGTGTGTATGACGTGTAATATGCATTATGGCGGCGCGCACTATACCTGCTGTACCTATTTTACGAAAAAGCCCTGACCTGATGTGTAATGGGCTTTACGGTGTGTGGCATTAGTTTTGCCTGTCAACAATGTATCTTAGTGATTTAATAATCCCGCCTACTGTTATGTTGGCTCCACCCTTTATTGATTTGTTGCCGCCCGCATGAGGCCACTTTCAGAAATTTTCCAGGGCCACTTTTAGTCCCCAATCCGCCCCTGATTGGAGGTAAAACTAGCCACGAGCATTGGTATAAATTGGGGGCACTAAGGGCAAAAGATGGATTTTGTACTTACCGTAAATCCTTTTCTCTGAGTCCACTGGTGTCACTGGAGTTACACTGGGGAATAGAAGGCGACCACAGGGAGCTTGGGCACTTTAAAAAAAAAAGATTAGAGTGGCTGGCTCCTCCCCTTCTACTTCCCCTCTCAGGCCAGTCGTAAAGGTTGTGCCCGGAAGGGAGCAGGAAGATAAAACACACTTCCGAAGAGGAGGTCAACACCACATACATCATTCAATACATTAAGTAAAGAAGAAACAGTGAAATTTCAAACATACAGAGTCAACAGACAACGCAATATTATAACATAACAGTTGCAACTGTAACAGGGAAACTCCAAGTAAACGATCCCTGCAGGAACATGCCCTAAGGCAACAGAAGGAAAACAGCGCTGAGGCGGGCATCCAGTGACACCAGTGGACTTGGAGAAAATAATTTACGGTAAGAACAAAATCCCTCTTTCTCCTTCATCCAGCAGGTGTCACTGGAGTTACACTAGGGATGTCCCAGAGCTTTCAACCCGGGTGGGTGAGCGCTAAGAGCCCCTTAATACCCTGCGGCCGAACACTGAAGACGGAGCCGCAAAGGTATCAAACCTGTAGAACTTCACAAAGGTTCTACTGCCCGACCAGGTATCCGCTCGGCAGAGCTGCTGTAGGGTTACTCCTCGGGCAGCCGTGATACAAGCAGGAGGAGTCCGAGAAGAGGAGATGTAGGCCTGACGAATGGTCAGCCGAATCCACCTGGAAAGAGTTTGCTTTGTAGCCGGCCACCCACGACGTACTGGGTCGTAGGTGACAAAAAGAGTCAGACTTCCTGATGGAGGCTGTGCGAGATACATAGATTCGTAAAGCCCTAACGACATCCAGAAATCTTGCTTCTGGCGAGTCCTCTGTAAAAGATGGAACCACAATGGGTTGGTTCAAGTGGAAAGAAGACACCACCTTTGGGAGGAAAGACAGAGTAGTACGAAGCTCTGCTCTGTCAACATGGAACTGAAGAAAAGGAGATCGACAAGAAAGAGCCCCCAGTTCCGATACCCGCCTGGCAGATGCCAAGGCCAGTAAAAGTACGACCTTCCACGTGAGATAGCGAAGGTCCACCTCCTCCAAGGGCTCAAACACCGAAGTTTGTAAATACTGGAGGACCACATCCAGGTCCCAAGGAGCCGTAGGAGGACGTATGGGCAGTTGTAACCGTAACACCCCCTGGAAGAAGGTCTGAACCTCTGGAAGAAAGGCCAGCTTTCTCTGAAAAAAGATGGAGAGCTGAGACCTGTACCTTTAGAGTATTGAGCCTCAGCCCCGAGGCCAAACCATTCTGTAGAAAGAGAAGGAGTCTCGCCTTCTTGAACAGGCACGTGGAAACACCACGCTTCTCACACCAAACCACGTACGAATGCCAAATGCGGTGATAGTGCTCTGAAGTGACCTCTTTCCTTGCCCGAAGCATGGTAGGTATGACAGCTTTAGGAATATCTGCCCGACTCAGGATGGACTTTTCAGCAGCCACGCCGTCAAATGAAGACGACCTAAATCTGGGTAGATGAAGGGTCCCTGGCTGAGAAGATCGTCCTGAAGTGGAAGGGGCCACGGCTCATCTATCAGCAGGGCTGTCAGACTGGTGTAGTGCCGTGACTCCCTCTCTCTGGATTCGCTGAAGAACTCGCTGAATCAACAGGAACGGTGGAAAGAGGTATACATATCGGAAGGGCCAAGGAGCGACCAGCGCATCCACCCCTTCTGCTTGTGGGTCTCGCGTTCGGGCAAAGAACCTGGGGAGCTGAAAGTTGTGTCGAGACGCCATCAGGTCCACCTGAGGGCAACCCCAGTGATGGATCAACTTCTGAAACACCTGAGGGTGTAAGCACCACTCCCCTGGATGTACATCCTGCCGACTGAGGAAGTCGGCCTCCCAGTTTTCTACTCGGGGTATGAAAATGGCCGACAGGGCTAGGGCGTGTGTCTGGGCCCAGAGCAGAATCCTGCTGACCTCCTTCATGGCCGCGCAACTGCGGGTGCCGCCCTGCTTGTTGATATACGCCACAGCCGTGGAGTTGTCGGACTGGACGCGGATGGCCCTGCCTTGAAGGAGCAGTCTTGCCTGTAGAAGAGCGTAATAGACAGCTCGGAGCTCCAGCACATTGATCGAGAGGAGACTCTCCTGTAGTGTCCATAACCCCTGGTACTGTTGGTCCAGGGTGACCGCTCTCCAACCGCGGAGGCTGGCATCTGTGGTTAGGAGGGTCCAATCCCATATCGCAAATCTCTTCCCCTGTTGCAGGTTTGGGGTGTTGAGCCACCAATGCAAGGACAGGCGAGCACGAGGGGACAGGGTCACCATCTGTTGTAAGTGTAGGTGAGATCCGGACCACTGATGTAGAAGCGACAGCTGGAAAGGTCGTGAGTGAAACCGGCCGTACTGAATCGCTTTGAATGTGGATACCATCTTTCCCAGAAGCCTGGTGCACAGGTGCACGGACACTTGTCTGCGATGCAGGACAAGTCTGACCAAGGCCTGTAAGGGCTGGATCTTGTCGGTTGGCAGAAACACCTTCATCTTGATGGTGTCCAAGATCATCCCTAGAAACCGAAGCCACTGACTTGGTTGAAGTTGTGACTTTTCCAAGTTGAGAATCCAGCCATGGGATGTGAGGATCCTCTGTGTGAGCCGAATGTTCTCTAGCAGGGACTCCCGGGAGCGGGTCTTGCAGCAGAAGGTCGTCCAGATATGGGATGATGGTAACCCCCTGCGTGCGGAGAACCTCCATCATTACCGCCATCACCTTCGTGAAAATCCGAGGTGCTGACGAGAGGCCAATGCTGATCCCTCACAGCGAACCGGAGGTATGCCTGGTGAGGGGGCCAGATGGGTATGTGCAAGTAAGCGTCCCTGATATCGATAGATACCAGGAACTCCCCTTGTTCCAACCGCTGAATCACCGACTGCAGGGACTCCATCTTGAACTTGGCTACTTGGAGGTAGGGGTTCAAATCCTTTAAATTTAGGATGGGGCGCACCGAGCCATCCGGCTTTGGCACGAGAAAAAGACTGGAGTAGTAGCCCCGGGTACGCTCTTCGACAGGCACCGGAACCACTACTCCCATGTCCCGCAATTTTGCAATTGCTGTTAACAATAGCCGTCCCTTCTCTGAAGGTAGGGGAAGTCCTGTCTTGAAAAACCTGTTTGGAGGAGACAGACTGAAATGAATCTTGTAACCTAGTGTCACAAGATCTCTTACCCAGCCGTCCTGACAGGACTGGAGCCAAACGGGACTGAAGTTTCGAAGTCGAGCTCCCACCCTGGGGTCCCCCAGATGGGATGGAGGGTCGTCATGCTGAAGGCTTGGTAACCTTAGGGTCCAGTGTGGCTGTAGCGGCACCTCTGCCGCGGCCTCTGGAACCACGCTGTAATGGGGCCCCTCCTCTAGATCGACCTTTGAATCTGGCGGGCGGACGAAATGACCAAAAGGACGGCCCTTGGCCGGTCCTACGTGAGGGCGGAGGAGCTGCGGAAGGGAGGAAATGGGACGTACCTCCCGTCGCCTAGGCTATCCATCTATCCAGCTCTGGGCGAACAGGAGCTCCCCATTGAAGGCCAAAGATTCCACCGCTCGTTTAGATTCGGCGCCAGCCTGCTCTACGGGCCGAAATGGACAGTGCAGAAATCCTGCCTGCCACTATACAGCTGTCCGAAGAAGCCTCCATCAGAAAAGTGGAGGCATCCTGGATCTGTTCCGACAACTGAAGGATAGTTGCCGGATCTGAGCCTTCCCGTATCTTCTCCGAGATTTGGGATGCCCATACCCCTATGGCCTTAGAGACTCAGCATCCGACCTGCGCCGGACGCTGTAACACCCCAGCCGCTGAAAAAATATTTTTCAGGGTTACCTCCAACTTGCGGTCAGAGGTATCTTTAAGGGTGGTAGCCCCCGGAACCGGGAGGACTGTCGTCTTTGACAGTCGCGACACGGAAGAATCCACCGCCGGTAGGATCTCCACTCGCTTACGGCCTTCAGGCGGTAGCGGATCATTTTGCAAAAACCTCTTAGGGGTCTGAAAGCGCTTATCTGGATGCTTCCAGGCCTCTGTAACGTGATCATCCAACTCTTCCGCTGTAGGGAAGGTTGGAGACAATTTTTGTTTTTTCCCAAACAGGGAAGGACGAGAGGGAGTATCCACTCCATCCGTCACGTTACAAGCAACCTTGTTCATGTCAATCAAGTCTTCAATCCCCTGGGAGGGTTGAGCCGGAGTGTCATAGGTTTCCAGTACATCCTGTACATCGTCCCCAGGGGGCGCAAGGTCACCCTCTTCTAAGTCTGGCATATCGTCAGAGTCAGGCGAGTCCACCTGTAGTGGAGGCCCTCCTCCTTTATAAAAGGGGGGGGAAGCTGTTTTGAGGAGGAAGGGCGTGCTTGGCCTGGAGCCAAGGCCTTAGTGAGGCTCTGGACGGCAGAGGTTAAATCACTCTGCTGGCTCCTGGAGATCTCTCTATCTCTCTGAGACTCTGGGGGTTATTCAGGTTGATTCGCAAGGCTGCGAATTCGCAGCCTTGCGAGTCCACCAAACCCCGCCCGGCGAACGCACGCCTCCCCAGCAAAGTGCGGCTTTGCCCGCACAGCAGCGAATGGATGTTTTGCATAAACATCCATTCGCTTTGCTGGGGTGTCCGCCCACATCATTCGATGGTCGGTGACCATCGAATGATGTTTAGCGTGCACGCTTATATAAGTGACTTTTGAGTTACTTAGTTTAGCGTGCACGCTGGCGTGATATGGGCGGGCAGCTGACATCCGGTGATGTCAGCTACCCGGCCCACACACCCGCGTCACTGCCTCATTACCATGAGAACGCCCACACCCGGCGACCCGAAAGGTCGCCGTGGGTGCACGCAACATGCGCAGAAACACGCCTGCGCAGACACACAACATAGGTACTGCGTGCGAATGCGCGCAGTACCGATGAAATCTGAATAAGGCCCTCTGAGAGCTCAGAGGATAAGCGTGTCATGACATCAGTGAGCTGTGCAGCCCAAAATGGGGGGTCCCCTGGGGTTTGTGACCCAGAGGGATTCACAGTACACTTGTCACAGTACAGGACCTCTGGAGAGGAAGGTGCAAACTTAGTTACATGTTTTACAAGTAATTCTCTTGGAGCTTCCCCCAGCCATATTGTACAATTTGCACAGTACACTGTAGCACACACAAACTACACACTACCACACACCCAAGGGAGAGTAGGTATAGAAGATCCAGCAAGAAAACTGGAAGGGAGAGACAGTGAAGGGGTGAAGCTGCCACAGGGTATAAACAGCGCTATAGTATATATATACAGGAAGCGCTATAGCCCTCAGTTTTGTACAGCCCAACTGCCTTCCCTAAGCTCTAAACCCCCCACTGTAACTCACAGTACCGGGTAGAGCAGTAGCAGGATGGTCGCCCAGAGAACGGAGTGCATGCAGCTTTTGGTGGAGCGTGCAGCGGCACAGTAGGAGCCTCCAGCAGCGTGTTTTGTGCCCAGCTTGAGAAGATGGCCGCCACGCGTGACTTGGAGTGCACTGGGGATAGCTGGGCCTTCTGGGAGTACCGCGCGGTAGCTCCGTCCCCCGCCCGGCAGCTCCTGTTCTCATAATGGCGCCAGGTTTAAACCATCTGCTGTGCCGCCTTTTGGAAGACCCTGACCACCGCCGCTAAAGGCGGGGCAGGGAATACTCACCCGCTGCAGCCTGCCGTCGGTGGTGTAGCTGGGGGAGGATCGCGGCGCGCACCTCGGTGAGCGGCGCCCGTTACAACTCCAGAGACTGTGGTCTCTTCAGCTAGGGAGCCGGGCGCAAACCCTGACAGCTGCAGCCGGCTCCCTCCGGCAGGCTCCCTCGTAGCAGGCAGATAGTTGCTGCACTATCTGCCTGTGTTGTAAAATAAAAAAAATAAAATATTTTCTTTTAAAATCAATGCAATGCTCTGAGTGAGCAAAAGTGTGTCCGCTCCCTTGCGGGCACAACTAAGACTGGCCTGAGAGGGGAAGCAGAAGGGGAGGAGACAGCCACTCTAATCTTTTTTTTTTAAGTGCCCAAGCTCCCTGTGGTCGCCTTCTATTCCCCAGTGTAACTCCAGTGACACCTGCTGGATGAAGGAGAAATAAAAAGCCCCCCCCCCCCCCCCCAATATTATAATACTAAAGCTTGGCTAAGCAAAGGCTTGTGAAAGGAGTCACGCAGACACCAATATCATTAATATCTATGCACACAGTGCTTCTGGGTGCATTGATATCCCCCTGTGTTACATAAGGGGAAGCCAGTTGTAAGCACCAGTCAGGAATAATAAGGGCAGATATTAAGCCCCCCCAGACACAACAATACCAAAATTGGTTAAAATCAAGTTTGTCTGCTGAACTATAAAACATTTAAATAAAACCTGAGAAATATACTAAAATTTCCAGGAGAATTAACACCTACCAATACCCCCCACTAAAGGGAGAGTGAGCTGGGAATACGGACACCATTAGGGGTGATAAGGGCAGAAATTGGGTTTCAACACCCACTGCAATAAGAAAGAATTCTCACTGGAAGAATTTAACACCTAGACTGTAACATCCTGATACACACTCCATAGATGTGAGTAGTCTGGGATTTGTACCAGACAAAAGAGCTACCAATAGACAATAAATCCTAAAAGCTCAATACTCAATCATAGAAGCTAAAAGCTGTAGTACAGCAATACAATGAATTATAGCTTCTTCTCACATCTTGATCATAGTCAGGGACAACACAGGCTCTGTAATTTTTAATACACTACTTTTTTCACAAATTTTTCTAAAACTATCCCTGTTATATGTGATAACAGTATGTCTTTTTAATTTCTTATTCCACCATGTCTAACTGTTGAATGACCCGGAGTTTCTGTGAATAAAAGAAAAACAAAGGGACATTTTTTAATAAAACTTTATTAAACACTAAAATTGATTATTAAAAGTGCGACAAAAACAGGTGTGCATCGAATCACGCAACCGCTTCTCCTCTCCTTCTTTTCTTGTAAATAAAATCCAGACTGACACCTTTAAATCAAAACTTATTTACACAGAGATGCAGAAGAATTCTTAATTTACATTACAAGATAAGACAAAGGATTCGTGGGTACAAGACACTACAAGTACTGGATATTTTCAAGTACTACGAATCCTCTATGAAAATTCTTCAATCCTCAGCCTTGCAAGAGGCACATTATAAGACGATCCATAGAGCTTTCCTGTCGCAGAGACAGCAAAGCTACTTTGATCCCAATGAGAGGGGAAGATGTCTCAAATGTGGCTATTATTCTGGGTCTCTGTTTCATAACTTCTGGGCCTGTGGACACATAAAAAAGTTTTGGTTCAAGATTATACACTATATAGAATTTTTTTTTACCCTAAAAGTTACACTCCATCCCATACCAGTAATATTCTTAAACTTTGACACATAGCAGTTAAGTAATAGCCAATGACATCTCATACCATTTCTGACAGTACTCTTTACAGCGGCAAAAAAGGCCATATTGAAGTCTTGGATCACCAGCCATAAACCAAACTTAACGGACGTGGAAGAATTATTAAATAGCTGTATGACTTTCGACAGGTATAACAATATACAATCCACTCAATCGCTAACTAAGTCCTTCTTGAGGAAATGGGAACCATACATCAGAACTAAAACCTTGGTCACCCAAAATAAAACTCTAGAATCCCTAGACCGACACCCAGTTACAGAATGATTAGATTTACCGAAATTGCTATGATCTAGGAGGACAACACAGAGATACTCTAGAAATAAGGTACTAACTGATATGCTGTTTTACTTTGTTCATACTTTAAGGCAGTGGTTCCCAAACTTTTGTGGATCACGGCACCCTAGAGTATCAGATTTTTTTCCATGGCACCCCTTGGGAAAAAGTTTGATACCAAGAACTACAGAAAAAAATATTAAATTAAGTTGCGCTTATATGTCCTCCTTAGGTCCAGTTATGTGGTGAGGAACAGGATTCACTTCTGTTTATCCACATATGTTATAATTGGAAGTCACAAGTACTGATTTTCCTCATTACATTGACCATATATAATTTGAATGTCCTGGACCACCAACCCAGGGCACCCCTGCAAGTGCTCCGCGGCACCCCTGGGAGCCACGGCACACAGTTTGGGAACCACTGCTTTAAGGGCTATATCCTCTATTCAGAGAAACACGCAATATTCAGCATAAAACTTCCCGAACCTGCAATCACATATGATATTCTCTCAGCTGATATACCTTTTGCACTTAGACAAGTGGTTCAATATGATGATATAGACTGCAATATCTCCTGTTATTCAATTGAGATTTCTGACCCCCTCTTTTCCCTCTTCCACGACCCCCACCCTTTAGTATTAATTTTCTTGTTGAAGCTAAATTTTATTCAAGAACTAGTCAGCCAATTTACTATTTCAAATATGGTATGAAGACTAGAGGTTGAGTTATGGAAGGCCACTGAGAACGGTGTATGACCAGGAAGCCAGCAGGCTGGCAAATTGTTATCCCTTCCTTACAACATTTATTAATTTTATATATGCTATCACTCATCCCCACTCAAGCTATCAAACTATTGACTGTTGATTCATTATTACAAATGTGAAATGTATGTTATGATTTAATGTAAAACCAAATACAGGTCGAGTATCCCGTATCCGAATATCCGTTATCCGAATTATTCCGAAATACGGACATTCCAGAAAGTGAAAAAAAAATATTTTTTTGCTAAAAACTCACTGGGGACATTTGTAACAGCACTACTGAGGACATCATATGTAACTGGCACTATATATGTACAAGAAAATGATTGCTTGGCATTCAAATTCAGTGCTGAGATAGTACACACATTTTGTTTCACGTTTTGAAACCTTGTTTTTTGAACAAATAAAATATATTTGTGTGTATTTTATGTGGTAATAAAATATATTTGTGTGTATATTATGTGTTTATACAGCATAAATGCAAGATACTTCAAAATACATCATTAAAATATTAAAATATTCCGAAATACGGAATAATCCGTTATCCAAAATTCTCCTGGTCCCGAGCATTTTGGATACGGGATACTCAACCTGTAAAAATATTTTACAAAAAAGTAATTATGAAAAAGTAATAAGCAGATAAGTGAATACTTGTTTTCATGTACATAGACACATTTCAGCATGTAAACATGTCTGATATTCCTGTGCCCAGCTCAAAGCACAACTGCCTATCTGCTATATCTGTGTCCAACTCAAAGCACTCCTGCAGTCATAAGCACATCTGCTATTCTTGTGTCAAAGCTCAAAGCACTCCCGTAGTCAAAAGCACGCCTACTATTCCCATGTCCAGCTCAACATATTGTTGTAATCATAAGCATATCTGCTATTCCTCTGTGCAGCCACAAAGGCTCTAGCTGCAAAAGCACATCTGCTGTTCGTGTATACATCTACAAGCATTGCTTCTGCTCAACCTTTGTAATTACTGCTGACGCGCCAGATTCAGAGCCTGGCAGTGTAATTACAGGCAGGGAGGAGACGCTTGTCCTGCAGAATCTGGAAGCATGGCTGCATCTGCAGTAGTGTCGATGGGGCTGTGTGACTGACAGAGGTGGCACTGTACATGCACAATCCGGGGCAGCCATACTGCTGGATACCGTAACAAGCAGCTTCACCTCCCTCCCAGTAATTACACTGCCAGACCCCAAACCAAGCATAGCAGCAGTGATTACACATAAAACAAATGATGAAACAAATGATGAAACAAATACATTTTAGAGGATGCAGTGGGGTCCAACAACCCCTATCCCCTTCACCTTGTATAGTTAGACGGTCTGGCCATGTCTATGTCACCTCCCGCCCACGCACCGATATGGTGCTGTCTATCAGCCCATATTTACCCCATATGGTGCTGTCCCATCTATATGGGCCATGCCCTCTCCCTTCCCTACCCCCATATGATGTCTGGCAGCACTGATGAACAGATTAACAAAGTTCCCATATGGTACATTATCCGTCGGTCCACCCATGCCCTCATTTGTCTATCTCCTTGTCTATGCTTTCACTGCCGCCCTGTAGTCAAGTAGTGTTCTATCCGGTGTGATCCTTCTCTCTCTTGCTCCTTTCTTTTTCTCCCTGACACCGTCACTCTTTCATTCTCTTTTTCCATGAATACCCTTTATTTCTCACATTGCCCCTCTCTGCTGCTTCTAAGGGGCATTGTAGCATCAAAGCCTAGGAGTCAGGGGGAGGGGGGCTTTACAGATTTTGCTATGGGGCCCAGAAAGGTTGAATTTCTCCCCTGCCTGTAATCCGGAACTCATAGATCTGCCTGTCAGAAACACAATCCCAGTACTGAGAGGAGCTCCAGGAACTCTATAATGGATAATCAGTGTTTCCTTCTACTATCCCCAGCACAACAGCTGTAAAGTACAGACCCCGGTACTGTCAAAGTCGGACTGCATCTACACTGCGCTAGCATTTCATGGCCGCCATTTTCTTTCGCATATTTAAGCAAAGAGCATACAGAGGCGAGTAGGAGAATTGTGTGAAAGTAGTGGCAGCTATACTAATACACAGATTCATACTCCACATTCCTAAATAATAAAATATAGTTATATGGTACAATATCGCAACACATTAACACAGTATTAAGAATAATACACAATTTTCCCTTGTCATGTTCAGTATCTGTGTAATAAGTGTTAGTTTTGAAAATGCAGCATATATCATTCAGAAATTATGGACATTACATACAATAATTATACATTGCCATGAGGAATGAGTAACAGAAGGAATCCAGTTGAAACCAGTTGCACAGCAGGGACCGCAAGACATGATGACGAAGCCTTGAGGAAAGACCCAGCTGTGCATCCTTACTGTACCAAATAAGGAGAGGCGAATTCTGACCTCTTGACCAATTTAGAACTTTATTGTATCCCATTGTCAGGACCCTATATATTGCTGCGCCCGGGCTAAGGACCTTAATCTTTACTGCACTTAGACGGATATAGATCCCTGGTCCGGGGTGGCTCTTGTGAGTGAGAGACGGTAACTGTACTCTATGTATTGTGTAGTTTGTATTGTAGGTGATTGAACTTGCATTTTTTCCCCCCTTTTTGTTATTATTGTTACATTGTATAAAGATTGTATACTGTGTAATCTCTTTATATTTTGTTTCCCCTTTGTGTCCATTAGGGACTAAATACATGAATAAGGACTTTGTTCCCCTACTGAATTCTCGTTTAATTTATTTGCAATAAGCGGTAGTGTTTACAGAAACAATCCATGGTATATTGAAAGTGTGTGTAAGTACTTTGTACAGGTAAAGATCCCACTATAAGGGTATCGGTGTAGCGTGAGATACGCTGATAAGGTACACTACGTGGCGCTACGCATTTGTATGCCCATAGTTAGGAATAAAAGGTAAAAGTTTGCGGACACATTACGTAAACTGTGAAACTTGCTTATTTTCCATCGGATTGAATATATATGGATTTTCATAGTACCGGCACCAGCAGAACAGCTGTATATTACAAAGCTCGGTACCGGCACCAGCAGAACAGCTGTATATTACAGAGATTAGTACAGACACCAGCATAACAGCTGTATATTACAGAGCTCAGTACCGGCACCAGCAGAGCAGCTGTATATTAGAGATCAGTACCGGCACCAGCAGAACAGCTGTATATTACAGAGCTCAGTACCGGCACCAGCAGAACAGCTGTATATTACAGAGCTCAATACAGGCATCAGCAGAACAGCTGTATATTACAGAGCTCAGTATCTCCACCAGCAGAACAGCTGTATATTACAGAGCTCAATACCGGCAGCAGCAGAACAGCTGTATATTACAGAGCTCAGTACCGGCACCAGCATAACAGCTGTATATTACAGAGCTCAGTACAGGCATCAGCAGAACATCTGTATATTACAGAGCTCAGTACCGGCACCAGCAGAACAGCTGTATTTTACACAGCTCAGTACCGGCACCAGCAGAACAGCTGTATATTACAGAGCTCAGTACTGGCAACAGCAGAGCAGCTGTATATTACAGAGCTCAGTACCAGCAGAACAGCTGTATATTACAGCGCTCAGCACTGCCCCAGCAGAACAGCTGTAAATTAAAGAGCGCAGTACCGACACCAGCAGAACAGCTGTATATTACAGAGCTCAGTACCAGCACAACAGCTGTAAATTATAGAACTCAGTACCGGCAGCCCCATCACCAATGTCTGTTATACTGCAGCTCTAGTTCCTAACCGAGAGATCGTCCCAGGGAGAAAGTGCCCCTAAATCCACTTGTCAGACCGCTCCTGTCTTTATCAGGACTGATTTATGTAAAACAATTCTTACACATATTGAATGCATATTGTGGTGTTACAAGTTACCTTACTTATATATGAAATATGCTCCATTCAGGCCCTCAGTGTGACTCAAAAGATTAATAAGTCTTGTCTTTGTAGTAACACTACCTGCATTCACAGCATTTTTAGCTTCTCTCCTGTGTGACTCCTCTGATGTAGGACAAGATCTTACTTCTGGGAAAAACATTTGTTGCATTCAGAACATTTATATGGCTTCTCTCCTGTGTGACTCTGATGTTGGACAAGATTTGACTTCTGGGAAAACCATTGGCCGCATTCAGAACATTTATATGGTTTCTCTCCTGTGTGACTCCTCTGATGTATGAGAAGCTGTGATTTACATGTAAAGCCTTTGTCACACTCAGAGCACACATGTGGTTTCTCTCCAGCAGAACAGCTGTATATTACAGAGGTCAGTACCGGCATCAGCAGAACAGCTGTATATCACAGAGCTCAGCACCTGCAGTACAGCTGTATATTACAGAGCTCAGTACCGGCACCAACAGAACAGCTGTATATTACAGAGATTAGTACTGGCACCAGTAAAACAGCTGTATATTACATAGCTCAGTACTGGCACCAGCAGAACAGCTGTATATTACAGAGCTCAGTACTGGCACCAGCAGAACAGCTGTATATTACAGAGCTCAGTACCGGCACCAGCAGAACAGCAGTATATTACACATCTCAGTACTGGTACCAGCAGAACAGCTCTATATTACAGAGTTCAGCACCAGCAGAACAGCTGTATATTACAGAGCTCAGTACCGGCACCAGCAGTACAGCTGTATATTACAGAGCTCAGTACCAGCATCAGCAGAACAGCTGTATATTACAGAGCTCAGTACCGACATAAGCAGAACAGCTCACATCTCAGTACCGGCACCAGTAGAACAGCTGTATATTACATAGCTCAGTACCGCTGTATATTACAGATCTCAGTACCGGTACCAGCAGAACAGCTGTATATTACAGATCTCAGTTCCGGTACGAGCAGAACAGCTATATATTACAGATCTCATTACCGGCACCGGTAGAACAGCGGTAAATTACAGTACAAGCAGCCCCATCACCTCTGTCTGTAGTTATACTGCAGTTCTAGTTCCTAAGAAAGAGACCTTCCCTAAGAAAGAGACCGTCCCTAAGAAAATGCCCCCAAGTCAACTTGTCATACCGCTCCTGTCTCGATCAGGACGGATTTTAAAAAACACTTGTCAAAGTAAAAATTGTATTCATAGAATGCATATTGTGGTGATCCATGTTCTTTTACTTATGAAACCCGCTGCATTCAGGCCCTCACAGCAAGTCCAGTGATCAGTATGGTCTTTCTAGTAACACTCTACCTGCATTCATAGCAATTTTATTTTCTCTTCTGTGTGACTCCTCTGATGTCGGGCAAGGTGTGATTTCTGGGAAAAACATTTGCTGCATTCAGAACATTTATATGGCTTCTCTCCTGTGTGACTTCTCTGATGTTGGACAAGATTTGACTTGTGGGAAAAATATTTGCTGCATTGAGAACATTTATATGGTTTCTCTCCTGTGTGACTCCTCTGATGTATAACAAGATCTGACTTCTGAGAAAAACATTTGCTGCATTCAGAACATTTATATGGCTTCTCTCCTGTGTGACTCCTCTGATGTATAACAAGATCTGACTTCTGAGAAAAACATTTGCTGCATTCAGAACATTTATATGGCTTCTCTCCTGTGTGACTCCTCTGATGTTGGACAAGTTCGGACTTCTGGGGAAAACATTTGCTGCATTCAGAACATGTAAATGGTTTCTCTCCTGTGTGCCTCCTCTGATGTATGAGAAGCTGTGATTTACATGTAAAGCCTTTGTCACACTCAGAGCACACATGTGGTTTCTCTCCTGTGAGGCTCATCATGTATGAGGTGAGAAACAAATTACAGTAGTTGCTGAAGGTTTATTCTATCCAGAAAATGATGTCCCTTTCCACGTACTCTTAATTTAAATCCTGCTCCTTATGTGCCCTGTAAGAAAGTTAATATATAAAAGCATAATGGTTACCAGGATAACATTACTTTTATTGTATAAGACATATATTTATACACAATAACAAGTATCAGTCACTGATTATATATTCGTGTACAGATGTGTCCACATACATCCAGCCTCCTTGTGCGTTAAACAGTCCTTCTAGTCCTGCCATGCTATAGCGGGATTGTAAGAGCCGAGCATCTTTTTATTAAATTCTTTGCAAAGCGCTAGGGGCATGATCTTGCCAGCGTGCGAGTAAACAGGCCTGGCCAACCTGTGGCTCTCCAGATGTTGTGAAACTATAAACCCCATCATGCCTTGCCACAGTTTTGCTATAAGGGAGTGTTAAAACTGTGGCAAGGCATGCTGGGATTTGTAGTTTCACAACATCTGGAGAGCCACAGGTTGGCCTGTCCTGGAGTAGAAGCAAGAGCTCCCTGGCTGATATTCCCATCCTAATAGCTGCAGGGCGGGAAGCACAGACAGACATCGACGTGAGGGGAAAGCAGACAATACCTGCACCCGCTGCTGTGTAACGCTCCCCCGAGCTGCCACGCAAAGGAGCCGAGGGCCCATTGGTCATCTCTGAGGATTCATGAGCACATTGCTTACCAGCCAGCAGGAACATTAATTCTGTAAGGGCTATTTCACACGCTCCGGCTCCTGCCAGGCAGCGAAACCCCATGCCACACACAGTAGTTAATGGACACGATTGTGTCCATTCACATGGGACGGCCACGGCTGCAACCGGATCCCACCACTGGAAGGGACGGCAGCCGGGCTGTGGCCATCCCCACCAATGAAAACTTCTGAGTGCGGCTCAGCTTCTTTGCCGTGCAGGGTTTCGCCACCTGGCAGGAGCCGGAGCATGTAAAATAGCCCAAAGGAGCTAGGTGGTCGTGCCAGCAGGAGACAGCGTCAGACGCCTGGAAGTAGTGGGCTGTTGTAGTCCGCAGGAGAAGGTGTTATTACCAAGAGGCTGCTGCGGGGCATAAGTCGCGTCTTTACCTGCACCTTTAGGTACTTGTGTATTATCTGGGCGCCCGATTTTTCATTGCATGCCACTACTTAAGGTATGCGATGCGATTTTTCATTGTAAAGACCCAATTTTTTATTGTATAGACAGCCATGGGTGATTTCATACCCCCAGTATCCAGCTAAGCATGGAGCTGATTATATATAGTGTGGCGAGCGCAGCGAGCCACCAAGCCCAAAGCGTGGCGAGCCGCACGAGGGGTTGCGGATTACTTTACATGTATTCTGCGTCCGTTCGCCACGCTTCAGGCTCGGTGGCTCGCTGCGCTCACCACAGTATATGAAATCGACTCCGTGCGTAGTTGGATAGTGGGGGTATGAAATCACCCATGGGTGACTATACAATTAAAAATCTGGTCTTTACAATGAAAAATCGCATTGCATGAATTGTATGCCACTATATTGCATGCGATGCAATACAATGACAAAATCGGGTTCCCAGATATTACACAAGTACCCACCTTTATTCTTAAACTGCATAGTCAGTGTTTTTTGTCAGCGGATAAGATCAGTTCAGTGTTGAGGGCTAGAGGGCTGTGTTGTACCATCTGGACAGAGCGGGACATTGTATTTGTTGCCAAGGGAGATTGCCAGCGAGATTGTGCTGGCTCCTGAAGCCCTTCATGGATCTAAACTGTAGAATTCAGCTTGCCATTAAAATAGAACTGTATAACGCAGCTGTAGCATCATAGTACAGAAGTGTAATAATGACATTTTTTTGTGTGTGTGTGGAGACACCAGCACCGCAATTGGCAGTTATACTGGGGAAAATTTAGCAATACTACAGCCGCAGCCCAGCTAGAAAGATATGCCTGCGCACAAGCCAGAAACAATTAACAAACACCCTCGTCCCCACCACATACCACCCCCTCCAAGGGCAATAGCCCACGAGGACCCCTGAAATTACACTTCAGCAGGTTCTAGAGGCCATAACCAGCACCGAGCTCTGCAAGGCTGGACGGAGCCGGGCACCACACCCATGGTGTACAGTACAGAGGGAGGTAAGTTATTGTAATATGTAATTTGTATGTATGTATAAATATCTGGCAGTGTGATATGTTTTTAGCCCTGAGTAAGTGGACACGGTCCACGAAACTTTGGCATTAAAGAAATAGTTTTTCATGTTCATTCACCTTATCAGTCTCCTGAGTGCCTTCTATATTGTTTGCAATGTGTGTGTGTGTGTAATATATATATATATATATATATATATATATATATATATATATATAATATATATATATATATTTAGTTTAACGATGAAGTAGCGGCACTCAGAAGTCTTTGCAGAGATACAAACAAGTTTATTCCAACATGTTTCGAGTCCATCCACTCGTCATCGGGGAATAACCACACAGTGCAAATAAACGAACTTAAATAGCATAAAGAACACACCCTCTCCAATCAATAAACCACCTGAGCTTTAACACCTCCACGTCAGCACACTTGCAGCTGTTAGGACAACATGCAGGAGCACAGGCGCTTCCAGGGGTCAGAGCCCGGCAGCCAAAAAACATACATAAAAAATTAACATAATGTTACAATACAATTACATAGAGGAGTCACGACGGCGTGCACGTGAGGGAGGTGAATGTGCTCTCCGGCGTCTATGGTTTCCAGCCGTGAGACTCTCTCCCATCTCCCCCACTAAACTGACCCGAGTAGCAGGCTGACCTGGTGAGCAAGCTGAGGGGCCAGGGTGTAGCAGAAAGGGATTGTACCTTCCGAAGATTGGCGGCGGTGGCAGCCCGCGTGTGTGCAGGTGTGAGGCAGTGACGCGCTGGAAGCGCGCGGCTTCAGGAGAAGAGGACTGCACGTGGAGTCCGGCGTGGGGAGTGGAGGAGGCAAAGCGGGCGGCCAGATACAGTAATCCACACCTAACGGAGGTACCGATATCAGCCCAGCATGGCGGCAAAGTCTGCAGTAATTGGAGGTGATTGTTCGATTGAAGTGATGATGTGGTGAAACATATTCTGCAAACAAGTCCTAACAAGCAAGCTACAGGAGCGGGGAGTTGCTTAGCGTTACAACCCGGTGAAGCACAGTGGGACATTCGTTTGTGCTGAATAAGTCTACACACACTTAAATGGAATAATTCCTGCAAATATTCCTAAACAAGTAAGCTACAGGAGTGGTGAGTCATTTATGGTTACAACCCAGGTGAAGTACAGTGGGACATTTGTTTTTGCTGAATAAGTCCACACACATTTAATGGATCATTGTAAAAAAAAAAACAACATTAATAACTGTCTGTTGGGCACAAATAAGCTCTGCTCATATGAGGCTAAACCGTTGTTATAAAAGAGACTGTATCTAAGGCTTTGCTGTAGGACTGCATAAACAACGTGGAGGGAACTGGTATAAGTTTGAATAAAGTGTATTAGTGTGTGTGGTGAAGACAGCATTGCATAAGAAATTGTAGGTGCAATTATATTGCTAGAAAAGCAGGAAGCCACCACTTGCTGATCTTAATGGGTAAATCCACCCAAAATACAGCCGCAGCTCGGCTTGAGAAATATGCCCGTACTCAAGCACAGGGCCCTCCACCATCACGTGACAGTACCCCCCACTCCACTCCTACAAAGAGTAATACCCCTCCACAACAGCAAGATATAACATTAGCACAAGTATTGGAGGCGATTAGTGCATCGGAAACCAGGTTATCGGGTCAAATCGATAAGGTCCAATCAGACATTATGCTCATCCGGGACGATGTACAAAAAATTCGTACTAGAGTAACCGAAACGGAGTCTAGAATTTCTGGGGTGGAGGATAATTTGGTTCCTATGCAGGCACAAATTAAAATCATGGCCGAGAAAATGCAAGAAATGCGCAATAAACTGTCCGACATGGAGGGGCGCTCGCGCCGCAATAATCTACGGTTCGTTGGGCTTGATGAAAAAGTGGAGGGTGATTCGGCAGAAAAGTTTGTAGAGAACTGGCTCAGACAAACATTTGGCCTGGAGGCTCTGTCCCCACAATTTGTGGTGGAGCGTGCCCACCGAGTACCAAATAGAGCTCCGGTACCGGGTGCCCCCCCTCGAACCCTGATAGCAAGAATACTACTGTCGAAGGACAGAGACAGAATCTTGCGACTTGCCCGTGACATGGGAGATCTTAAACATGGAGGGAAAAAAGTCTCGGTCTTCCCGGATCTGCCATATGAGATCCAAAAGGACAGAGCACAATATCGAGAAGTGAAAGCTCGAATGCGAGAATTGAAAATCAACTACTCGATGATTTATCCAGCCAAGCTCCGTGTGGTTACAGACGATGTTATTAAGTTCTTCTATTCTGTACAGGAGGCAGCTGCTTGGCTGGACCAAGCGTATCCGGCCAAGATACAACTGGCTAAAATTTAGCATGAGCAAGAGCAGAATAGTAGCTATAATTATATATTGTGTTAATATATTGTTACAGAGATTCAAGTTATAACATCGTAATCATACCTGTAGAAATGGGTCGGTGGGTGGGGGGATGGGAAAGTTCTCTTATGTAATTCTATCTAAGCCGGAGAGTCACACACGTCTTGTGAGGGCTCTAGTACAAGTTTTTGTTTTCCCTTTGGGTAAGGATATTGGCCCTGGTGGACCAATAGGGAGGGGGGAGTGGAGGTGGGGTATTGGGGTGTCTGAAGTATGCCTAAAAGGGTAGGTGATACAGGGTGGGGGGAGGGTGGGTATGTGTTATATGTTTTGTATAGGTGTGTATTTGGGGGAAAACTGCAGCTATATTGGATGGTAAGGGCCAGATTTCGGCGAGGGGTAATTCTATATATGGGATGTCAACTCCTTCTGTATTCTTCACTAGATAACGCCAATGGTATGTTTTAGGACATGGAATGTTAGAGGCATGGGAGAGAAAATTAAGAGATCTCTGGTTCTCAACCAATGTCGCTTAGCACCAGCTGATGTCATCTGTCTCCAGGAGACACATCTCAGTGGTGATAAGGCAGGTTCATTGCGGCGACCTTGGATGGGAAAGATTTTTCACTCATGCTTTTCATCTTCTGCTCGAGGGGTCTCCGTTATTTTTAAAAAGAAAACTCTGTTTGAGCTGGTTGCCTCAGAGATAGATCCTTTGGGGCGGTATGTCTTTTTGGATGGTCTCTTGGAGACAAATAGATATTGTATCTTAGCGGTTTATGTTCCTCCCCCTTTTACACTGGATATCTTAAGACTGGCTGTTAACTTCGCCGCGGCACGCCCAGACAGCTATGTAGTATGCCTGGGCGACTTTAACGCAATAATGAACATGGGCAAAGATAGATTCACAACTAGAGGTGCCAGTCCTGATAACGAAACAACATTGTCCCATTTTGTATTTGAATATGATTGGGTGGATGTATGGCGGGAAAAGAATCCCAGCAAAAAACAGTTTTCTTTTTTCTCCCCCCCGCATAACACCTTTACTAGGATTGATAATGTCTTTGTTTCTAGAAATTTGACTCCGAGAGTGACCAGTGTGGAGTACCTACCCCGCGGCATCTCGGATCACTCTCCGATTCAAATAATGATCGAATCAGCTAATCCAACCAGTATTAGGCTGTGGAGACTACATCCGAATTGGGTGTCTGTAGTGGGGATGGAGGAGGAATTTAAAATAATGGTGGAGGAGTTCTTTGAACAGAACATTGAAACGGCAAATCCTTCCGTAGTATGGGACTCATTTAAGGCCTATCTACGGGGCCTGTACGTTAAAAAAATCTCATACATTAAAAGTAATTGTCGCGAAAAGGCTGTGAAATTGGAGGCGCAGGTGGAAATGCTTGAAGGGCAATATATCATCGATCAACTAGAAAGCTCTAAAAAAGAATGGTTGAAGGTTCAGCAAGAATGGAGGGCACACCTTCAAACAATGATGACTTATAAAATTAGGATAGACTCACATAAATTTTATGCAAATGTTGATAAACCTAGCAAATACATGGCCTATCTGTCTAAACTCGATAACCCATCAACAATAGTTACTAGAATAGTTCTGGGGGATGGTAAACTGGTTACTTCATCTGCAGATATCTCTGCAGCTTTTTGCGCACATTTCTCCCAGGTATATAAATCCTACCTGACTGCAGACGAAAATCAAATTAAGGCATATCTGGCGGATATCAATATTCCAGTGCTTGGTGAAGAGGATAGTAATAGCTTGGAGGAGCCTTTTTCCATAAGTGAGATAGAGGCAGCGATTGGGGCTCTCTCTGGTGGGAAGGCCCCAGGAGTGGACGGCATCCCAGGTGAGCTCTACAAGACGTTCTCCAGAGCCCTTGCACCACGGTTGCTACAAATGTACAGTAAAATGGAGCTAGAGGGCCAGCTCTCTGACTCAATGTCGGAGGCTATTATCACGGTCATCCCCAAGAGTGGGAAGGATTTGAGCTTGGTTGACTCTTATCGGCCAATCTCCCTGATCACGACTGACGTTAAGATTTTCGCAAAAATTTTGGCGACTAGGTTGAACAGTGTGATGGGGAGGATTGTGCACTCTGACCAGGTGGGCTTTATGAGTGGTAAGTCAACCAATATCAATCTTAGAAGACTTTATATGTTCCTGCAGATGGCCGTGATAAACAATAAAAAAGCAGCAGTGGCCTCATTTGATGCCAATAAGGCATTCGATTCGATTGAATGGCCATTTTTGAGGCAGGTATTAATTACCTTTGGTTTTGGAGAGAAATTTGTCAACTGGATTTTTTTGATGTATAAGGCTCCGCGTGCAAGGGTTCTGGTGAATGGTTACTTGTCAGAGTCATTTCCCCTATTCAGGGGCACGCGACAGGGGTGTCCCCTGTCGCCCCTAATATTCGCACTGGCCATCGAGCCATTGGCATGTAGACTGAGATCTGCGTTGGGGATAGGTGGCCAAACACAGGAGGCTCATAATAACATAATCTCGCTATATGCGGATGACCTACTGGTCGGTATGGTGGATAGGTATAGGTTGTTACCAGTAACTATTGACCTTATAAAGGAGTTTGGAGTTTTCTCTGGATTGACTATAAATTGTAGCAAGTCGCAGTTGTTAATATCTCAAGAGGATGAGAGTGAAATAAGGGGTAACAACTGGGGTATGACTTATGTTACAAAATTGAAGTATCTGGGTATTATAGTCACGATGAATCCCATAGATTATGTTGGAGATAACCTAGACCCCATCATTACTGAGACCAGGCGTAGATGCAAAAACTGGCAGAGGCTCCCGTTAACACTTATTGGTCGTGCGAATCTTATAAAGATGATAATATTGCCTAAACTGTTATATATATTTATTAACTCCCCCATATTAATTAAGGAAAAAAGTTTTCTAATAATTAATCAAGTGATTTCCGCATTCATTTGGAGGCATAAAACACCCCGAATTAGTCTATCTACGCTCTGCAAAGAGAAGAATCAAGGGGGGATATCGTTACCAAACTTTAAAATATACTATTACGCGGCCCAATTGGCCCAGCTGGCTACCTGGTGGAGGGAAGATGAGTACTATCGGGAGCTCAAGGGGTATATGGGGAGAATATGTTCGGGCCACACTCCCTTGCAGGTTCTGCTACTGCAGGGAAATCCGTTAAGAGCCCCCCCCTATATAAAACAAGCACGGTATATATGGAAATGGGCGCATAGGAAAATGGGATATGTAGGTCTAGACCCAGATACAAATATATTTTCAACATCGATATATAGTAAACTAAATGACAGTCAGGGTAGTAGAGTCTGGGGACAATATGGTATACACTCTATTGGGCAAGTATTTGAGGGGCAAGAACTCAAGCAATATACACAGCTGCAGACCGAGTATGACTTGTCAAGGGGCATGTTTTATAGATACCTCCAAATGAGAAATGCAACATCACAGTATTCACGGCATACTTTATTGCTAATTGAGGAATCCCCACTTAAAAGGGCCATTAATATAATGGGGAAGGATAAGCTGGTATCAAAATGTTATAAAAATCTCATGACTGTTGTCCAGAAGGATGATAGTGAGAGGCGCATGCAAAAGTGGCTGGTGAATATACCAGAACTGAACGAGGAAATATGGGGTAATGCCCTCAAAAATATGTGTAAGGCAACGAGCTCACCCAGAATTCACCAGGTTCAATTGAATATTATGTATTACACTTATCTGACCCCGGACAGGATAAATAGATACTCTCATGGGAGTGGGGACAATTGTCCCAAGTGTCGTTTGCCAAAATGTGATTTCTGGCACCTGATTTGGGCATGTGAGTACCTGCAGGAATTTTGGAACGGGGTAGAGGAAGTACTTTCAGATATAGGCCTGAGTGGTTATAAGGTTACACCTTTATCGGCAATACTGGGGGTATGGCCTAGGGATACACCAAAAGGGATTGCTCAGTTTCTGATAAATGTATGTGCAATTGCTAAAGTTACGATCGCGAGAAGTTGGATGGGGAAAAGGGGACCACCAATTCAAGAGTGGATATCCTTGGTAAACAACACGGCTAATCATGAACAGTACCTGTATCTCTCCAGGAAGGCGATAGAAAAATTTAATGATATTTGGGATAGGTGGTATATCTCATCGTATAGTAAAGTAAAAAATCCACACTAATTAATTGGTAGTATGATGGGTGTTCACATAAATACTTAATAAACAATTTAAATATGTATTATAAGGTTTTTTTTTTTTTTCTTTTTTATAAAATGTCACTTTAAAAATAAATGTTCGTCTTTAGGTATTCTATAAAAAAGAAAGTGAAAATGGTGTCCACTAGGTTAGAGATGTCGTGCGGCAATTAAAGTAAAAACTGTAAAATAGTATTGAACTAAGTATAAGGGCAATTCACACATATATATTGACTTAAATATACGGATAAAGCACGTACATAGTTTTATTTTTTTTTATTTTTTTTTTTTTTTTTTTTTTTTTTTTTTTTTGTATAAAGTGTCACTTTAAGAATAAATAGTACAATAGTAATGAACTAAGTATAAGGGTAATTCACACATATATATTGATTTAAATATATGGATAAAGCACGTACATGTTTTCCCCTTTTTTTTTTTTTTTTTTTTCTTTTCTTTTTTTTTTTTTTTTTTGCCTTCTACAATAGGAAAGTAAAAAGGAAATGCACCAAGTTAGAGAAGTTGTGAGACAAGTAAAGTTTTGTTTATTGAGTAGAATCGAATTAAGTATAAAGGTCAATCCACATATATATTGAATTAAATAGATGGGTAAAGCACACATATATATTTGATTGCTATGAACTTAGCGACCACAAATGCCCTGGGAAGGGCCTCACAGGGGGAAGTTAGGATAAAGGAGAATAAAATACTCCCTGGAGAGATATAAGGGACTGCTATAAGTACAAACCCACAAGTTGGGTAAGTACATGAGGTGACAAACTAGCTAGCTGACTATAAGAGAGGATGGCGTACCCCTGAATTTAAAATAATGTATAACTGTTATGTGTATTATATGCAAAAACTCTCAAAAATGTATAACCATTGGACTTGAAGTAGCCCGATAGCCGTGTATAATGTTGGTAGTAGTATTTCTTACCATAAATATATATAATGTATAAAGGATGTACCTTAATCACACCTATGTTTTTATTGTATGTATGTCTTTTGTAGTGTCATGAAATTTATAAAACCTCAATAAAGAAGAATAAATAAAAAAAACAATACAATTACATATAAAAGTATAAAACCAATGCTGAATATCACTAACAGGTAATCATTGTCATAGTAGTCACATAGCACATAATATAGTGTGTGTAAGTTTGAATGGCATAAGACTAAAGGTGCCCATACACTAGTAAGATTTATCTGCAGATCTGGCTGGTTGGAACAAAAACATGGTTATGGATGAGTGACAGTTTGTCAGTTTTCCAGCATTTCCAAGCAAATAGTCAACTGTCATTTGCTCTCATCCATAACCATGTTTTTATTCCAACCAGACAGATCTGCAGATAAATCTGCGTGTGTATGGGCACCTTAAAACTACATATGACAATTTCTAGTAGTGCACAGGTTTCTAGGGGCTCAAATGTATTTATAGAAAACAATGTAAAAACAATGTGAGTCCCCTCGGTGACAAGGTATCAAGTTTTGCTATCCAGTGGCTCTCCAATTGTATTAGGCGCTTGCCTTTATTACCACCTCTAACTAGAGGTGGAATTTGATCAATGAGCTTGGTGCGTAATCTCAATACTGAATGACCCAGCCGGGCACAATGTCATCACACTGGCTGGTCACTGGTACCAGCTTGTAATGCTGTTCTAACTGACAACCAGTGATTAGCCATTCTTTCCCCAAATGTAGTTCGGTTTTTCCCATGTAAATATATCCACATGGGGCAATAAATCAAATATATTACAAACCTAGTGGTACATGTCAATAAATGTTTAATGGAAAATCTTTTGCCACTATAGGGATGTAAAAAAGGATCACCCGATAACAATTGAGTTGCACGTAGTGCAGCAAAAACAACGGTAACAACCATTAGGACGGGTCAAAAAGTTGTTAGGCACCGGCGGTTTCATCAAATCGGTAACGTGTAGTTTAACCAGCGTGTCAAGTAGGTTTCTACCTCTAGAGTACGCAGGCATCAAACGGGTATTCAATAAGCTTGGGAGGTCTTTATCGGTGTTGACAATTAGCCATAGCTTTTTTATATGTTTATTGATAGATGGACTAGATGTGTTATATCGGTTGATCCAAGGGATCACTTTCCCCTGCGCCACCGATTTTTCCTTCTCAGCAATACCTGTCCCGCGAGGGATACTTAACACTTTCTTTTTAGCCAATAGTAAATCATGTAAATTATAGCCTTGTTGCAGAAACCGCACAATCATTTCATCCAAAGCTGTTACAGTGGTATCAAGGTCACTGGTAATTTGTCTCACATGTAACATTTGTGAATAAGGTAATCCGCGTCTAAGAGGCAGCGGATGACAACTGTCATGTGTGAACACAGAATTACGATACGTCTCTTTGATATATAATTTGGTGGAAATTGTCCCTTTATTGGAAGTCAGGTTAACATCCAAAAAATGAATTGACTCTTGGCTCATGGCTACGTGTCCAGTAGAGTTGTGTTGAAGATGTCAGGCAAGGTCTGTTCAGGGCCCAACCAAATTAACAATAAATCGTCTATAAAACGAACATAATTTTACAGATCAGGATTGTGTATGATGGTTTTAAATAAAGCCATTTCTACTGACCACATGAAGGTGTTGGAGTACAATGGGGCCATGGAGGACCCCATCGCACAGCCAGACACCTGAAGGTAGAATTGCCCATTGAAGTAACAATAATTTTTAGTCAATACCAAATTGAGCAGTGATAGAAATAACTTCACCGGAGGACCGACATATAGCCTGTTATCGGTAATTAGTTTCTCCACAGCCTGCATTTCTGCCTGGTGTGGGATGCAGGTGTATAAACTTGTAACATCATCACTACAATAGGTGATGTTCCCATTATTGGTGTTGAAAGTACTCAATTTCCTCAACAAATCATTGGTATCCTTTAGATACGAGGGAATCACCTGCACACATGGGTTTAGCATACTATTCAAAAATACAGAAACAGGCTGGAAAAGGGACCCCCTGGCAGAGATGATAGGCCTGCCAGGAGGATCCACCAGCCGTTTGTGCACTTTTGGAAGAGTATAGAACAATGGCACAATGGGGTGTTCCACAATCAATTATTTTAATAAATCCTGAGAAATATCACCATGTTGGGCTAGATCTGAACTAGATCTAGTTCCCTTTTAAAAAGGATGGTAGGATCATTATCTAAGGGTAAATAGATCGATCTATCATGTAATTGTCTATAGCATTCATCTACATATGAAATGACAGGTTTTATAACTATAGATCCCCCCTTATCTTCCGATCGGATTACAACATCTTTCCGCGATTGCAGATTTTTTAATGCAGCTTTTTCAACAAAAGATAAATTAGAATAATTACATGTGGTAGACATAATATCATCAGGAGCTGATAATAATAACCGAGAAAAAGTCTTTACGTAGGGGAAACTGAAGGAGAGTCAAAAGTAGATCGAGGTGAAAACTTACGTACAGCTGATGGCACGGTAGATACATGTTCAGAGTCCTCATTCTTGCCAAAAAACTCCTAAAGTCGCAAAGATCCATTAAAGAAATGTCTCTACCTGCCATTGAAAAGGGTCATGATGCGTGGTGGGAACAAATGTCAATCCTTTAGATAACACCCCTACTTCAGCCTAGGACAGAGGGGTATCCGAGAGGTTAAAGGTTAAACAGTCTGTTTTTTTTTTGTAGAAGCACGACCTCTCCCTCTGGTTTTGTCTACCCCGCCGCGTCCTCTTCCGGAGGGCAGGGGAACTGGAGGGGTACCGATGTTCCTGATGCAAGCTCCTAAAGGGGCACTGATGGTTGAATGTTGCAGAATCGCTTTGAGACCAATTGGTGTCATTGCATTTATGGTAGCATTGTTTATGTACTTGCTTCTGTCGTATGTTATAGTCACTTCAACGTTGTGGATTGAGCCAAGGATAAACTGAGTTGGACTTATAGTCCATTTGTACCTTACGGCACTTGTCTTTTTTGAACTTAATAAGGTCTTGTGTATAATGCATAATATTCTTCTTGATCTTATCAACCCAGTCTGTGCCCAAGTCAGTCAGCAAGGAAGGTTTTTTATCATTTTAAAACACTTCCAATTTTACACGTACCAAAGCCAGTTCTTTAGCCGACTCCTCGATGACCAGTAGTAGGTCCATAGAACATTTATTTAGTATCCCAATCCACTTTTTTACAAAAGGGAGCACTGTGGCATCCGATGGTCGGTGTATTGCGTACTCGGAAGCCGCGTGGAATTTGCTTCTGTCTATGGTAGTCGGATAATGTTATGCCATGATACAGAAAATCAGTCTCTCTTTTCTTAAGTTGGTACCATTCCTTGTACAAATCAGCACACTCCGGGCTAATCACATAATCCTGTAAAAATCTTGTAAAACGTATGTTGTCAGCTTCCACATCAGAGCACCTGAATCTAAGTGCAAAAATGCCAAATCAGTGTCCACACCTTCAGCCATAGTAGTTCAGTTTAGTCCTTATTGTACAATCCATACAAACTGAGGTGAGATCAGGTTTAGATGGATAAAAGCATATCCCAAATGCAGAGGTAGAAGCTTGGAAGGGCTCATTGATCATATTCCACCTCTAGTTAGAGGTAGTAATAGAGGCAAGCGCCTATTACAATTGGAGAGCCGCTGGATAGCAAAACTTGATACATTGTCACCAAGGGGACTCAAAGAAAAGCTAGGCTTACATTGTTTCCTATAATCTCATTTGAGCCCCTATTTAGAAACCTGTGCACTACTAGAAACTGTCATGTGTAGTTTTAGTCTTATGCCATTCAAACTTACACACACTATATTATGTGCTATGTGACTACTATGACAATGATTACCTGTTGGTGAGATTCAGCATGTTTTCATACGTAATTGTATTGTAACATTATGTTAATTTGTTATGTAAATTTTTATGTATGTTTTTTCACATTTTTTTGCTGCCGGGCTCTGACCCCTGGAAGCGCCTGTGCTCCTGCATGTTGTCCTAACAGCTGCAAGTGTGCCGACGTGAAGGTGTTAAAGCTCAGGTGGTTTATTGATTGGAGAGGGTGTGTTCTTTATGCTATTTAAGTTGGTTTATTTGCACTGTGTGGTTATTCCCTGATGACGAGTGGAAGGACTCACAACATGTTGGAATAAACTTGTTTGTATCGCTGCAAAGACTCGTGAGTGCCACTACTTCATCGTTAAGCTATTTGGAACCACGGTTCGTTGAAGGAACCTGAGCGCTTCACTTGTTTGAAATTGGGAGTGCCGGAGAGCAATATATATTTAGAAATAGCACTCCACAGACTCATAAAACAGGTAAAACTCTGTCCACTCTTAGGAAGTGTAACATCTGCTTTATGAGCAGTTCGGATGGTGTAATGGTTAGCATTCTGCCTCACAGTGCTGAGGTCATGGGTTCGATTCCCACCATGGCCCTAAAGGCCCATACACACACAACGATGTGTCAGTAACGATACATCGTTAACTACCATCTTTCATTTTCACCCTTGAAGTGAAAATGAACGACCTCAGCATTGCAGGTGATCGCTGGTGCACGACGGCTGACAAACGACCACAAACGATGCAGGACTTTTTCTATTGAAAAAACAAACAATGTTAACGACCATAGCCAAATTGACCTGCATGCATTGACGATGTCTATGGTCTTTAACGACCCACGGGTACGCGCATCGTTGGTAGTCGTCCGTCATTCACAGCATAAACAGTAGACGATGTTAAAAGATTCACCTCCTAAACGACCCTGAACTAAGTCGTTCTGGGTTGTTCAGGAGGTGATTTATAATGGGGTCGTTCATCATCATTAAGAAGACATCGTAGTGTGTGTATTGGCCTTAACTGTGCAGAGTTTGTATATTCTCCCCGTGCTTGTGTGGGTTTCCTCCGGATACTCCGGTTTCCTCCCACAATCCAAAAATCTACTGGAAGGTTATTTGGCTCCTAACAAAATTAACCCTAGAATGTCTGTGTGTGCATGTACATGTGGTAGGGGATATAGATTGTAAGCTCCACTGGTAAAATATTCTCTGCAAAGCGCTGCAGAATATGTGTGCCCGGTACTTGTGTAGTACCAGGGCGCCCACTAAGCAGTTTGCTTAGTGGGCTAGTCTGCGTGAAATCACATGTCCCTTTTTAGTGCCGTGCAATGCGATCTTCCTAAGTAATTTATTCACTGCTCTCTCCCCGGGCTTATCGCATCGCATGCCATGGCACCTCACACCTCCGACCTTTTCATACCCCAACTATCCACGTCGGCATATAGTTGATTTTACATAGTGTGGCGAGCGCAGCGAGCCACCGAGCCCGAAATGTGGCGAGCTCCGCGGATTACTTTACATGTAACGAACTTTAAATTTGCTGAATAATTAATCATAAAGATCACACAATTACATTTATACACAGAAATCAAGTGAAACAACAATAATAAAGATAATGAATGAAGAAAAAAAAGAAGACTAATAGAGTCACTATGAAGGCAGTGTCAGAGCATACAGAATGCGGCTAAAGGGATTAGAAGCACCCAGAGTCTTCCTGCACATGAACTCTTCCAAGTACGAATCCAAATGTTTGCCGGAGATGCCTCTTTGGCGCATGTTTCGCAAATTTACATGCCCCCCACAGCCGCTCAATGTTTTGCGTGTGAACCAGACTCTGGATCCACAAAGTTGAACCGATGGTTCGCACGTGCGTGCTCATAACCTGCTTGCTGAAGCTGCTCCGTGTTGTAGGCCCTCCAACAATCCGAATAGATCATCGATCCAGGATCAACGAAATCGTTGATGGCGGCCATCAAAGCAGGCACCAGTCTCCCTGCATAACCCTCCAAAAATCCACTGCTGAGGCAGCATCCTTCCAACATGATTTTTACGCTTCACGAAGAGACATTCATCCACTTCGACCACCATGCCGGAACCACCAATATGCCTATGGGACTGGGAAATCAAGTCCATAGTGCAGGCCTCCCCGCATCAACCCGTTGTACTGCACTGCGGTTTTGTTAGACATGTGCAGTTCCTGGTCACAATACGCCACACTTCATCTCCTCCGCCCAGGAATAGATAAAGCGGACAAGTGTGAGGAAGGGTAAATGGCACCCCGGGAACCAGTGTGCCACTCTGAGGGTCACCTTTTTGCGGCAGGCCTTTGTGTGGTAGCGCCATATGCTTTCCTTCAGGGATAGCCGCATCGGGTGCCCGTTGACACAATTCTGCGTGACCGGCAGCGACTGGTGGCACTGGAAAAAAGATTACAGCCTCCTCTTCTGTATTTGGCAAGGTGAACATTGTGACTGATTCACCTGCCATCACTGTAACCTCAGTCGCATTATCAGCTCTCCCTAATGCAGCCATCACTGTCAGTTATTCACCTCAGACTGAATCTGACAGGGACCGGGAACACTTACGCAAGTTCTGAGTGACTAAGCTATTTGCGCAGCCTACGCCTATTCAGAAAGCACAGCTACGCTAACCGCCAAACGTCCATACCATATTAACTACTGAGATCGCACTGCACTAAAACGGGCTGTGCGATGTGATTTCCTTACGTATGTTAATTGGGCGCCCTGGTACTACACAAGTACCGTGTGCACTGTATAAGAAACTGTTATTAAATTAATGAGTCTGTGGAGTTCTACTTCTAAAATCAGCATTATTTTGGGCTGATGCAAAAATCCCAAAGGAGGCACCCCAGCAAGATATGCGAATGCTGGACTATCTGCTTAGATATAAAGAGAGACACATTATATTTATATCTATATAGATATATATATATCTATATATATATATATATATAGCGGGTTTCCGACACTCCAAAAGTAGTCAGATTAAGCAGGTAAAAGCATCAATTTATTTGCAATGTTTCAATGAGACATTGTTCTCAGGCTTAAAGTTCTGATGACAATGTCTCGGTGACATTGAAACGTTGCAAATAAATGGATACTTTTACCTGCTTAATCTGACTACTTTTGGAGTGCCGCACACCCGATGTGTATATCTATTTATTCTCTGTGAAAGCACCCAGTCTACTACAAACTACATTAGGCTGTGCCGGGCTACGCTGTGTGTGTGTGTGTGTGTGTGTGTGTGTGTGTGTGTGTGTGTGTGTGTGTGTGTGTGTGTGTGTGTGTGTGTGTGTATGTATGTATGTATGTATGTATGTATGTATGTATGTATGTATGTATATATATATATATATATATATATATACACACACACTTCAGTTGGGAGGTGCGGCACTCACAGCATAAAAGAAGACGCAGTACACTTGATCAGGTGCAACGTTTCAATGTCCTTTATTTGGACATTTTCGTCAGGCATGTAAGACATCAAACGCATACAGATATATATACATCACCGTGTGAACGTGATCCAGCGTGACTCATGTCGCTGGAAGATGACGTCAGTCCCGTAAGACTGCGTGCTACCATCACCATGGATACAAAAAGTAACAAAACACGTACATACTTTTTGTATCCATGGTGATGGTAGCACGCAGTCTTACGGGACTGACATCATCTTCCAGCGACATGAGTCACGCTGGATCACATTCACACGGTGATGTATATATATCTGTATGCGTTTAATGTCTTACATGCCTGACGAAAATGTCCAAATAAAGGACATTGAAACGTTGCACCTGATCAAGTGTACTGCGTCTTCTTTTATGCTGTGAGTGCCGCACCTCCCAAATGAAGTATCTACTACCCCAGTGAGGGCACCCAGCCAAGCACCGTATCTACAAGCGCTGCGGCGCGTTCGTGAGTGCCGGTCTTCTGCTACATATATATATAACATATATATATATATATATATATATATATATATATATATAGAGAGAGAGAGAGAGAGAGAGAGAGAGAGAGATAGAGAGATAGATATATAGATATATAGATAGATAGAGAACTATAACAGGGCTAACAACACTGTAATAGCGCTACTTAGCATTTTTCAATGGCTGTCTCTGCTGCAAGGATCTCTTCTCATCCAACCACATGGCTGACGAATGCCTTGTAATGAATAATGGAGATTTCTCAAATGTAGGGAGAAGAAAGAAGCTGTAAAAATTCGCCCACAATGTTCTGGTCCTGCTCTGCGTAAGCTTCGTCCCTAGTGGCATAGCTAGGACTCTGCAGCCTCAGTGGTGGAGGGGGAGAAGGTGCAGGTTCACGTGCCAGCAGCAAGAGAGATGCAGGAGCCAATAAGGATACCCTTCTCTGCCTCCAAGGTGGAGCGCTCCCTGGCTGTCTGTGTAAGCACTCAGTCAGTGACACTGTGTCCTCACACAGCCAGCCAGAAAGCACTGCCCCCTCCCATGCCGCGCTGCTGTCTTTTCTGGGCTCCCTGTGGCTTGACTAGCTGGATGACAGGGTTGTCCAGTGGTGGACTGGGCAGGGGGAGGCCAGGAGGAATGAAGAGTGCTCTCCTGGCTGCTCTGAACCTCTGACACCTGCCCAGCATGTCCTCAGATGCAGAGGATTATGGGCTGGAGCAGCAGGTGACTGACCCTCTCAGTGACTGCTGATTGGGGGCTGCGCACATGACTGCAGCTGGGTCATGTAACAGTTTCTGGAGACTGGGGATTGGAGCTTGCAGGTACTTTCAGGAACCATCCAAACCAGGTTTGTGACAGTTTGCCTTTTCATGTCCATTTCAGCCGCTAACACTCCCCCCATGGCCTTTACAATCCTTATAGTCGGACCTTACTCAGACTTGCAGTATTATGGCGGCTTGCGAGACCAACAAAACCGAGTTTGCAATGCAGTCCTTGATGTCACCACACTGGGGAAACACGTCCCCATTTCCTGATTACCTTCACCACACCCAAGGCTCTGCCCGTCAATCAGGTAGAGGTATATGCAATCACAGTACCCGTCATACACATGTGCAGTATCCCCAACATTGGAAACTGTGCAATTGTCCTGAGGATTGGATAAGTTTATATAAACTGGAGAGAGTTGGGAGCCATGTTATCCACATGACTCCATTTTGTGTTGTGCCCATGAAGCAGGATTCAGTGTAACTAATTAGAACCACAAGATATAGTTTTATATTGGAAAATAAACATGTATTAAGAGTGTAGACCAGTGGTTCCTAAAGGGGTGCCTTGGATTGGTGGTCTAAGACAAATTCATAATAGTTATAGGCAAAAGCAGAGTTGGTGGCAGCCAATCATGAAATATGTGGGCAAACCAAAGCTTATCTGGTTCCTCACTACATAATTGATCCTAAGGATAACATATAAACACAATTTACTTAATTTTATATATTTTCTAACATGATCAACAAGAAACTTTTGACCTAGGGGTGCCGTGAAAAATATTCTGATATTCTAGGGCGCCGTGGTTCAAAAAGGTTTGGGAACCACTGGTGTAGACTAATTATATTCCAGAGCTGTTCATTGTTACAATTACTCTTTCCCAAGGCCAATGAATATAATTGTAGTCTATAAATAATGACTTCTTGTTATTATTATTATTATTGGTTGTTCCATTTTTTAAATGTAGTTATTTTGCTCAGTAATAATTTGGGCAATACTGCCCCATGCTGCTTGGAGTTTATAATTTATAGGTAATGCTTAAACATTATTCACACGTGTAGCATGAAAATAGGTACAGTCTGAGTATCCCTTATCCAAATATCCATTATCCAAATTATTCCGAAAACCATACATTCCAGAAAGTGGAAAAAAAAAACATTTTCTTGCTAAAAACACTGGGGACATTTGTACCAGCACTACTGCAGACATGATATGTGACTAGCACGACTGCAAGATACATCATTGAAAATAGGATTTTATTACCTACCGGTAAATCTTTTTCTTGGGAGTCCATATGGGATATTGGAGATTCGTCAGAACGTATGTGAGAAGAGAGGTATCCGCAGGAGACAGGCACATAAAAGCTCTTTGACTGGGTGTACTGGCTCCTCCCCTCTACTTCCTTCCCACAAGCCAGTTAACATGAAAACTGTGCACGAAGGAATGGAAAGTATATGAGAAAATGATATAACTATGTGTTAACATATATAATGTGGTGATATGCAACCAGCACACCCATAACACAAACAAATGGGCAAGTATGTTTTTGGCAAATACAAACTGTAACTCAAAAGAGAACAGTAACAGGATCCATTATTCAGGATCAACAAGGCAGCAAGACCCCGCACTGAGGCGGGCGCCCAATAACCCATATGGACTCCGAGATGTTTTCTCTATCATCCATATGGGATATTGGGGATTCGTCAGAACATATGGGAATTATACCCAAGATTCAAGGACGGGCGGGAACGCGCGTAGATTGCTGCAGCACCACATTCCCAAACTGAATGTCCTCCTTGTTAATAGTGTGAAATTTATAAAACTTGACAAAGGTATGTTGGCTCGACCATGTAGCCGCCCAGGATGATCCCACCGCCCTGGTAGAATGAGCCCTAACTGTTGCAGGGCCAGCCACATCATAGGCCTGTTTGATAGTAGTACAAAGCCACCAAGCAACAGATTGCCACGAGGCCGGATGACCTTTTTTCTGGGAATCGTACAGAAAAAAAAGAGAATCTGTCTTGCGAAGCCGAGCCGTCCTCTGGACGTACAACCTGAGAGCTCGGACCACATCCAATGTAGCAGGAATGTCCGAGTGAGGCCCACCGGCTGCAAATACAAATGGTTGGTTCAAATGAAAGGTCGAAACAACCCTTTGGAAGAAACCGTGGGTTCATTCTCAACTCCCCCATTATCCTTATGGAATATAAAGTATGGGCTCTTGCAAGACAGAGTGCCAAGCTCTGAAACGTGCCACGCTGAAGCCAAAGCTAACAGAACTGCAGTCTTCCATGTCAGGAATTTTAACTCCACCGAGTTCAAAGGTTCAAACCATGATGACTATGGGAATTGAAGGTGGTCTAAGCCTTCCTACAGAGGCGTAGGTGGCACAAAGGGGGGCTGAATACGCAACACACCTTGCAGGAACGTCTGGACCTCCGGCAAGGAAATCAATTTCTTCTTGAAGAAAATGAAGAGGGACGAAACTTGTACCTTTAAGGAACCCAAATGCAGGCCCAACTCCAAGCCAGACTGCAGAAAATATAGAAAGCGGTCTAATTTAAATTCTGCTGGTGGTAATTTCAACTGCTCACACCAGACCACATATCTCCTCCAAATGTGGTGATAATGTGTAGAAGTCACCGGCTTCCTGGCCTAAGTCATCATAGAGATGACTGATGCATGCAGTACTTTGTGAGCTAAAATCTGCTGCTCAACCTCCTAGTGTTCCCGCTAGGCTGTTTTAGCGGGGCGCTGCGCCCTGCCCGATTTCTAAATGGGAAAATGCGCCCTGCCCCTCCAGCAGCGCCCCGCTAAAAGAGCCTGCTGCCTGTGCCCGGGGAAGCTCCAGGCACCGCAATCTCGGCGGCGCTAGGCTTCCCCGGCAGCTCACTGATTTGGGCTGGGCCAGGTCCGCCCCCTTGTGTGACGGAGGAAGCCCGGGCACGCCTCCTTTAGTGACGCGGCAGCCCGGGCACGCCTCCTTTAGTGACGCGGCGGCCCGGGCACGCCTCCTTTTGTGATGTCGGCGGCCCGGGCACGCCTCCTTTTGTGATGTCGGCGGCCCGGGCACGCCTCCTTTTGTGACGTCGGCGGCCCTGGCACGCCTCCTTTTGTGACGTCGGCGGCCCTGGCACGCCTCCTTTTGTGACGTCGGCGGCCCGGGCACGCCTCCTTTTGTGACGTCGGCGGCCCGGGCACGCCTCCTTTTGTGACGTCGGCGGCCCGGGCACGCCTCCTTTTGTGACGTCGGCGGCCCTGGACCGCCTACAACGATGACGTCGGCGGGCCCGGTCCGCCCCCATTGCGCTGCCCCCGTGCAGCGGCGCCCTGCCCCCAAAAATTCCTAGGGGGAACACTACCTCCAGGCCATTAAACGTAGTTGCTCTAAGGCCTGGCAGAAACAGGGACCTTGAGTAAGCAAGTCTCTTTCCTGAAGGCGTCACAGGTTGTCCGCAAGCATGGGAACGGGGTGGAACTAAGTTCCACCACCTCTAATGGTTAGGTGGAACATTTTAACCTCCACACTGACCCTGCACAGTAATTTTCACAAAAAAAGCATTCTAGTTTGCAGGGGGGTTCCAAAAGCCCTACCACTGGCCCTGTCTCTGCCTAATCGGGGGAAGAGAGGGTAATTAGGTGGCATAGAGAAATTAGTTCCCCCATAACTGCATGGCCACTTTAAGCCCTGACCTTCATGAATATGGGGGGGGGGGGGGGGGGGCAGTGGACAGACCAAAGGGTGGGCCTGAAATTGATAATGCTCATCCAGGATGGCAAACCACAGGGACGCTGATGTGGGGCCCATATTGGGATGTTTAGGTAGGCGTCCTTCACATCGAGGGATGCTAGGAATTCTCCCTCCTCTAGTCCTGCTATGACCGCCCTAAGGGATTCCATACAGAAAGTAGTCACCATTAGGAATGGGTTGAGGGACTTTAAGTTTAGAATTGGACATACTACAAATAAGTTGTTGTAATAACCCTTGCCCCGCTCCTGAGGGGGGACAGGGACAATTACCTGAAAGAGAAGTAACTTCTGTATCGCCAGCAACAGGGTGGTCTGATTCTCTATCAAGGCCGTTAGGCGTGATTTGAAGAACCTGTGTGGTGGTTGCTTTGCAAACTCCAGCTAGTAGCCTTGAGAAATGAGAGTCCGTACCCAAGGATTGGTACAGGACCCCTCCCACACCTGAGCGTTGTGTAGTAGATGAGCTCCCACCTCCAGTAAAACTCGTGGTGGGTTTGGGCAGTCATGCAGAGGGCTTGGATGCGGTAGCTCCGGAGCTACAATCCTGGGCTGCAGGGGCTGAGGCCTTACGGAACTTTGTCAAAAAACCCCTCTACGTACTGGAGCCACCTCTACCCTTCTGGAGGAATCTAGAAGTGGCACATCGCTTGTCATTTACCTGCAAATGCAATGTGAGGCGCGTTGACATGCACCTCGCATCGCAGATTCTACGGGCTGCCATGAATATTTGTCGCAGCCCCTGCTAGGATCAAATATGATACATTGTATGCAAAAGGAATGCATACAATGTACCACATGTGATCCTGTCGCTTGGGAGCCATCGAGTGAGATGGCGGAGTATCGCATGTGAGGTACCGCAAGTGATACCTCGCCCTAGTGGATTGGGGCTATAAAGCATTTGTCTTCGTATCTGAAATAAACCAAAATGTTATATGAAGTGACAGTAATTCAGTAACAATTCTGAAGTCTGCGAGTGCCACCAAATTATAGTGGTGTGTGTAAATATACATCACCCGCACTCCACTCTCCAACTCTCTGTCTCACCCACAGGGACAGCGGAATGTCCCCTAATGGCGCACGGACAAGAACTGCAGCTGAGAGAGTGAGCAGGGAGCTGTGTGAGGAGCTGGACAGACAGTGCAGGGGGTAGCAGGGCCCAGTAGTAGGAGACTGCATCAGCGGCAATAGAGAGCAAAGAGCTGCGGCAGAGCCGGCTGTATGTAACCAACTGGCTGAGCCAGTGCCTGGCATGTGAACATATAGCCTGATATATAGTATCCTACAGCAACACAGCCTCATATACACCCAGATGTACACTAATACGGTCACACAGGGTAATGGAGTTACGTACACAGCTTCACACAGGGTAATGGGGTTACGTACACAGCGTCACTCACTGCCGGATGTATACCGTCTAATACCGTCACACGCTGCCGGATGTACACTAATACTGTCACACAGGGTAATGGGATTACGTACACAGCGTCACACACTGCCGGATGTACGCTAATACCGTCACACAGGGTAATGGGGTTACGTACACAGCGTCACACACTGCCGATGTACACTAATACCGTCACACAGGGTAATGGGGTTACGTACACAGCGCCACACACTTCCGGATGTACACTAATACCATCACACAGGGTCATGGGGTTACGTACACAGCGTCACACGCTGCCGGATGTACACTAATACCGTCACACAGGGTAATGGGGTTACGTACACAGCATCACACGCTGCCGGATGTACACTAATACCGTCATACAGGATAATGGGGTTATGTACACAGCGTCACACGCTGCCGGATGTACACTAATACCGTCACACAGGGTAATGGGATTACGTGCACAGCGTCACACGCTGCCGGATGTACACTAATACCGTCACACAGGGTAATGGGGTTACGTACACAGCGTCACACGCTGCCGGATGTACACTAATACCGTCACACAGGGTAATGGGGTTACGTACACAGCGTCACACACTGCCGGATGTACGCTAATACCGTCACACAGGGTAATGGGGTTACGTACACAGCGTCACACGCTGCCGGATGTACACTAATACCGTCACACAGGGTAATGGGGTTATGTACACAGCGTCACTCACTGCTGGATGTATACTAATACGGTCACACAGGGTAATGGGGTTACGTACACAGCGTCACACACTGCCGGATGTACACTAATATCGTCACACAGGGTAATGGGGTTACGTACACAGCGTCACACGCTGCCAGATGTACACTAATACTGTCACACAGGGTAATGGGGTTACGTATACAGCGTCACACACTGCCGGATGTACACTAATACCGTCACACAGGGTAATGGGGTTACGTACACAGCGTCACACGCTGCCAGATGTACACTAATACTGTCACACAGGGTAATGGGGTTACGTATACAGCGTCACACGCTGCCGGATGTACACTAATACCGTCACACAGGGTAATGGGGTTACGTATACAGCGTCACACGCTGCCGGATGTACACTAATACCGTCACACAGGGTAATGGGGTTACGTATACAGCGTCACACGCTGCCGGATGTACACTGATACCGTCACACAGGGTAATGGGGTTACGTACACAGCGTCACACGCTGCCGGATGTACACTAATACCGTCACACAGGGTAATGGGGTTACGTACACAGCGTCACACACTGCCGGATGTACACTAATACCGTCACACAGGGTAATGGGGTTACGTACACAGCGTCACACGCTGCCGGATGTACACTGATACCGTCACACAGGGTAATGGGGTTACGTATACAGCGTCACACGCTGCCGGATGTACACTGATACCGTCACACAGGGTAATGGGGTTACGTACACAGCGTCACACGCTGCCGGATGTACACTAATACCGTCACACAGGGTAATGGGGTTACGTACACAGCGTCACACACTGCCGGATGTACACTAATACCGGCACACAGGGTAATGGGGTTACGTGCACAGCGTCACACGCTGCCGGATGTACACTAATACCGTCACACGCTGCCGGATGTACACTAATACTGTCACACAGGGTAATGGGGTTACGTACACAATGTCACACACTGCCGGATGTACACTAATACCGTCACACAGGGTAATGGGGTTACGTACACAGCGTCACACACTGCCGGATGTACACTAATACCGTCACACAGGGTAATGGGATTACGTACACAGCGTCACACACTGCCGGATGTACAATAATACCATCACACAGGGTAATGGGGTTACGTACACAGCGTCACACGCTGCCGGATGTACACTAATACCGTCACACAGGGTAACGGGGTTATGTACACAGCGTCACACACTGCCGGATTTACACTAATACCGTCACACAGGGTAATGGGGTTACGTACACAGCGTCACTCACTGCCGGATGTATACCGTCTAATACCGTCACAAGCTGCCGGATGTACACTAATACTGTCACACAGGGTAATGGGGTTACGTACACAATGTCACACACTGCCGGATGTACACTAATACCGTCACACAGGGTAATGGGGTTACGTACACAGCGTCACACACTGCCGGATGTACACTAATACCGTCACACAGGGTAATGGGATTACGTACACAGCGTCACACACTGCCGGATGTACAATAATACCATCACACAGGGTAATGGGGTTACGTACACAGCGTCACACGCTGCCGGATGTACACTAATACCGTCACACAGGGTAATGGGGTTACGTACACAGCGTCACACACTGCCGGATGTACAATAATACCGTCACACAGGGTAATGGGGTTACGTACACAGCGTCACACGCTGCCGGATGTACACTAATACCGTCACACAGGGTAATGGGGTTACGTATACAGCGTCACACGCTGCCGGATGTACACTGATACCGTCACACAGGGTAATGGGGTTACGTACACAGCGTCACACGCTGCCGGATGTACACTAATACCGTCACACAGGGTAATGGGGTTACGTACACAGCGTCACACACTGCCGGATGTACACTAATACCGGCACACAGGGTAATGGGGTTACGTGCACAGCGTCACACGCTGCCGGATGTACACTAATACCGTCACACGCTGCCGGATGTACACTAATACTGTCACACAGGGTAATGGGGTTACGTACACAATGTCACACACTGCCGGATGTACACTAATACCGTCACACAGGGTAATGGGGTTACGTACACAGCGTCACACACTGCCGGATGTACACTAATACCGTCACACAGGGTAATGGGATTACGTACACAGCGTCACACACTGCCGGATGTACAATAATACCATCACACAGGGTAATGGGGTTACGTACACAGCGTCACACGCTGCCGGATGTACACTAATACCGTCACACAGGGTAACGGGGTTATGTACACAGCGTCACACACTGCCGGATTTACACTAATACCGTCACACAGGGTAATGGGGTTACGTACACAGCGTCACTCACTGCCGGATGTATACCGTCTAATACCGTCACACGCTGCCGGATGTACACTAATACTGTCACACAGGGTAATGGGGTTACTTACACAGCATAACACACTGCCGTATGTATACTAATACCGTCACACATGGTAATGGGGTTACGTAAACAGCGTCACACAGGGTAGGGATGGACATCGGAAGCCAACCATCAAATGATGGCAGTGCTTCCACCATTGAAACTTTCGATGCGATGGTAACTAACCATCGAATCAAAAGTATTCGATGGTGAAAACTAGTTATATGACTAGTGCATGCGCAAAAGCCTGTATTGCCATTTGTAAGGTAGTAATTGAGTTTGGTGGCAGGGCCCAGGCTCTGAACAACATATTACTTTATCATTGGACATTGTGTGTATAATATACCAGTGATGCCGACTCTCCCGGAATGTCCGTGAGACTCCCGGAAATCTGGGATATCTCACGGACTCCCGGAAGAGGGTCCCTTTCTCACGCAGCTCCGCTTTGTGTCTCTGCAATGGCTACTGCGCATGCGCAGATATTATCGATGCGTCATCGCGTTGCCACGTCATAGCCGTTTTCTAGCGCATGCGCAGTAGCCGTCGCGGAAGTGAAGCTGAGCTGCGGGAGTCCACTTCGGATCAGCGTGCGTGTGTAAGTATGGCAGTGCACTTTTTTATTTACAGCTGCACACCCCCAGCAGAGCCCGCACACCTCCAGCACTAAGCCCGGGGACCTTAAATTCACAGCCCCTCAGGCAGTCACCACCTCATCTTCCGAGCGCTGCCCCTGCCCCGTTCACTGTATACAAATTTAGACTGTCAGCTGCACATTTTAGGAACGATCTCCCCCAGCAGAGAACAACCTGAGGCAGTGAGTCACCTCACCTTCCGAGCGCTGCCCTGGTCATCATTCAGCCAGGCTTCCCATCCACTGGGCATTCCTAACCTGTAGATTGTTTGACAGTGTACGAGTTGGCTTTTATGTAATCTGTTAAATGTTACATGTACCTCAATAATGATAGCAGTTTTTAGCACGCCAAGCTGGAAATATGTTGTCCTGCTTTGTGCATTTATATTTATAACAATTATCATAAAACTTGCTTAACGTGCAAAAGAATATAGATAACTGTATGATAATTGTTATAAATGCACGAAGCAGGAAAACATATTTCCAGCTTGGCGTGCTAAAAACTGCTCATAATTGCTGACAAACTGGTGACGCAAGGCCCTCCCCCTGGCGACGCAAGGCCCTCCCCCTGGCGACGCAAGGCCCTCCCCCTGGCGACGCAAGGCCCTCCCCCTGGCGACGCAAGGCCCTCCCCCTGGCTTTTAATTTTCTCCCTGAAATGATTTTTCAAAAGTAGGCAACCCTGTAATATACATATATAATATTCACACAATGCCCAATGATGAAGTAGTATAATAATTTTGTACACATTATTAACACTTTAACAGCAAGTAATCAAAATGTAATAAAATTAGATAAATTGTAAACTAACTCGTTTTAGGTTTCATTATTTTTCCAGATAGGAAAATGTCTATTTATTAAGGCAAGTGTAACTACACACACAAACACAAATAAGGGAGATGACGGTACAGTGGTCATCACATCATTTATATGGTGAGATAAATATTGCAATGAGCAGGGCTGGCTCTACCATTAGGCAGCTGCCTAGGGTGCCAGGATCTGTGGGGGCACCACTATAATGCTACACACTAGGCGATTCTAGCTTCCATCGTCAGCTATATGGTCGCTCAGTGACCATATTGCCGGTGATACCTAGCGACCTTCGCCGTCTGTGCGCTCCCACCGCAGCCCAGCGACGGTTGCTGGTCGCAGGAACTTGCTAGAATCACTGGTCCCCAGTAAAATACTGATAACCAGCAATTCGGTCACTGAGCGACCAATCGCTAGCGACAAGGTCACGTAATATAAAAAATAGTTCACTATATATAAAAACAGTTAAGGTGCCCCTACACTGAGGCGATTTGGTCCGATTGTGGCCAATTGCGACCAATCGACCCCTTAAATCGGACCAAATCGCCTCTCCCTGACATGCTGTTGGGTCCCGTGCGCATCGGACCCGACCAGGTGCTCAGACCGGCAGGCAGCCACCCGTTCCTCCTGGCGGTGAGGCGGGTGGGAAGCAGGGATGCATGCAATCTATCACAACGGATCGCATGCGTTCCTGCCGCCGGGAAGGTCCCTGCAGCCTGCAGGCTGTCCTGTGTCCGTACACTGCTGCGAGACATCAGAGCAGTGTATGGGCACCTTTATCTTGGTTCATTCCACTGGTACCCCAGGACTGTGTATATTGTTCCTCACTATCTCACTATGGGGCAGATGTATTAACCAGCGTTAAGTGCAAAAATGCACTTAACGCTGGTTAACTGGGGGGGATTACGTCTGTCCCTAATGTATTACTAGCGCACCTAACGTGCGCTAGTGACAGCCCGCCGAGTTACGCTCGGCGGGGCTGTCCCTGCAATCCCCCCCAGGGATTAACGGCCGGGGCGATGTATTAACAGCCTTCAAGGCGTTAATTCGCCCCGGTCGCTTCGCCAGCTCAGGGCTAGCGTTGTCCTATCCCCCACTATGGGGACAACGCTAGCCCTGCGTCTGGCTTGGGCTGCGCTGGAGATCTTGCGGTTTTTGCGAGATCTCGCGCATGCCCAGTAAGCCGGGCAGGGGGGGCGACGGGGAGTGCGCATGTGCAGGGCGGCGAGGGAGCCGATAAGGAGAGCCGTTAACGCTGGGCATAACGGCTCTCCTTATCGGCTTGGGGGATGTTAATACATCTCCCCATAATGAGTGCCCGCTTCTCCTCGTTATGCAGGAGAAGCGGGACTCGTTATTTCACAAACGTAACAAGCTTAATGATACATCTGCCCCTATATTCACAGAAACAGACAATCTCTGACCAACACTTCACTGATGATCATATAGTGGTTGCTGCCTGGTAATACTAATGCAGTATATTAATGAGTGTTGTATGTGACTGACAGTCACAAATATCTGTAGCTAGTTGTATTGTGTACCTATTATTATTATTGTAGCTTGCCTGAGCTGGAATAACATTCAGTGACTTTTCCTCCTCTCTGAATCCTCCAGAGCTCAGTGTGTCTGTGAAATTTGCTGCTGTTTGAGTGACTGGTGCTGCAGGGTGAGGTTTGTGCTCTGATTGGCTCTCTGAGTCAGTGAGAGCCAATCAGAACTAGCAGTGGGCCCTGTTGCCTAGCAGCTACAGCAACCATAGAGAGGGAGAGGGAGGGAAGCAGAGAGAAAGTCAGACAGCCTCCAACGAACCTAGGAAGTTTCCCTGACACAGACACAGCAGCCAGGGGAGGCATAGCTTTTGTGAATTACAAAAAATAAGCCACCATCGGTACACCATCGAATGATTAGCATTCGATGGTGACAAACATCGGAAGGTCACCATTAAATGGTAAAAACACTAACATCGAAAGAAAAACATCGATGTTTCCGAAACATCGACCATCGATGTCCATCCCTAACACAGGGTAATGGGGTTACGTACACAGCGTCACACACTGCCGGATGTACACTAATACCGTCACACAGGGTAACGGGTTTATGTACACAGCGTCACACACTGCCGGATGTACGCTAATACCGTCACACAGGGTAATGGGGTTACGTGCACAGCATCACACGCTGCCGGATGTACAATAATACCGTCACACAGGGTAATGGGGTTACATGCACAGCATCACACGCTGCCGGATGTACACTAATACCGTCACACAGGGTAACGGGGTTATGTACACAGCGTCACACACTGCCGGATTTACACTAATACCGTCACACAGGGTAATGGGGTTACGTACACAATGTCACACACTGCCGGATGTACATTAATACCGTCACACAGGGTAATGGAGTTACTTACACAGCGACACACACATTCTCGGATGTACACTAATATCGTCACACAGGGTAATGGGGTTACATACGCCGCGTCACACGCTGCCGGATGTACACTAATACCGTCACACAGGGTAATGGAGTTACTTACACAGCGACACACACTGCCGGATGTACGCTAATACCGTCACACAGGGTAATGGAGTTACTTACACAGCGCCACACGCTGCCGGATGTACAGTAGTACTGTCATACGGGATGCGGTCATCTATTAGAATGAACTTAGGTCTACAGTCATTAGGTCGACCCCACTAGGTCGACTGGCAGGAAGGTCGACCTGACTTAAGGTCGACATGGGCCAAGGTCGACATGACTTAAGGTCGAATTTGCATAAAGGTCGACATGAGGAAGGTCGACTGGTCATAAGGTCGACATGTGTTTTTCACTGTTTTTTGAGCCGACAGGCGGTATTTCATGCCCTACCATCCACTAGGGCGTGGTGGGAGAATAAAATAGTGTGCCGAGCGCAGCGAGGCACCGTGCCCGAAGCATCGCGAGCGAAGCAAGGGTTCGATTCTCATTGCCAACTGTGTCCATGTCGACTGTGTCGACATTCGGATGAAAAAAAACAGTGAAAAACCCATGTCGACCTTATGACAAGTCGACCTTCCTCATGTCGACCTTTATGCAAATTCGACCTTAAGTCATGTCGACCTTGGCCCATGTCGACCTTAAGTCAGGTCGACCTTCCTGCCAGTCGACCTAGTGGGGTCGACCTAATGACTGTAGACCTAAGTTCATTCTGACAGATGTACCGCTTCCTGTCATACAGGGTAATCGGGTTACGTACACAGCGTCACACACTGCCGGATGTACGCTAATACCATCACACCGGGTAATGGGGTTACGTACACAGCGTCACACGCTGCCGGATGTACACTAATACCGTCACACAGGGTAATGGGGTTACGTACACAATGTCACACACTGCCGGATGTACATTAATACCGTCACACAGGGTAATGGAGTTACTTACACAGCGACACACACATTCTCGGATGTACACTAATATCGTCACACAGGGTAATGGGGTTACATACGCCGCGTCACACGCTGCCGGATGTACACTAATACCGTCACACAGGGTAATGGAGTTACTTACACAGCGACACACACTGCCGGATGTACGCTAATACCGTCACACAGGGTAATGGAGATACGTACACAGCGTCACACACTGCCGGATGTACACTAATACCGTCACACAGGGTAATGGAGTTACTTACACAGCGCCACACGCTGCCGGATGTACAGTAGTACTGTCATACGGGATGCGGTCATCTATTAGAATGAACTTAGGTCTACAGTCATTAGGTCGACCCCACTAGGTCGACTGGCAGGAAGGTCGACCTGACTTAAGGTCTACATGGGCCAAGGTCGACATGACTTAAGGTCGAATTTGCATAAAGGTCGACATGAGGAAGGTCGACTGGTCATAAGGTCGACATGTGTTTTTCACTGTTTTTTGAGCCGACAGGCGGTATTTCATGCCCTACCATCCACTAGGGCGTGGTGGGAGAATAAAATAGTGTGCCGAGCGCAGCGAGGCACCGTGCCCGAAGCATCGCGAGCGAAGCAAGGGTTCGATTCTCATTGCCAACTGTGTCCATGTCGACTGTGTCGACATTCGGATAAAAAAAACAGTGAAAAACCCATGTCGACCTTATGACAAGTCGACCTTCCTCATGTCGACCTTTATGCAAATTCGACCTTAAGTCATGTCGACCTTGGCCCATGTCAACCTTAAGTCAGGTCGACCTTCCTGCCAGTCGACCTAGTGGGGTCGACCTAATGACTGTAGACCTAAGTTCATTCTGACAGATGTACCGCTTCATGTCATACAGGGTAATCGGGTTACGTACACAGCGTCACACACTGCCGGATGTACACTAATACCATCACACAGGGTAATGGGGTTACGTACACAGCGTCACACGCTGCCGGATGTACACTAATACCGTCACACAGGGTAATGGGGTTACGTACACAGCGTCACACTGCCCGATGTATACTAATACCGTCACACAGGGTAATGGGAATACGTACACAGCGTCACACACATTCTCGGATGTACACTAATATCGTCACACAGGGTAATGGGGTTACGTACACAGCGTCACACGCTGCCGGATGTACACTAATACCGTCACACAGGGTAATGGGGTTACGTACACAATGTCACACACTGCCGGATGTACACTAATACCGTCACACAGGGTAATGGGGTTACGTACACAGCGTCACACACTGCCGATGTACACTAATACCGTCACACAGGGTAATGGGGTTACGTACACAGCGTCACACTGCAGGATGTACACTAATACCGTCACACAGGGTAATGGGGTTACGTACGCAGCGTCACACTGCAGGATGTACGCTAATACCGTCACACAGGGTAATGGGGTTACGTACACAGCGTCACACACTGCCGGATGTACACTAATACCGTCACACAGGGTAATGGGGTTACGTACACAGCGTCACACGCTGCCGAATGTACACTAATACCGTCACACAGGGTAATGGGGTTACGTACACAGTGTTACACACTGCCTGATGTACACTAATACCGTCACACAGGGTAATGGGGTTACGTACACAGCGTCACACGCTGCCGGATGTACACTAATACCGTCACACAGGGTAATGGGGTTACGTACACAGCGTCACACTGCCGGATGTACGCCTTACCGTCACACAGGGTAATGGGGTTACGTACACAGCGTCACACGCTGCCGGATGTACACTAATACCGTCACACAGGGTAATGGGGTTACATACACAGCGTCACACACTGCCGGATGTACGCTAATACCGTCACACAGGGTAATGGGGTTACGTACTCAGCGTCACACACTGCCGGATGTACACTAATACCGTCACACAGGGTAATGGGGTTACGTGCACAGCATCACACTGCCAGATGTACACTAATACCGTCACACAGGGTAATGGGGTTACGTACACAGCGTCACACACTGCCTGATGTACACATACCGTCACACAGGGTAATGGGGTTACGTACTCAGCGTCACACACTGCCGGATGTACACTAATACCGTCACACAGGGTAATGGGGGTACGTACACAGCGTCACACGCTGCCGGATGTACACTAATACCGTCACACAGGGTAATGGGGTTACGTACACAGCGTCACACACTGCCGGATGTACACTAATACCGTCACACAGGGTAATGGGGTTATGTACACAGCGTCACAGACTGCCGGATGTACACTATTACTGTCACACAGGGTAATGGGGTTACGTACACAGTGCCACACAAAGTAATGGGGTGACATTGGGTTTCCACCAGTGCAGGGGAATATTATAAAATGGCACAAACATTTTATATATAGTATACACAAACACAATGGTGGCACATAACATGGGGTACACCAGAGCAGGGGAGGCTTGTAACATGGGGTACACCAGAGCAGGGGTGGCACATAACATGGGGTACACCAGAGCAGGGGAGGCATGTAACATGGGGTACACCAGAGCAGGGGTGGCACATAACATGGGGTACACCAGAGCAGGGGAGGCATGTAACATGGGGTACACCAGAGCAGGGGAGGCATGTAACATGGGGTACACCAGAGCAGGGGAGGCATGTAACATGGGGTACACCAGAGCAGGGAAGGCATATAATACCCCTTTTACACCGCCGAAAAATCCGGGTCAGCGGCGGATCTTCGGCGGTGTAAATCCCTAATGCTGTGTACACACGGGGGAGATATATTGCTCAGTTTCTCCTGTTCATCAGCGACCAGAGATGGTCGCTGATGAAAAAGAAACTGCCGGGGGGAGTCCGGCAGTGGTAATCAGCTGGTCGCAGGAGCATGTTCCTGCGACCAGCAATCACCACAGGGGCAAAAACGGGAGCGCGCACCCAGCGATATATCGCCGGTGCACACTCCCATTGCGGGCAATATGGTCGCTCAGCGACAAAATCGCCCCCGTGTGTAAGCACCTTAACACGTGTCCCTTTACACGGGACTTCTACCCAGGTCCTGACCTGGGTAGAACACGGCTAGGACCTGGGTAGAGGGCGGTGTAAATGGGAACGCCGGGTCGGATGACCCGGCTCCCATTTACATGAATGGGGAACGTCCAAGTCTGACACTGACAGCCGGCGCTGCTGTCTGCTATACTCTGCAGCGGTGGCGGGGGAGGGAGGTGAACGGATGCCTGTGTGCGGGGGGGGGTGCGCGTGGGGACTGGGGGCAGCCTAGCAGCTTACCTTAGTGTTGGGCTGCCCCCAGCATCGTTCCGGGTACGGCGGCGTCGATCGGCGCTTGAAGATGACATCGCGCTGTCATCTTCAAGCGCCGGGAAGGGGCGGGAGGGGGGTGCGGGCGTTTGAGCCGTCCGGTGTAAATGCCCCTAAACGCTGGGTCGCACCCGGCTTCAACCAGGGTCCAAAAAGCCGAGTGCGACCCGGCGTTTTGGTCTAAAAGGGGTATAACATGGAGTACACCAGAGCAGGGGAGGCATGTAACATGGGGTACACCAGTACAAAGGTAGTATAAACTAGAATAGTTTATAGTAATAGTATAAGCTAGGAGAGGGAACAGACAATTACACAGCAACAGAGCAGCGTCGCACATGCAGAGAACCCGGCGCTCACCTCACAGATTCCCGCTCACCACCACTCTCCGGTCTCCTCCTGCGACCGCGCTGCGCAAGCCCGGCCAGTCAGGGGCCGCGCACGGGGAGGAGACTGGGTGGGGAGACAAGAGCCGGGGAGGATGGTGGGGGCGGGTACACACAGCAGGAGGGAGGAGACTGTGGGCGGGGAGACAAGGGACCGGGGAGGATGGTGGGCGGGAACCCACAGGAGGATGGAGCAGATTGTGAGCACGAGGGAGCAAAAGGAAATCAGTAAGAAAGAGGAGGAGACCGGGCGGGAGGACGTGGTAGAGGGAGGAGAGTAGTGGGCACACTGACACGCCCCCTGCCCTGACTCCCGTGCGCGCCCCCTGCTCCTTACTGTCGTCTGTCGGGCACGGGCACATAGGGATTCGGGAGAGCGGGAATCTCTGAGGTACGTGAGGTGAGTGCTGCTGTGTGTGCGGGGCCCCTGGTCCTCATCTGGGGAGAGCGTAGTGTGTGCTTGGAGGGGGGAAATGTGCGGCCTCTGCTGCGGTGTAATGTACCCCCTGCTCTGTGCCACCAGTGTGTGTATACTGTCCTGCTATATCCTCATATACACTACTCCTGTGCTGTGTGTACCCCCCCTGCTCTGTGCCACCAGTGTGTGTATACTGTCCTGCTATATCCTCATATACACTACCCCTGTGCTGTGTGTACCCCCCTGCTCTGTGCCACCAGTGTGTGTATACTGTCCTGCTATATCCTCATATACACTACCCCTGTGCTGTGTGTACCCCCTGCTCTGTGCCACCAGTGTGTGTATACTGTCCTGCTATATCCTCATATACACTACCCCTGTGCTGTGTGTACCCCCCTGCTCTGTGCCACCAGTGTGTGTATACTGTCCTGCTATATCCTCATATACACTACCCCTGTGCTGTGTGTACCCCCCTGCTCTGTGCCACCAGTGTGTGTATACTGTCCTGCTATATCCTCATATACACTACCCCTGTGCTGTGTGTACCCCCTGCTCTGTGCCACCAGTGTGTGTATACTGTCCTGCTATATCCTCATATACACTACCCCTGTGCTGTGTGTACCCCCCTGCTCTGTGCCACCAGTGTGTGTATACTGTCCTGCTATATCCTCATATACACTACCCCTGTGCTGTGTGTACCCCCCTGCTCTGTGCCACCAGTGTGTGTATACTGTCCTGCTATATCCTCATATACACTACCCCTGTGCTGTGTGTACCCCCCCTACTCTGTGCCACCAGTGTGTGTATACTGTCCTGCTATATCCTCATATACACTACCCCTGTGCTGTGTGTACCCCCCTGCTCTGTGCCACCAGTGTGTGTATACTGTCCTGCTATATCCTCATATACACTACCCCTGTGCTGTGTGTACCCCCCCTACTCTGTGCCACCAGTGTGTGTATACTGTCCTGCTATATCCTCATATACACTACCCCTGTGCTGTGTGTACCCCCTGCTCTGTGCCACCAGTGTGTGTATACTGTCCTGCTATATCCTCATATACACTACCCCTGTGCTGTGTGTACCCCCCTGCTCTGTGCCACCAGTGTGTGTATACTGTCCTGCTATATCCTCATATACACTACCCCTGTGCTGTGTGTACCCCCCTGCTCTGTGCCACCAGTGTGTGTATACTGTCCTGCTATATCCTCATATACACTACCCCTGTGCTGTGTGTACCCCCCTGCTCTGTGCCACCAGTGTGTGTATACTGTCCTGCTATATCCTCATATACACTACCCCTGTGCTGTGTGTACCCCCCCTACTCTGTGCCACCAGTGTGTGTATACTGTCCTGCTATATCCTCATATACACTACCCCTGTGCTGTGTGTACCCCCTGCTCTGTGCCACCAGTGTGTGTATACTGTCCTGCTATATCCTCATATACACTACCCCTGTGCTGTGTGTACCCCCCTGCTCTGTGCCACCAGTGTGTGTATACTGTCCTGCTATATCCTCATATACACTACCCCTGTGCTGTGTGTACCCCCCTGCTCTGTGCCACCAGTGTGTGTATACTGTCCTGCTATATCCTCATATACACTACCCCTGTGCTGTGTGTACCCCCTGCTCTGTGCCACCAGTGTGTGTATACTGTCCTGCTATATCCTCATATACACTACCCCTGTGCTGTGTGTACCCCCCTGCTCTGTGCCACCAGTGTGTGTATACTGTCCTGCTATATCCTCATATACACTACCCCTGTGCTGTGTGTACCCCCCTGCTCTGTGCCACCAGTGTGTGTATACTGTCCTGCTATATCCTCATATACACTACCCCTGTGCTGTGTGTACCCCCTGCTCTGTGCCACCAGTGTGTGTATACTGTCCTGCTATATCCTCATATACACTACCCCTGTGCTGTGTGTACCCCCTGCTCTGTGCCACCAGTGTGTGTATACTGTCCTGCTATATCCTCATATACACTGCCCCTGTGCTGTGTGTACCCCCCTGCTCTGTGCCACCAGTGTGTGTATACTGTCCTGCTATATCCTCATATACACTACCCCTGTGCTGTGTGTACCCCCCCTACTCTGTGCCACCAGTGTGTGTATACTGTCCTGCTATATCCTCATATACACTACCCCTGTGCTGTGTGTACCCCCCCTACTCTGTGCCACCAGTGTGTGTATACTGTCCTGCTATATCCTCATATACACTACCCCTGTGCTGTGTGTACCCCCTGCTCTGTGCCACCAGTGTGTGTATAATGGGTACTGTCCCGCTATATCCTCATATACACTACCCCTGTGCTGTGTGTACCCCCTGCTCTGTGCCACCAGTGTGTGTATACTGTCCTGCTATATCCTCATATACACTACCCCTGTGCTGTGTGTACCCCCCTGCTCTGTGCCACCAGTGTGTGTATACTGTCCTGCTATATCCTCATATACACTACCCCTGTGCTGTGTGTACCCCCCTGCTCTGTGCCACCAGTGTGTGTATACTGTCCTGCTATATCCTCATATACACTACCCCTGTGCTGTGTGTACCCCCTGCTCTGTGCCACCAGTGTGTGTATACTGTCCTGCTATATCCTCATATACACTACCCCTGTGCTGTGTGTACCCCCCTGCTCTGTGCCACCAGTGTGTGTATACTGTCCTGCTATATCCTCATATACACTACCCCTGTGCTGTGTGTACCCCCCTGCTCTGTGCCACCAGTGTGTGTATACTGTCCTGCTATATCCTCATATACACTACCCCTGTGCTGTGTGTACCCCCTGCTCTGTGCCACCAGTGTGTGTATACTGTCCTGCTATATCCTCATATACACTACCCCTGTGCTGTGTGTACCCCCTGCTCTGTGCCACCAGTGTGTGTATACTGTCCTGCTATATCCTCATATACACTGCCCCTGTGCTGTGTGTGTGTGTGTGTACCCCCTGCTCTGTGCCACCAGTGTGTGTGTATACTGTCCTGCTATATCCTCATATACACTACCCCTGTGTTGTGTGTACCCCCTGCTCTGTACCACCAGTGTGTGTATACTGTCCTGCTATATCCTCATATACACTACCCCTGTGCTGTGTGTACCCCCCCTGCTCTGTGCCACCAGTGTGTGTATACTGTCCTGCTATATCCTCATATAGACTACCCCTGTGCTGTGTGTACCCCCTGCTCTGTGCCACCAGTGTGTGTATACTGTCCTGCTATATCCTCATATACACTACCCCTGTGCTGTGTGTACCCCCCTGCTCTGTGCCACCAGTGTGTGTATACTGTCCTGCTATAGCCTCATATACACTACCCCTGTGCTGTGTGTACCCCCTGCTCTGTGCCACCAGTGTGTGTGTATACTGTCCTGCTATATCCTCATATACACTACCCCTGTGCTGTGTGTACCCCCCCCCCCTGCTCTGTGCCACCAGTGTGTGTATACTGTCCTGCTATATCCTCATATACACTACCCCTGTGCTGTGTGTACCCCCTGCTCTGTGCCACCAGTGTGTGTATACTTTCCTGCTATATCCTCATATACACTACCCCTGTGCTGTGTGTACCCCCTGCTCTGTGCCACCAGTGTGTGTATACTGTCCTGCTATATCCTCATATACACTACCCCTGTGCTGTGTGTACCCCCTGCTCTGTGCCACCAGTGTGTGTATACTGTCCTGCTATATCCTCATATACACTACCCCTGTGCTGTGTACCCCCTGCTCTGTGCCACCAGTGTGTGTATACTGTCCTGCTATATCCTCATATACACTACCCCTGCTCTGTGCCACCAGTGTGTGTATACTGTCCTGCTATATCCTCATATACACTACCCCTGTGCTGTGTGTACCCCCCCTGCTCTGTGCCACCAGTGTGTGTATACTGTCCTGCTATATCCTCATATACACTACCCCTGTGCTGTGTGTACCCCCCCTACTCTGTGCCACCAGTGTGTGTATACTGTCCTGCTATATCCTCATATACACTACCCCTGTGCTGTGTGTACCCCCTGCTCTGTGCCACCAGTGTGTGTATACTGTCCTGCTATATCCTCATATACACTACCCCTGTGCTGTGTGTACCCCCCTGCTCTGTGCCACCAGTGTGTGTATACTGTCCTGCTATATCCTCATATACACTACCCCTGTGCTGTGTGTACCCCCCTGCTCTGTGCCACCAGTGTGTGTATACTGTCCTGCTATATCCTCATATACACTACCCCTGTGCTGTGTGTACCCCCTGCTCTGTGCCACCAGTGTGTGTATACTGTCCTGCTATATCCTCATATACACTACCCCTGTGCTGTGTGTACCCCCTGCTCTGTGCCACCAGTGTGTGTATACTGTCCTGCTATATCCTCATATACACTACCCCTGTGCTGTGTGTACCCCCCTTCTCTGTGCCACCAGTGTGTGTATACTGTCCTGCTATATCCTCATATACACTACCCCTGTGCTGTGTGTACCCCCCTGCTCTGTGCCACCAGTGTGTGTATACTGTCCTGCTATATCCTCATATACACTACCCCTGTGCTGTGTGTACCCCCTGCTCTGTGCCACCAGTGTGTGTATACTGTCCTGCTATATCCTCATATACACTGCCCCTGTGCTGTGTGTGTGTGTGTGTGTACCCCCTGCTCTGTGCCACCAGTGTGTGTGTATACTGTCCTGCTATATCCTCATATACACTACCCCTGTGTTGTGTGTACCCCCTGCTCTGTGCCACCAGTGTGTGTGTATACTGTCCTGCTATATCCTCATATACACTACCCCTGTGATGTGTGTACCCCCCCTGCTCTGTGCCACCAGTGTGTGTATACTGTCCTGCTGCTATATCCTCATATACACTACCCCTGTGCTGTGTGTACCCCCTGCTCTGTGCCACCAGTGTGTGTATACTGTCCTGCTATATCCTCATATACACTACCCCTGTGCTGTGTGTACTTCCCTGCTCTGTGCCACCAGTGTGTGTATACTGTCCTGCTATAGCCTCATATACACTACCCCTGTGCTGTGTGTACCCCCTGCTCTGTGCCACCAGTGTGTGTATACTGGGTACTGTCCTGCTATATCCTCATATACACTACCCCTGTGCTGTGTGTACCCCCCCCCCCCCTGCTCTGTGCCACCAGTGTGTGTATACTGTCCTGCTATATCCTCATATACACTACCCCTGTGCTGTGTGTACCCCCTGCTCTGTGCCACCAGTGTGTGTATACTTTCCTGCTATATCCTCATATACACTACCCCTGTGCTGTGTGTACCCCCTGCTCTGTGCCACCAGTGTGTGTATACTGTCCTGCTATATCCTCATATACACTACCCCTGTGCTGTGTGTACCCCCTGCTCTGTGCCACCAGTGTGTGTATACTGTCCTGCTATATCCTCATATACACTACCCCTGTGCTGTGTACCCCCTGCTCTGTGCCACCAGTGTGTGTATACTGTCCTGCTATATCCTCATATACACTACCCCTGTGTTGTGTGTACCCCCCTGCTCTGTGCCACCAGTGTGTGTATACTGTCCTGCTATATCCTCATATACACTACCCCTGTGCTGTGTGTACCCCCTGCTCTGTGCCACCAGTGTGTGTATACTGTCCTGCTATATCCTCATATACACTACCCCTGTGCTGTGTGTACCCCCTGCTCTGTGCCACCAGTGTGTGTATACTGTCCTGCTATATCCTCATATACACTACCCCTGTGCTGTGTGTACCCCCCTTCTCTGTGCCACCAGTGTGTGTATACTGTCCTGCTATATCCTCATATACACTACCCCTGTGCTGTGTGTACCCCCCTGCTCTGTGCCACCAGTGTGTGTATACTGTCCTGCTATATCCTCATATACACTACCCCTGTGCTGTGTGTACCCCCTGCTCTGTGCCACCAGTGTGTGTATACTGTCCTGCTATATCCTCATATACACTGCCCCTGTGCTGTGTGTGTGTGTGTACCCCCTGCTCTGTGCCACCAGTGTGTGTGTATACTGTCCTGCTATATCCTCATATACACTACCCCTGTGTTGTGTGTACCCCCTGCTCTGTGCCACCAGTGTGTGTGTATACTGTCCTGCTATATCCTCATATACACTACCCCTGTGATGTGTGTACCCCCCCTGCTCTGTGCCACCAGTGTGTGTATACTGTCCTGCTGCTATATCCTCATATACACTACCCCTGTGCTGTGTGTACCCCCTGCTCTGTGCCACCAGTGTGTGTATACTGTCCTGCTATATCCTCATATACACTACCCCTGTGCTGTGTGTACCCCCCTGCTCTGTGCCACCAGTGTGTGTATACTGTCCTGCTGTAGCCTCATATACACTACCCCTGCTCTGTGCCACCAGTGTGTGTATACTGGGTACTGTCCTGCTATATCCTCATATACACTACCCCTGTGCTGTGTGTACCCCCCCCCTGCTCTGTGCCACCAGTGTGTGTATACTGTCCTGCTATATCCTCATATACACTACCCCTGTGCTGTGTGTACCCCCTGCTCTGTGCCACCAGTGTGTGTATACTTTCCTGCTATATCCTCATATACACTACCCCTGTGCTGTGTGTACCCCCTGCTCTGTGCCACCAGTGTGTGTATACTGTCCTGCTATATCCTCATATACACTACCCCTGTGCTGTGTGTACCCCCTGCTCTGTGCCACCAGTGTGTGTATACTGTCCTGCTATATCCTCATATACACTACCCCTGTGCTGTGTACCCCCTGCTCTGTGCCACCAGTGTGTGTATACTGTCCTGCTATATCCTCATATACACTACCCCTGCTCTGTGCCACCAGTGTGTGTATACTGTCCTGCTATATCCTCATATACACTACCCCTGTGCTGTGTACCCCCTGCTCTGTGCCTCCAGTGTGTGTATACTGGGTACTGTCCTGCTATATCCTCATATACACTACCCCTGTGCTGTGTGTACCCCCCTGCTCTGTACCACCAGTGTGTGTATACTGTCCTGCTATATCCTCATATACACTACCCCTGTGCAGTGTGTACCCCCTGCTCTGTGCCACCAGTGTGTGTATACTGTCCTGCTATATCCTCATATACACTACCCCTGTGCTGTGTGTACCCCCTGCTCTGTGCCACCAGTGTGTGTATACTGTCCTGCTATATCCTCGTGTACCCCCCGCTCTGTGTCACCAGTGTGTGTATACTTGGTAATGTCCTGCTATATTCTCATATACACTACCCCTGTGCTGTGAGTACCACCCGCTGCTACATGCCGATCTTGTCAATAATATATATTTCCATTTATCAAGCTAGAGTTGAATAAATTCAGCGGCAGTCACAAATCATGAAGGATTTTGTATTTGAAAAAGAACACATGACAAAAAAATCCATGTTATCGACATTTCAAGGCTCAAACGGCCTTTTCATCAGGACGGGTAGTAAGTGCAATAGTACCAAGTGCACCTGCACTTGGCACTATTGCCGCCTAAGTTATTCCACTCTGGCTGGGGTGTCCTATAATAGTACAATGTAGGTGGTGCCCACGTTTCGGTCCATCTAGGACCTTTCTCAAGGCAGCCAAAATAGTCAAATACACAAACAGTGTTAAGTCACTTAGTCAAGTAATATTGCAGTTCTGTTTTTTTTTTAATGCAATTTCACTTTGTGACTTAACAGTTTGTGTATTTGACTATTTTGGCTGCCTTGAGAAAGGTCTTTAACGGACAAAACGTCGGCTGGCTCCTTTCACCTGATGAATAAACCTTGGACCCATTACCATTTCCTACAAGCCTGGTCCATGCATCCCTGCAGTTTCAATTTGTGACCGCAGGGGGTTTTATTCATTAATAATGATCTAAAGCCATTATTTACTTTTTCCAGCCACAGCTGTATAGAATCATAAAAATATATATACAAAGTGTCAATACACTAAAAATTAATAAAAATATAATAAATATCTAAAAAAACGGTACTTGTGTAGTTTCACGGCGCCACTAGATCGCATGCGATTTACTATCCATTTCATTACCCCACTATCCAAGTGGGCATAGAGTTGGTTTTATAAAGCGAGGCGAGCGGACACGGAATGTATTTGATGGAATTGCATGCAAATGGCATGCAATATCATCAGTTGCTTTGAACCAACATACGTGGCCCCTCGCGGGGCTCGCTGCGCTCGCCACGCTTTATAAAATCAACTCTATGCCCACTTGGATAGTGGGGTAATGAAATGGATAGTAAATCGCATGCGATCTAGTGGCGCCGTGAAACTACACAAGTACCAAAAAAAACGTATACATGTGTATATATGTAACAAGTAAATTATCTATCTGTACAAAGCCATATTTCCTTATGTTATTACAATATCATATAGTGTGTGTGTGTATGTATGTATGTATGTATATATATACACACACACACACACACACACACACACACACACACACGTCGGGTAGATAACCGGCACTCTCAGGACTTGTTTAATGAAGGAGGCAGACACGGAGGTCTTAAGCAACGTTTCGGTTTATTACAACCGTTAGTGAACTTGATAACTGTTGTAATAAACCGAAACGTTGCTTAAGACCTCCGTGTCTGCCTCCTTCATTAAACAAGTCCTGAGAGTGCCGGTTATCTACCCGACATCTAAATACTGTGCTTCCCTGCACCAAGACAAGGCACCTGGGCAGCATCATCTAGACGCTCCACCGGGAATGCCGATCATCTTCTCGTCTATATATGTATATATGTATGTATAATGAGTAATTAGAGGCTGGCACACCATTGCAAAAGTAGAAAAAATAGTTTATATAGTGAAAAACAAGGTATCCAATAACTTGCAGCGGATGTTTTCAAAAATACAAGTAATACTTATCAGCCATCATAAAAGCATCAAAAACTTGACATCAAAAATATCGAATCCACTGCAGGTCAGCCATGCTCAACAGCTGTTTTGGCGTGGGGGTGTTGCCGTCGTCAGGAGCATACTTGACTGAGACAAACAGCGCATATATATAGTGTCACTAAACAGCCTAATGAAATTGAAAGCATGCTCACCTGTGCTGCACCAGCAAACAGACATTACTCCTTAATCTCCCACAGTGTCCGGGCGGCCGGATGCGACGCCACTTCCGGTGTAAGCCGGTCAGTAGCGTCAGTCTCCACGGCAACCAAGACAGCGTCGACTGGAAGTACAGAACGCGGGGAAGCAGGGTGACCCGCCCACCGCGTCTGTCACCAAGGCAACGGCCGACACACAGAAGCACTGCGCGAACCAGCATAGGCAACCAGGGAAAAGCCCGATCGCCATGCTGATCACGCCAGGGCTCTAGGTCAGCTAACAATAGAGTGACATGTCGACTAGAAACCAGAAAAACTGGAGTCATGCCGCACATCAACTCTACAGTGGGAGAGAAAAATAATTTATAAGAATTAAGAGGGAGCGCTACAATAGAGACAGGCTGATAGGTCACATATATAGTATGCGCGAGTGTCAAATAAAAGCATAATGTCTGAGAAATGACATAAATATGATAGTCACATCTATAAACAAATATACAATAACATATATATCAAGAAAAAACATGAAAAAAAACACATTTAAATGAAGCTGTGTGTGTGTGTATATATATATGTATGTATGTATGTGTGTGTATATATAATATATCTCTATCTATCGAAAAGAACACACTATGCGCACAATAGTACTTAAGAGAGCTGTGATTCACTGTAATTGTATCAAATCAAACCTTTGTTGTACACTGCTATGCCCTTTGGGCAGTTTTATAATAAATTGTTTTACTATATCTGAATGATTCTGTTCAATCAGAAAAGGATACGCGCACCCTGAAACTCCCCCCCTTTTTTTCTCATATATCTATCGCATAGCAGCGTCTGAAACTAACAACATTAGTATTAATTGATAAATGGAGTGATTTCATATCCTTCATTGAGACCACAAAGTGCCAGTGTATTTCATTTTAAAATCCAGTACTTTTCTTTTAAGCAGGAATTTGTCTATGTCACCACCTCTTGTTGGGGCGTATAAGTTCAATACCTCTATCTGTAAGACCAGCCAGATCACAATTATGAAATGATTTAAAATGTCGGGAAACACTATGATTAAGTATACCATCATTTATATTCCGTAGGAGTTCTAATGTTCTAATTTTTAGACCCCTTTTGGTCTTTCCTACGTAATGCAATCCACATTAGGTATACTACATGGGTGGAATTACAATGAATGAAATCCTTAATTTTCCCACACCCATCAGTTTCATTGATTGAGGCAGCCTTAGCTATACATTTACATTCTTTACAGCTCTTGCATGGATAGCAGCCCGTGATGGTTGGGAATGTGTCGCTAGTAAGATTCTGGGTTGTGGTTAGATGACTTTTAGCAACCATGGATTTGATAGTTCCAGCCCTTCTTTATACTAACACTGGTTCAGTGTGTTCACCAAGGACTGGATCAAGCTGGAGCACATTCCAATGTGTATTGAAAATGGGCTTCAGCTCTTTATCACAATCATTATATTGGGTAATGGACATCATATCTCTCTGCTCCTTCACACCATCACCACTATTTATTTATGTTTATATTGTAAACACTCTATCAGTATTCTTAGCCATTTTCCATGCATTTTCAATAATGCTTTTCGGATAACCTTTATTTCTCTACTGTCCAATGGGATACTGGGTTGAATACTATGGGGATAGAGATCCTCCGCAGAAGAGACAGGCACATTAAAACTTTCAGTGTTGGTGCACTGGCTCCTCCCCTCTATCTCCCTCCACTAGTCAGTTTAGAAAAATGTGCCTCAGGAGAGGCAGTGCTTTCTGGATGCTCCAGATTTTTTCTTCATTTTATTTTAGTTTGTAATTTTGGGGGGCTGCTTTGACCAAGCAGCTGTCCTGCTTCGTGGGAGTCAGGGGAAGGGTCAGTCCCCGGCCTCTTCAGGTGCAGAGCTGACCCTGCTGCAGGACATCTTTCCTGTGTGGGACTTGTCACCGCACAGCATTGCGCTGTAGCGAGCAAGTCCCCCAGCTGCCGCACACCCCTGACAGGTCAGAGGCCGTCTGTGGTGAGTACAGGTAGGGGGTCCCACAAGGGGGCACCCAACTGCTTTGTGCGGCAAGATGGCGGTGGCAGTAGCGGCGGCCCTCACGCAGGGACCGCGTGACCCCCCACATCATTTCACTGGCATAGGGGGATTGCCGCTGGACCACCACGGATACCCATTGCTGTTTTTATTAAAAACGCATTTTATGCCAGTATAAATGTTAGAAGCGCCGTCTCCGTGTATAGGGAGCGGGGCTTCACTCAGAGCGGGACCAGGCTCTGCTGGATGTGCCCTGTCTGCTTCCTGCTTCATGCTGACGGAGGTCGCCATTACAGCTCCTCAGTGGCGTGGTGGATTCTGAACCTTGCATCGCGGCAGAGACAGCAAGTTATTTAAGCGTTTTAGCGCTGCTGCGCTATATTGCTTGTATATAGCACTGTGTTGTTATTTCACTGTGTTGTGCTACCAGCTCTCCCAAATCTGTGAGCTAAGGTTTAGGGTGTACTGGTCCCCCATTTTGCTCTGATTCTACCCCACTGGTTAGTTAAGCATCACACACTGCAGTAGTCACTGACACATAGTGTACACTGATTCTGCTTACTGTGCAAATTACAGTCTGTTTGATGTGTGTGTGTGTGTGTGTGTGTGTGTGTGTGTTACTGTGGGGTGTTTAGGTGCAGCCTCATCATGGTAAAGCAGTTAACTTGCATGGTGTGCAGCACCAAATTCATTCCTGCCTAACAGTCTCAGGTTACATGTGAGCCCTGTATGTCACCACAGCCTACTGGTGTGGCCACTCGGGTCAGTGGGGTACTCCCACAGCTTGTGGGGGGACCACAGGCAGATAGTCAAGAGCCTGCTTGGGCCAGCAGCATGAAAACTCTGCTGGACTCTGTTGCTTCCCAGCTTTCCTCAAACACTCATCAGACACGGTGGGTGCAGAGGGAACTTGCCATCTTATCTGCAAGGGTGGATATTCTCACCCCTCAGCCTGCACAGCCTCAAAAGAGGCCTGCTGCAGCAATGGCCCTTGATACTGATGATAATGATCTTAGATGAAGGGGAGGATGAGGTGGAACAAGATACTGTTCCCGAACAGGCTCCAGCGCATGGTACTGAGCCCCTAATTAGAGCCATCAGGGAAGTTTTGGAACTTCCTTTAGAGGAACCCCTTGAAGGGGATCCTTTCTTCATGACTCAGAAAAAAACAGCCAATATATTTTTCTGAGCAAGCTGAGTTGGAGAATTCTTTTAAAAGTGCCTGGCAGAACCCCGAAACGAGGTTCCAGATGTCTAAGCGGTTTGCAAATGCTTACCCCTTTGATCCTGTGGGAAGAAGTGGGAGGAGCCACCTGTTGGTGGACTCGTCAGACTCCCGCCTTTTCAAAGAAGGTACTGCTGCCAGTCCCAGGTGTATCCACTTTCAAGGATGGTGCAGATAGGCGGCTTGAGGCTACACTCAAGTCCATGTACACGGCTAGTGGGGCTTCCCAGCGCCCAGTACTAGCCAGTTGCTGGATGGCTAAGGTCATTCATACTTGGGCCACACAAATCCAGGATGGTTTGTTGGGGGACATGACCATTGCGCAGGAATTGGGCGCTATAAATGCGCGCAATTCAGCCATGGCTGTGTCAGCCAGACTGGCACTGTGGTTGCGTCAGTGGGTTGCTGATGTGGACTCTAAGAAGAGTGTGGCTCTTTGGAAGTGAGCTGGATGACTGGATTTCCAAGGCCAGGGCAGGTAAATCCACTTTCCTCCCGTCAGCACCCACAGTTGCTAAACGCACTTTCACAAGCCCTGCCCAGCAGTCCTTTCGTGGGTCTAAATTTTGCCCCAATGCCAGGGGTGCCTCCAATGCCAAGGGGCAAGTTTAGGAAACCTAACTCCTCAGGTAACCAGGACCATGCAAATGCCGCAGCTTCTTCCAAGCCTGCTGAATGACGGGGTCCACCCACCATGAGAAATTCTCGAGGTGGGAGCTCGTCTGTTGCACTTCAGCCACGTGTGGGATGCCTTGTGCCTAGATTCCTGGGCCAGGAATCTTATTTCGATAGGCTACAGGCTGGAGTTCGCCGGGCCCCCTCCCCGAAGATATTTAAAAGTCGGCCCTCCCACCCTCCATGGAGGATCGAGGGTGCCATTCAGAAGCTCCTTCAGTCCCGGGTAATTGTGCAGGTTCCAAGGCTGGAACAGGGTCAGGGATTCTATTCCAACCTATTCCTGGTACCGAAGCCGGACGGCTCAGTAAGGCCCATCCTGAACCTAAAATCACTGAACCCCCTTCCTTCAGGTGTTCAAATTCAGAATGGAGTCTCTACGCTCGGTAATTGCCAGCCTGGAACCAGGGGAGTACCTAGCCTACATAGACATCAAGGATGCCTATTCGCACATCCCGATTTGGCCCCCACATCAAATCTTCCTCAGATTTGCTTTGGGAAACGACCATTATCAGTTTCGGGCGCTACCCTTCGGACTGTCTACGGCCCCTCGTGTCTTTATGAAGGTAATGGCAGAAATTATGTCACTCCTCAGGCTTCAAAGGGTAAATGTGATACCTTACCTAGACAACCTTCTGATCAAGGCAGGTTCGGAAGAGGGCTTGAGGAGTGCCCTCAATCTGACCATGCAGCTTCTCAGAGACCACGGATGGATTTTGAACATTCCAAAGTCTTCATTGGTCCTGGCCCAAAGGATTGTGTTCCTGGGCATGATTCTGGACCCGACGGAACTAAAGGTTTTCCTGCCTGTGGAAAAAGCCAATGCGTTACAGCAGCTCGTGAGAGACATCCGTACGAGCCCTCTGGTTCAAGTTCATCTTTGCCTCAGGCTGTTGGGCAAGATGGTGGCTTCGTTCAAAGCCATCCAGTTTGGTCGATTCCATTCCAGAATCTTCCAGCTGGATATTCTGACAAAATGGTCGGAGTCTCCCTTTACAGATGCACAGGACGATTTGCCTGGCAGCGAGGACCAAGATTTCTCTAGAGTGGTGGCTCAATTCGTCCAATCTATTGGCAGGTCGGTGTTTCCAGATCCAGGACTGGATTCTGTTAACCCACGGATGCCAATCTGATAGGTTGGGGAGCTGTGACACACGGAGTCCGTCTCCAGGGTCGGTGGTCTCCTCTGGAATCCAAGTTGCACATAAACAAACTGGAGTTAAGGGCAGTTTACTATGCTCTGTTACAGGCGGCCCCGATGCTACAGGGCAAGTCCAGTCGGACAACGCAACCACGGTTGCGTACATCAAACGTCAAGGCGGGATGAAGAGCATGCCTTGCATGAGAGAAACAACCAAGATCTTCTCCTGGGCAAAGCACCGTGTCAAAGCCCTGTTGGCAATCTTCATTCCAGTAGTCGACAACTGGGAGGCGGATTTCCTAAGTCGTCACGACCTCCATCCCGGGGAGGGGGGTCTTCACCCTCAAGTGTTCAACACCATCACAGATCTTTGGGGGCTCCCTCAGATCGACCTTATGGCCTCCCGGTTGAATCACAAGGTGGACAGGTACTGTGCACGGACCAGGGATCCAGGGGCAGTAGCAGTGGATGCCCTGACTTGGTCATGGGATTTCCAGCTGGTGTACCTGTTTCCACCACTTTATTGCTGGCGCGGGTGCTGAAACGGATTCGGCATCAAAGATCAGAAGCCATCCTGGTGGCTCCAGACTGGCCTTGAAGGGCCTGGAAAGGGGACATTCAGGCCATGCTAGTGGAAGACCCGTGGCGTCTACCTCTAAGAAAAGACCTACTACTCCAGGGGCCGTTCGTATATAAAGGGGTTTTTAGGTTGCATATCCATCATAGTATCTTAAATATTACTCTGTACATCAGGTTAGTATGTATAAAGGGTTATCTAGGTGACCACTCCATCATAGTATCAGATCCAGATCAGAATCCCTTTATTGCCAAGTATATTGATAAAAAAAAATAAGGATCAAATATGGTTTGAGGTAACATGTTTAAAAAAGGGGCAGACTAGATGGGCCAAGTGGTTCTTATCTACCGTCAAATTCTATGTTTATAATATCCGTGCACAATATACAAGGAATTTCTTTCCAATACCCGCTGCTCCCAGACAGTATACATACATAACAGACCAATACAAAAGACAGGATCAATGAACATTGGGAGGCCAGCATGCTCGTTACTAGGTACATGTGCCGAGTTTATTTGCAAATATGGTGGAATAACTGTCCTTTGAGTTTATTAGGGAAATTGCTTGGGGTAAAAAACTGTTTCTGTGTCTGGCTGCCCTCACCAGTTGCTAGCTGTACTGCCTCCCAGATGGCAGCCTTCTGAACAAGTCATGAGCAGGATGGGAGTAGTCGTTGATAATCCTTCCAGCTCGCTTTGTAACCCTTGACTTGTATATATCCTCAATCACCGGGAGATATTCATATGCCTATCCCAAGCATGTTTAAATTGTTCTACTGGCTTACCCTCTACCAACTCTGATGGGAGGCTATTCCACTTATCCACTACTTTTTCTGTGAAGTCCTTTCTCTAACGTCCTATGGGATACTGGGGTCAATACTATGGGGATAGAGATCCTCCGCAGGAGAGACAGGCACATAAGATCATTCAGTGTGGGTGTACTGGCTCCTCCCTCTACCTCCCCCTCCATTAGTCAGTTTAGAAAAATGTGCCTCAGGAGAGGCTGCACTTCTGGAAGCTCCAGAGGAATTTTCATCAGATTTGTTTTAGTTTATTATGTTGGGGCGCTGCTTTTGGACCAAAGCAGCAGTCCTGCTGCGAAGGTGCCAGGGGAAGGGTCAGTCACCGACCTCTTCAGGCGCAGAGCTGCCCTGCTGCAGGACTTTGTCCTGAGTGGGGTTTTCTGTAACCGCACAGCATTGTGCTGCGGCGAGCAGACCCCCCAGCTGCTGCACACCCCTGGCAAGGTCCGAAGACATTGAGTGGTGAGTACCAGTCGGGGTGCCCCAAAGGGGGTACCCTGACTTCATGTGCGACAAGATGGTGGCGGCGGACCTCGCACAGGGACCACACGAACCCCCCCCCATCTTTATCTGACATATACAGATAGCCGCTCGACCACCAGGGCTGTTCCTATATCTGGTTTTTAATACAGATAACAGTGAAATTGTTAGTTTTATTTGCTAACAGGCGCCAGCTCCGTGTAAGGGGCGGGGCTTAGCTCAGAGCGGGACCAGGCTCTGCTGGGCGCGCTTTTAACATTACTTACTGCTTCTCCTGCATCTGAGGTCACCATTACACAGCTCCTCATCGGTGGGGTGGATACTGGATCCTTTTGCCGGCAGAGGCAGCAAGTTATAGCGCTATTTAACGCTTGCATTGCATTGCCTAGTGTGTGTGTATGTATGTGTGTGTGTGTGTGTATGTGTGTGTATGTATGTATATATATATATATATATATATATATATATATATATTGTATAGCACGGTGTTTATATGTTACATGAATCCCTTTGTTTTACTGTGCAAACTAGCTCTCAAATCAGTGAGCTAAGGTTACAGGGTGCACTGGTTCCCAAGTAGCTCTGATTCCTTCCACACTGGCTAGTTAAATTTTGTTCAATACAGTTATAACCTTAACACATAGCCTCTGTATTACACACTGTAGACTACTATAAAGCAGTGTGTGTACGTGGTGTGGCTTCAATATGGTTAAGAAATTGACCTGTATGGTGTGCAGCACCAAGTTTATCCCAGCGTCACAGTCGCAGGTTACCTGTGAACCGTGTTTGTCTCCACAGCTCAGTGGGGTTACCCCTCCGGCTAGTGGTGTGCCCCCACAACTCAGTGTTGCGTCACAGGGTGACCAAGAGCCCGCAGCATTAAAACACTGCTGGATTCACAGCTGGCTGCTAATACGCAGCAGACTCAGAGGGTACAGATATATTTATCCATCTTAACTGTTAGGGTGGATATCATCACCCCTTTTCCCAGCCAGTCCAGCCAGCCTCAGAAAAGACCTTTGACGGCCGTTGCCCCTGATACAGATGAGGATGATATCCTTGATGAGGGGGATTAGGAGCAGGATCAGGAGCCTGTCTAGGAACAGGCACCAGCCCATGGCCCTGAACCTTTGATTAGAGCCATTAGGGAGGTTTTGGACCTCCCTCTGGAGGAAACCACTTAGGGGGACCCCTTCTTTATGACACAGAAAAAAACATCTGTGTCGGAATTAGAAGGTGTTTTTAAAGCCGTTTGGAAAAACCCTTAAGAGGTTCCAGTTAACAAAACGGTTTGCTAATGCATATCCTTTTGACCCTGCAGGTAGAAAATTGTGGGAGGAGCCTCCTGTTGCAGACGCCTCCATTTCTCGCCTTTCAAAAAAGGTATTGCTCCCAGTCCCGGGTGTCTCCACAGCTGATAGGAGAATTGAAGCCACACTCAAGTCCATGTATATGGCAAGTGGGGCTTCACAACGCCCTGTACTGGTCAGTTGTTGGATGGCTAAGGCTATTCACACTTGGTCCACCCAAATCCTGGACGGTTTGCTGGGGGACATGTCTGTGGCGCAGTTGGGTGAGAAACTGCATCACATTCAGGACACAGCAAGGGTCCTATGCGAGGCCCAGAAGGAATTAAGGGGCCATAAATGCCCATAATTCAGCTATTGCTGTCTCAGCCCACAGGGCCCTGTGGCAGTGGGTAGCGGACGTGAACTCTAAACGCAGTGTAGAAAGTATTCCCTTCTCAGTTGAAAGACTTTTTGGGAGTGAGCTGGATGAGTGGATTTCCAAGGCCACGGCAGGAAAGTCCACTTTCCTTCCATCAGCCCCAGGGAAAAATTTCACAAGGAAAGAATTTAGGCACTATGACAGTAGCTGTAGTTCTAGGTAAAGCAGCTGCTCTAAATGGGGGGGGGGGATAGTCAATCCCCACCTAGAGAAAAACACACAGACCAATCACGCACAATGTATGTGAGCAGCGCTTCATGAATTAAACCAGTTTGATGGAAAAATGGTAATAGCTTTTACTGTAAATAAGAATAAAAACAAATATATAAGCAATATACAAAGTGATGCACAATAATATTAATACATAATTAGAAACTTAGTTAAAATCACACCACAGGAAGATGGATGGAGTGTGGAAATGGCCCAGGGGGATAGGAAGGTACAGTGGGTCACAGGTAAGTGCACTTTACTGGTTGTTGAGTGACCTTTTGGTCCAATGAAGTCCACTTTTTTAACAAGCGATATTGATCCTGACTAGTTGTCACGGTGTAATGTTGGCCGTTGGAGGAAAGTGCATCACCCCTCCTGCACCAAAGCGTCCATTTACCTCTCCTACCCAGCAGTCCTTTCACGGGTCTCGTTTCTGCTCCAGGGTCAGGGTTGCGTCCAATGCCAACAGAGGCACGAGAGTTAAGTTCAGAAAGCCTAACCCCTCCGGTAATCAGGACCGAGCTACCACTGCAGCTGCCTCCAAGCCGTCGGCATGACGGGGTCTCCCCATAACGAGATACTCTCGAGGTGGGGGGGTCGACTGTCACACTTCAGCCAAGTGTGGGATGCCTTGTGCCTAGATTCCTGGGAGGAGTCTTATTTCACACGGCTACAGGCTGGAGTTCGACAGACCCCCTCCCCGAAGGTACTTCAAGTCTGCCTTCCCCGCCTCTGCGGAGGACCGGATACTACTGCAGGGGGCAATTCAGGGACTGCTCCAGTCAAAGGTAATTCTGCCGGTTCCACAACAGGAGCAGGGTCAGGGTTACTATTCAAACCTCTTCCTAGTGCCAAAGCCGGATGGGTCGGTGAGGCCTAATCTGAACCTGAAAACTTTGAACCCGTACCTGCGGGTGTTCAAGTTCAGAATGGAGTCGCTCCATTCAGTCATTGCCAGTCTGGAACCAGGGGAGTTCCTGGCCTCCATAGACGTCAAGGACGCCTATTTACACATTCCCATTTGGCCCCCAAACCAAATGTTCTTGCGGTTTGCACTGTCCACGGCTCCGTGCATCTTTACAAAGATTATGGCGGAAATGATGTCCCTTCTCAGGCCGCAAAGAATGAATGTTATTCCATACCTCGACGACCTGCTAATCAAGGCAGGGTCGACAGAGGCCTTGAGCAGTGCAATCCAACTGACCAAGAGGATTCTCTCGAACCATGGATGGATTTTGAACCTGAAGAAATCATCCTTGGTCCCAAGTCAAAGAATGCTGTTCCTCCGCATGATCTTGGACACAGCAGAGCAAAGAGTGTTCCGTGCATTGGAAAAGGTGAGTACACTTCAGCAGTTGTTGGTGGAGGTGTTGGCGAATCCTCAGGTGTAAGGTCCATCTCTGCTTAAGACTATTGGACAAGATGGTGGCCTCGTTCGAGGCCATACAATACGCCAGGTTCCAAACCAGGACGTTCCAACTGGATACTCTGACAAAGTGGTCAGGGTGTCCCCGCCAGATGCACAGGAGGATTCGCCTCTCTGCACAGACCAAACTGTCGCTCCAATGGTGGCTAGATTCACCAAATCTAGCAGGCCGATGTGTCCAGATCCAGGATTGGCTCCTGTTGACTACGGATGCCAGTCTGAGAGGATGGGGAGCGGTGGTACAGGGAGTCAGTCTTCAAGGCAGATGGTCTCCGTTGGAATCCAGGTTGCATATCAACAAGCTGGAATTGAAGGCGGTCTACTATGCACTATTAAAGGCTGCTCCCATGCTCCGAGGCAGGGCTGTACAAGTACAGTCCGACAATGCGACCACAGCCGCCATGACCTCCATCCCGGAGAATGGGAACTGCATCACGAGGAGTTCAGTGCCATTGCAAATCTATGGGGGATCCCACAGATAGACCTCATGGCTTCTCGGCAAAACCACAAGGTGAACAGGTACTGCTCACGGACCAAGGATCCCTGTGCGGAAGCAGTGGACACCCTAACTTGGCCTTAGAAATACCGGCTGGTATATCTTTTTCCTCCACTCCCGCTATTGGTGAGAGTGTTAAAAAGCATCCGAAATCAAAGGGCAGAGGCAATCCTGGTGGCGCCGGATTGACCTAGGCGAGCCTAGTACGGGGATCTTCAGGCCCTGCTGGTGGAAGACCCTTGGCGTCTGCCTCTCAGAGAAGACCTTCTTCTTCAAGGGCTGTTCGTATACCAGGACTTACATAGTCTTCGTTTAACGGCCTGGAGGTTTAGAGGCAGATATTAAGCCACAAGGGATTGCATCCCTCGGTCATATCTACCATGACCCAAGCCAGGAAACCGGTGACTGCATCCCACTATCATCTCATTTGGAGATGATATGTGGCCTGGTGCGAAAAGAAGCGCCTACCTCCGGCTGTTTTTAAACTGAACAATTTCTTCCGGTTTCTTCAAGCAGGCTTGGGCTTGGGACTTCGATCAGGCTCCTTAAAGGTCCAGGTTTCGGCCTTATCTGTCTTTTTCAGAGAAAACTGGCGTCTTTACCTGAGGTCCAGACTTTTCTTCAAGGGGTACTCAGAATTCAACCCCCTTTTGTGCCGCCTACTGCGCCATGGGACTTGGATGTAGTTTTATCCTTTTTACAGTCTTCCTGGTTTGAACCATTGAATCAGGCTGATTTAAGGTATCTTACATGGAACACTGTGGTCCTGCTGGCCTTAGCTTTGGCCAGAAGGGTGTACGAATTTGGAGCCCTCTCTTGAACGAGCCCTTACCTGGTTTTTCATGGCAACAGGGCAGAGTTGCGGACCAGGCCGCATTTCCTACCTAGGGTTTTGTCGGCATTTCACCTTAATCGACCGTTTTTGGTTCCATCCAGCGACTTGTTGAAGATGGATGTGAAGACTGGAGCCAACTGAGCAACACATTTTTTTTTTTTCAGGTCCCTGTGCCTTCCTTGGCTTCAGCTGGCTGAAAAGCATAGTGACTTCTGCAACATCTGCATGCGGAATTGGCACAATGTGTCTAGTATGCCCTAGTATGTGTCTAGTATCAGTGTTCGCGAAAACCACCCCAAAAAGTGGGTCCCGGGGACCCTTCACTTCTAAAAATTGGGGTCCTACGGGACCTTTTCTGGGTCCCAACGGAATAAATCCTCCTCTCCCCTTCTCCCTAGCATGGCACATGTGGGTCAGGGGGTGGGGGGGGGGGAGTGAGTATCAATTGGCCCACTTGCATAAAGGTACATATATACTAGAAACTAACTAAACCTGAAAACAGGGACAGTGTGCGCCGAAGGCGCGCGCTAAAAATTTATGGCATGTTTTTTTGGGGGGGAAGTGGTGTCACATAGTAGTACACATTACAGCACACACCGTAATGCCCAGTACACATTACAGCACACCCCGTAATGCCCAGTACACATTACAGCACACCCCGTTATGCCCAGTACACATTACAGCACACCCCGTAATGCCCAGTACACATTTACAGCACACCCCGTAATGCCCAGTACACATTAAAGCGCACACCCCGTAATGCCCAGTACACATTAAAGCGCACACCCCGTAATGCCCAGTACACATTAAAGCGCACACCCCGTAATGCCCAGTACACATTAAAGCGCACACCCCGTAATGCCCAGTACACATTAAAGCGCGCACCCCGTAATGCCCAGTACACATTAAAGCGCACACCCCGTAATGCCCAGTACACATTAAAGCGCACACCCCGTAATGCCCAGTACACATTAAAGCGCACACCCCGTAATGCCCAGTACACATTAAAGCGCACACCCCGTAATGCCCAGTACACATTAAAGCGCACACCCCGTAATGCCCAGTACACATTAAAGCGCACACCCCGTAATGCCCAGTACACATTAAAGCGCACACCCCAATATGCCCAGTACACATCATAGCACATAAGTGCTGCTTACTTACATGCTTATTGCTAGGGGTTACATGCTCCTTGCAGGGGTCACATGCTGGGGCGGATGGGGGCATTTTATGCTGGTTGCCACATGGGGAGGGGACGTTTTATGCTGGTTGCCATTGGGGGGGGGGAGGGGGGGCGCATATTAGGTTCGTTGTCACAGTGGGGGGGGGGGGGCTGGAAAACATGCCGACATGCTGCTCAGCAGAGCAGGTGAGCGGGCTATCAGCGCGGCGGGGGACTGGATGTGGCTGGAATAGCTGACACGCTGCTCTGAGTTGCATTAGCCACATCCAGTCCCCCGCCACCCTGACAGCGTGCTCATCTACTCTGCTGAGAGCGGCTGTTACAGCATCCCATCCTGTCCCCCCCCCCCGCTCTCAGCAGCGGAGTGGACTTAGGATGCAGAGTTTGAAACTGTAACCTGCTCTCATGCAGGGTACGTGGTGCGCAGCGGCAGCAAACTGTATAAAACCTACAGTGATTGGCTGCCGGCGGCCACTGTTCAGTGATTGGGTCCCGGCGGCCGCTGCAGTCACAGTGATTGGCTCGCAGCGGCGGCTGACAGGATTAGTACAGCGCGTCCTCAGGGACCCCTTTAGTTTTAAAAACTGAGTCCCCGGGGACCGTTTTAGGGTAAAATACGCGCTATAGTGCGTTTTTGCGAACCCTGAGTATGCACCTCCGTAACAGCAGACTGAGGCTGGGAGTTGTTTGCGTCACTCACTCAGCTTCTCGAACCTGCAATAGAAGTGATTCAGGTCTTTCACCAGCTTTTGGCTTGCTCCCGCACAGTAGTTGGTGGCCACCTTTAGGCCCTTCCAAACCGACCGAGGGTCATTTGTCAAGAAGTTTTTTGCCACCCGGATTTCTCTGTTCAGGATATTCCTGGCCTGTCTGTAGCTGAGTTTGTCCCCGCTTCTTTATAGCTCTTCCATGTCGAGGCATAGCTTCTTTAGCTTAGCTGTAAACCAGGGCTTGTTGTTAGCGTAGATGCAGACAAGTTTTGATGGTACCCACAGTTCCTCACAGAATTTTACATATACCGTAACAGTCTCGGCTAAATCATTGAGATCCTTTGTGGCAGACTAAAAAAACGTTTGAGTCAGTACATTCAAAGCATGCTTGCAGGTTTTGCTCAGCTTCGCTAGTCCACCTCCTCGTCGGCTTGGCAGATCTCACTAGTTGCTTGTAGGTGGGAAGCAGGTGTACCAGGCAGTGATCAGAGAGCCCGAGAGCCGCCTTGGTGGGGTATCTAGGTGACAGCTCCATCATAGTATCTTACATATTACTCTGTGCAGCAGGTTAGTGCTTATAACGGGGTATCTAGGTGACCGTTCCATCATAGTATGACATTTTACGCTGATATTGGCACTGTTTCATATATATCCCTGATACACGAGCGCAATCACTCACATACTCTGCCAAACAAGTGCATACTTACTTCATAATACAATTTTTTTTTTTATATATATATATATATATATATATATATATATCTGATTCCCAAGCAACAAACCTCCCCAGATCTCTAACATAGAAATGCGTGATCCCTGATTCCTCTGCACACATCACACTGAGCTGGGTGACTGAGATGATCATTGTCCCCATTCCTATGGTGTGCCTGGAGAGCATAGTGACATCCTGCTGCATCAGCTGACCATAGAGGGGACAGAATTACTAGCATGTGTTACCAATGGTCAGTAGTGTATGTTCTGCACATCAAGAGGATTAATGTTATACAACAATTATAGACACATTAATAAACCACGTATACTGTAGTTGGGTAGAGGTCTTTGTGCTGCACGTGTGACTGCAAATAGAGTCCCAGCAATTTGGGAACGCAGAGATGTGTCCACATACATCTATCTCCCATTCACCACAAGTCTGGTTACACATAACATGTGAGTGCAGTATGACTCAGTAGCACCAAGTGTCTTTTCCATTGAATGCGTATTATTCACAAAATGATGCAAATAGGACAAAGAAGCAGCTTCTGCTTAGAATATAGGATTACCATATATATTAATGTGTGTGACCACTGCTGTATCTGCGTATAAAAACCTAGAAAACACTAAAGGAGCATTTCTTATGTAGACCAGTGGTTCCCAAACTGTGTGCCTCGGGATGCTGGTCCAGGACCAATTCAAATTTTTCATGGTCAATGTAACAGGCAAAACCAGTGCTTGTGGCCGCCAATCATAAAATCTGAGGACAAACCGAAGCAAAGCTTGTCCCTCACCACATTACTGATCACAACATTTCTGATACTATAGGGATCCGTGATTCTAAACCGTTTGGGAACCACTGATATAGACATTCCACATATTTACATATTTTAATTACCAGAAGCTGCTTGTGTGTCCCTTTTTCTTTGCAAATAAGATTCATTTTAATTGTAAAGACGCTCAGTGCTACAGTCCCACTATGGCATGGTAAGTAAGTTTTATTTATATAGCGCACTTTCTCCAGCAGGACTCAAGGTGCTTTACAGGCATTAAAAATAATGCACATACTGTAATACAAAGGGTTGTCAGAACGAGCAACAATGGCAGTACATATATACATCACACATACAGATATGTACTAGATGCATTCTAATGAGGGACATGGACAACATATATTTACTGAGCTGTACAGCACCCAGGCACCCATTCAGCAGTGTGAACAAAAAAAGGGGGTGTAGATCCGCACAGACTATGGATTTCTTATTTATTAGATTATTGGAACCAACTAATATAAACTACTTTGGAAAAAGATTTTCTGGTAGTTGTGAGGTTGGCGGTGCGCCCGGCGTTAAAGATCAATGACTGTACACTGGGGTTTTTTGGCAGAAGAGGACTGACAAAGAAAGAAAAAAACGAAAGGAAAAAAACGCTTTGTGGGCGCACTCCTTGTTAAATTTAAATGCAATAAGTGATAGTTTTTATTTAAGACGTAACTTTTATTGAAGACTCATTGTTAAAATAAATGGCACATTGTGGTAGAAAAAATAAATACATTTTTATTAAGAAATGATTTAGAATGTAGTGTGAACCTTGAACTAAAATTGTCAAGGAATGTTTGTATCACACGTTAATTTATCATTCATGCACTGATTTGTCAAAGGTACGATTCACCAGTGATCATAGGCAGGTAAATGATTCAGTTCCCTATAGGGATAATATGGGATCTTGTGCTGGGATTACACACAGGGTATACCACGGATGGTTTACCCAAAAAAAAAGCCTCAAAAATTGCTTTGTATATAATTAATGAAACTCTCTCTTGTAGTCATATATACAGAGATAGATTTGAAGTAGTGATTCACCTCCCTCGTATTTATATTGCCACACCTGGTCTTCCCCAGGGGTCTCCCACCTGGGTACTGTCCTGGCCCTCCACTGCTTGGCTTCCAAGTTCGGAGAGGGTTTGGGCAGTCCAGTGGGGTATGGTGGCAATAAGTTGGGTTAATTCGGTGCACTTCAATCAATTAAACTCTTAGACTACAGGTAGATATGGCGCATCACTTGTGACCCATGGAGTTGGGGAAGGCAGACTTTAGAAAAAACGGGTGGGGGGGAAATGGGGAAAAAGAATTATATAGGAATTTATTTTTATATTGCGTTACTGCATGGTAGAACAGTGGTGCCTATTCAATTGTGTGACTGAGACAATTGTAGTCTGCACAGGTTGGAATGTGGACCCAAAAGGTTTAGGAAAGGCAGACTGAAAGAAAAAGGAAGGGGAAAGAGGAATTGTAATACATACACAAAACCGTATATATGTGATTAGGAGTTGTGGGCAAATTATCAAATTATCCAATACGGTCGATTAGGTATGCTGGGTGACACTCGGCTCTTGTGGCACAAGACAAATAATTGTTGCTGCAAAGCAGAATGATGGTACTAATTCTGTTTTGTGACTGCAAAAAAATTTTTTATCTACACAGGCTGAGATGTTGACACAAAGGGACAATCCAAGGGTATAAGATTAGTGAACTCGTGGATTGATGTGTTGACACAGGGGGACAATCCAAGGGTATAGGATTAGTGAACTCGTGGATTGATCGATCCTGTGTGTTGGAGAGACTGTCATCCAATGTAATCACTTTTAGGCTGGCTTGCTAGCAGCAAATGAGATAAAGATTATAGCAAAAAGTACAGATGTTGGTTTGACACAATGTTGCTTAATTGCTGGGAAGTCCAAATACTGTGTCTATTTAGGTACACCGGTAGATGTGGATACAAAATTGCACATTGACTAGATATCAAATAGTATGACACATATTAGATACAATATAAATGAGGTTTACTTTTCACTCAGTAGGTATGAATAATCAGCGCTGTATCACATTATAAGTTTGAAAAATCAGCACTGTTTGTACTAATTGACACGGTTAATGTAGACCCAAGCGTTTGTAGTGTTACACGGGTATTGCAGTCTGGTTGAACACAAAAAAAACGATGAGCCCAGGTTTTTAGAAAAAAAGGGGGGTCAAGGTGAATTGGTTGTGGGAAAATGTCACAGTTGGAACACAGCCCCAATGCCGGGTGGCAGTAGGGGATGTGTCCGTGTACCTGTTGCCGCTGCCTGTGTTAGCGGCTTACGGGGATAAGTGGATGCCGGGAGGGTCGGAGACCGGACCTATGGATGCCGCCCGCCTGCGTTGTAGATAGCCCGGGGAGAGGCGGAGTAGCGGGAACCTGACCCGCTGTTGTCTGGTGATCAGACGCCGGCCGGCTGTCCGGGAATAAGTGAGGCGGCGGTGGGGGTGAAATTGCTGCCGATGCGCGTCTGAGGAGTGAGGCTGAAGGGAGACTGACAGCTGTGGACACGTGTTTCGCCTATGGGGCTTCTTCCTGCAGTGCCACATGGTGATTGCACCAGCCATATAGGTAGACAAGTAAAACTGTACAGATATATACTAGATGTATCCTGAAGAGGGGGACACGGACATGGGGCACACAGTGTAGGCCGCTGCTGGCAGGCTGTGCACAGCCGAGGCGCAGCACGCGGTGCGGGATAACAGGAATAAAATAAGAGAATACTACAGTGGCATAAAAGGCAGTATTAAGACAGTGGTATGGTCAATAAAAATTAGATTTGACATGTTTCAGGGAGCAGCAGATGATCTTTGTAGCAATATTGGAGCAAGGTGGTCCAGACGCGCGAGTGGATGATATAGTCAGAAGGGTATACAGAGCAAGTAGGTAGATGAATGCAGTCCTTAGCAGAAGAGTTGGCTGACAGATTCTCCATTGTTCTTCTTATGTTTCCCTTCTGTTTAACTCCTGTATAACTCCATCTTCGATATAACTATTGTAATATCACTTTGAACTGATGGTGGGACTAGAAGGGCGGTTTAACGCACAAGGAGGCTTGGTGTATGTGGACACATCTCTACATAAATATAAAATCAGTTATCGGTGACTGTGATATTTGCCATTGTGTATAAATATACATCTACAATATAAGTAGAGTTATCCTGGTAACCATTATGCTTTTATATATTAACTTTCTTACAGGACATATAAGGAGCAGGCTTCAAGTTAAGACAATGTGGAAAGGGAAATTGTTCTCCAATCAAGCCAATTAAATACATCTTATCCCCTTACTCCTTAGGAGGTGGAACAATAGTAATTTTATTTTCTGAATAGAAGAAACCTTTAGCAACTAATTTGTTTCTCACCTCATACATGATGAGCTTCACAGGAGAGAAACCACATGTGTGCTCTGAGTGTGACAAAGGCTTTACATATAAATCACATCTTATTATGCATCAGAGGAGTCACACAGGAGAGAAGCCATATAAATGTTCTGAATGCAGCAAATGTTTTTCCCAGAAGTCACCTCTTACTATACACCAGAGGACTCACACAGGAGAGAAGCCATATACATGTTGTGAATGCAGCAAATGTTTTTACCAAAAGTCAGAGCTTGTCCTACATCAGAGGAGTCACACAGGAGAGAAGCCATATAAATGTTCTGAATGCAGCAAATGTTTTTCCCGGAAGTCAAATCTTGTCCTACATCAGAGGATTCACACAGGAGAAAAGCCATATAAATGTTCTGAATGCAGCAAATGTTTCTCCCAGAAGCCACATCTTGTCCAACATCAGAGGAGTCACACAGGAGAAAAGCCACATGTGTGCTCTGAGTGTGACAAAGGCTTTATATATAAATCAGAGCTTCTCATACATCAGAGGAGTCACACAGGAGAGAAGCCATTTACATGTTCTAAATGCAGCAAATGTTTTTACCGAAAGTCAGAGCTTGCCCAACATCAGAGGAGTCACACGGGAGAGAAACCACATGTGTGCTCTGAGTGTGACAAAGGCTTTCCAACGAAATCACAGCTTCTCATACATCAGCGGAGTCACACAGGAGAGAAACCGTATAAATGTTCTGAATGCAGCAAATGTTTTTACCAAAAGTCAGAGCTTGTCCAACATCAGAGGAGTCACACGGGAGAGAAACCACATGTGTGCTCTATGTGTGACAAAGGCTTTCCAACGAAATCACAGCTTCTCATACATCAGCGGAGTCACACAGGAGAGAAACCGTTTAAATGTTCTGAATGCAGCAAATGTTTTTCCCAGAAGTCAAAGCTTATTATACATCAGATGAGTCACACAGGAGAGAAGCCATATAAATGCAATGAATGCAGCAAATATTTTTCCATTAAATCAAGCCTTGTTACACATCAGAGGAGTCACACAGGAGAGAAGCCATATAAATGTTCTGAATGCAGCAAATGTTATTCCCAGAAGTCACATCTTACTATACATCAGAGGATTCACACAGGAGAAAAGTCATATAAATGTTCTGAATGCAGCAAATGTTTTACCCGTAAGTCACATCTTGTCCAACATCAGAGGATTCACACAGGAGAAAAACCATATAAATGTTCTGAATGCAGCAAATGTTTTTCCCAAGAGTCAAATCTTGTCAGTCATCAGAGGAGTCACACAGGAGAGAAACCATATAAATGTTCTGAATGCAGCAAATGTTTTTCCAAAGAGTCAAATCTTGTCAGTCATCAGAGGAGTCACACAGGAGAGAAACCATATAAATGTTCTGAATGCAGCAAATGTTTTTCCCAGAAGTCACTTCTTCTTATGCATCAGAGGAGTCACACAGGAGAGAAGCCATATAAATGTTCTGAATGCAGCAAATGTTTTTCCCAGAATTCACAGCTTTTTATACATCATAGGAGTCACACAGGAGAGAAGCCATATAAATGTTCTGAATGCAGCAAATGTTTTTACCGAAAGTCAGAGCTTGTCCAACATCAGAGGAGTCACACAGGAGAGAAGCCATATAAATGTTCTGAATGCAGCAAATGTTTTTCCCTGAAGTCACAGCTTGTTATACATCAGAGGATTCACACAGGAGAGAAGCCATATAAATGTTCTGAATGCAGCAAATGTTTTTGCCAGAAGTCACATCTTGTCCTACATCAGAGGAGTCACACAGGAGAGAAACTAAAATTGCTATAAATGCAGGTAGTGTTCCTAGAAAGACAATACTGATCACTGGACTTGCTGTGAGGGCCTGAATGTAGCAGGTTTCATAAGTAAAGGAACATGTATCACCACAATATGCATTCAAGGGATACAATTTTTTCTTCAAGTGTTTTCTAAAAGGCAGTGTTACAAATGGAAATGAGGGCACTTTCTCCCTGGGACAGTCTCTTTCTTAGGAACTACAGCTGCAGTAGAACTACAGACAGTTGCTGCTGGTACTGAGCTCTGTAGTATACAGCAGATCTGCTGGTGCCGGTACTGAGCTGTGTAATATACAGGTGTACTGCTGGTACTGAGCTCTGTAATATACAGCTGTTCTGCTGATGCTGGTACTGTGAAATGTGCTGCATAAACCTTGTGGGCCCCTTGGCAAAATCTTGAAAGTTCCCCGACCCAAGCCTGTGTCCTTCATAATGCCCCTTAGGAGCAGGAGAGAGGCGGGAGTGAGTGAGAGAGAGGGTGGGAGGAGAGGAGCGAGTTAGAAAGGAAGAGGAGGGTTTTTATAGAAAAAGAATGAGCGGGTATCAGGGAGAAAAAGAAAGCGAGGAGTGAGCATGAGAGATTGAGTACAACACTCGAGCGGAAGCCTAGATGGGGGGATGGATGGACAGGGCATTGGCGGATAGACTAACATTACACCATATGGGGGCATTGACGGACAAATGGTCAGACAGAGCACAATATGTGGGCATGAACAGACAGAGAATCATATAGGGGTATAGACAGAGGGACAGAGCACCATATGGGGGAATAGATGGATAGAAGGAGGCATAGACAAACGTACAAATAGACCACCATACGGAAGTATGGATGGGAGGGGCCTACACAGACAGGAATGTGTGGAGAAGCAGACAAGAGCACCATAGACCAATGTTGGTGGCATTGATAGACAGATGGACAGATCACTATATTAGGAGACAGACAGAGCCCCATATAGAGGAATAGATGGATGGGAGGCAGCATACAGACAACCGTATGGTGAGAACACCATAAGGGGGTATAGACGGACGGACCATTGACTAGGACAGACAGAGCACCATATGGAGAAATAGATTGCCAGGAAAGGGCATACAGACATGGCTGGACCCTCTAACCATTCAGAATTACTTTATTGCCAAGTATATCAATGTACAGCATACATAATACACAGGGAATTTGTTTCCGATAACCACACAGTGTACAGTACAAACATAACAGACCAATACAATACAGGATCATTACATGGGGGGCGGGCATCAGGGTTGTATTTAGATATATGTTCCTAGTTCCAGGATTAGCGCAGTGGGATAGAATCTCTGACCTTTTTGAGTTTCTTATGGAAGTTGCTTGGGGGGAAAAAACTGTGTCTGGCTGTACTGGCATTGTACTTACTGGGAGTGAGGTGGGAGATGAAGCCACACTATATGTACCTGATTGTACTTGTACAGTGCCACATCTGTCAGGTGCACAGTCCCGTGACCACTACTACAGGTAAAACCGTGCTTCCTTATTCTGCACAACAAGCTGTTCTGCCTCACTCCCTGAACGTACACTGCCGGCATCTGCTTCCCTCCCAATATGTTCACTGCCAGGCTCTGCCTCCCTCCCTGTACCTACACTGCCGGGCTCTGCCTCCCTCCCTGTACCTACACTGCCGGGCACTGCCTCCCTCCCTGTACCTACACTGCCGGGCTCTGCCTCCCTCCCTGTACCTACACTGCCGGGCACTGCCTCCCTCCCTGTACCTATGCTGCCGGGCTCTGCCTCCCTCCCTGTACCTACGCTGCCGGGCTCTCCTTCCCTGTACCTACACTGCCGGGCTCTCCCTCCCTTTACCTACACTGCCGGGCTCTGCCTCCCTCCCTGTACCTACACTGCCGGGCTCTGCCTCCCTCCCTGTACCTACACTGCCGGGCTCTGCCTCCCTCCCTGTACCTACACTGCCGGGCTCTGCCTCCCTCCCTGTACCTACACTGCCGGGCTCTGCCTCCCTCCCTGTACCTACACTGCCGGGCTCTGCCTCCCTCCCTGTACCTACACTGCCGGGCTCTGCCTCCCTCCCTGTACCTACACTGCCGGGCACTGCCTCCCTCCCTGTACCTACACTGCCGGGCTCTGCCTCCCTCCCTGTACCTACACTGCCGGGCTCTGCCTCCCTCCCTGTACCTACACTGCCGGGCACTGCCTCCCTCCCTGTACCTACACTGCCGGGCTCTGCCTCCCTCCTTGTATCCACACTGCTGGGCTCTGCCTCCCTCCCTCCCTGTACATACACTGCCGGGCTCTGCCTCCCTCCCTGTACCTACACTGCCGGGCTCTGCCTCCCTCCCTTTACCTACACTGCCGGGCTCTGCCTCCCTCCCTGTACCTACACTGCCGGGCTCTGCCTCCCTCCCTGTACCTACACTGCCGGGCTCTGCCTCCCTCCCTGTACCTACACTGCCGGGCTCTGCCTCCCTCCCTGTACCTACACTGCTGGGCTCTGCCTCCCTCCCTGTACCTACACTGCCGGGCACTGCCTCCCTCCCTGTACCTACACTGCCGGGCTCTGCCTCCCTCCCTGTACCTACACTGCCGGGCTCTGCCTCCCTCCCTGTACCTACACTGCCGGGCTCTGCCTCCCTCCCTGTACCTACACTGCCGGGCTCTGCCTCCCTCCCTGTACCTACACTGCTGGGCTCTGCCTCCCTCCTTGTATCCACACTGCTGGGCTCTGCCTCCCTCCCTGTACATACACTGCTGCGTTCCGAAGCAGAAGCAGTGACAAATAATAAAATATTTTTTAGATAGTACAGTGGGATTGCTTTGGGGACTCTCAAGCCAGTGGACCCCGTAGCAGCTGCATCCTCTATGGTTACAGCACTAATCAAAGGATCCCTGTATGCGGCCTTGTACCACCCCACTGGTCTCTCATACCAAAGGTTTTTTTCATCATGCTTCTACAGTATGAATACGATGTCCAACCTGTATCACATAGTAACCAATCATTATAACATTTGTTATATAGACAGAGAACAAGAGAAACGTACTCTCTCTTTTTGTGGGGCACACTATCGGTTTTGTAGTTTTTAAAACTTTTGGATATAATGTTATAATTAAAATATTAAACCAACAGACTAGACAAGAACATACATGTATACATAAAATAAGCTAACCCCAATAAGGGCAATTGAAAATATCATGAACAATATTGAACATATCATTTGATAAATATAATATCAATCTGTGGGCAGTAAATGAGTTTATGGCTTCACTCCTGACCCTTGTCGGGGAATCATAGAGAAATAATAATTCATATTAAAGTGATACAAATGTAAGAATGTATATGTGAGGGTACGAGTTCCTCAATCACTCAGACACCGAGCAGATGAAACCAGAAGAATGGTTTATTTTCCACAGCACGCACAAATAGACAATAAACAGTGGCAAAGGTAAATTGCAGAGTAGAAAGATATTCAGGTAGCAGGCCCAAACAGACAGTCCTTGTATAGTCACAGTCCCAGATCAGTTCCACAGGGCAAACTATCACTTAGCCCACAGCAGTGATAGCATATAAGTCCACACGATACCTAGACAGAGCATAACCTCTTAGTCCAGGACAGTCCATCAATTCTCCTCCTGGCTTGTGTGCCAGTCATTTTAAAAACTTCCAATTCCCACTCTTCTCCATACCATCAGTGGGCTTGCACTCAATCCCTATTGGTGGATTCAAGTCAGGTTTATCCCCCCTCCCAGGTACTGCTGCTGCCCATCTGCTTCTGCCCCCTGCTGGGGTCGGTTCCAGAAAGTCTGGAAGTGGCCAAGATATGCATAGCAGAGTCAACCCAAGATATAAAACACAGTCTGATTACATTATGTGGTGGTCACCCCCTGTGGACAACCCTCCTGTTGATAGTAGGGGAATTTGATCACCCCCTGTGGTGATTGTCCTTCAGCTATCCCCCTCATGTAAACAGCAGGAACAATAATCGGCTGATTACATTATGGGCTGATCACCCCCTGTGGTGGCCGGTTCCACAAAGTCTGCTAGAGCCCAGAGGTTTACAAAGAATTGTAAACCCCCCTGGGGAGATTGCCAATGGTACAATGCTTACATGAATAAAGTCCTGGGAAATACAGACATTACATTTGAGGTGGGATTATACAGCCTAATAATATATGATCTGGAACTACACACACATATAGGGAGTATATAGACATATATGGAGAACAAGAGGGTACCGACGGACTAAAATAGTACATTAATTACTACACCTAATAAAATATAGTAATTACAGATTTACAGTGAATCTGATAACCTCACATTCCTTCCCCTACTATTGTAGTCCCGGTACCCAGCTGTTCAGGAACCAATAACAACCTGGAATAGCGGGATGCAGAGCCGAGAATCTGGGGTTTGGATATACCACCTGAGTCCCACAGGGTGACATCATACCAAACCCATCTTGTAAAAGGCGGCTGGTTTGCAGAACCAGCAAGGGCATGATTACAGTCTAAGTCATACATTGGAACTAACAAGGGCTGTAGCAATTCCTCTTCTTCGGATTCTGGGTACCCCCCCTCTGCAACATTGTAACCTACTAATACTTTTGCCTCGGGCACAATGGGGCAGGGACCACTTTCCACCTCCCCCTCTTGCCCAAGGAACAGGGGCCAAACAGCAGGCCAATATAGGGGCTCTGGCCCTGGCACTTCCACCACCCCGTCATGTCCTTCCTCCCCCAAACCCAAACTAGGGGCATGGCACATTTCAGTCCAGCATTTGGTCTCAATGTCCAGGGCTGAGGAGGGACCCTCCATCACAAACAATTCCGCTGGTGGCTGCAGGACAGGCTGTGTCAGCTCTGTCCCCTTAAAAGCCAGATGCTCACCTGCAGCTACTTCTGCGCACACCTCCTTCTCCGCGATAGCCTCCTTCCCCAGCTGAGTATGCTGGGCAGCCCGAAACACGACGTCATCTGTGACTGGTGGGCTGGTGGCCTGGATGTTGTCGGATACTCCTCTAACCACGGCGATCTCTTCTTGGACGCAGTCCTCATAGATCCCCTGGCAGCAGGATAATAGCTCTGCATCTCCCACCTCAGCAAAAGGGAAGCAGTAGTGCAGCTCCTCCCTAGGATGGGGGAGAAGCAATTGCAAACGGTGCCTTTCATCACGCCCCCTGCGACACTGATCTTGCCATGCTGGGGTATCCAGGAGCCCCCGATCAATCGCCTCTTCCTCTGCCACCACGAAGCACTCCTCCAGACACTGCAATTGTTCCCACACACTCAACTGGGCACCGAAATGGAGGATCCAGGCTCGATAATCAGCAAATGCATTTGTAGGATCTCCCTGATCGTGAAGGATCTGCTGAAGGATTTCCCCGCGAGTGCAGGATTGGATGGGTATACCTCGCAGCTGACCTTCTGCTATCAGCTCCTCCATACTCATTTCTTCAAGGGCAGTTAGGGGCCCCCCTGACAACGACCCTTCTCTTGCGGTAACAATTAATTCTGTGGCAGACCCCTCGGTTGTCTGCCCAGATTGCAGTAGCCCCCTTCTAGACCTTTCCTCTGGTTCTATCTGGGGCATCAATTTATTCTGGACTTGTCCTTCAGCCTCAGAATATTGTCCTCTTTGTAGCATCTGGGTAACTGTAGCAATCACTTCCTCTGTAAATTCTACAAACTCTGGCTCTCCTAGCAGATTCCAAGAAGTGGCCTCACCTTTACAGTGCAGGAATGCATCCCCCAGGTAACACACTTTGTCCTGTATGCTGGATACTCTCCACCCGCTGACCATCTGCTGAGCGTCTTCCCAGTACTTCCAGATATACTGCATTTTCCTGACAATAAATAACAGATCCGGCTTCCCAGCCTGCCGATACACTGAAGAACCTCCATCCCTGAGCTCCTCTGCTACAGGGGTCTTGAGGCATCGATTTTCTTTCCTTGGAAACATTTTCCCTTTCACAGGACTGACACCTGCTCACTTGCTGAACATCACCTTATTGCATTTTCCGTTTCCTTACATATGGTCTGATCCTCTGTTCTCTGTGCTTTCTGTGCTCGATGGTTGGTGTCTGAATGATCCCACTGTCGCTGCCGCCAAATGTGAGGGTACGAGTTCCTCAATCACTCAGACACCGAGCAGATGAAACCAGAAGAATGGTTTATTTTCCACAGCACGCACAAATAGACAATAAACAGTGGCAAAGGTAAATTGCAGAGTAGAAAGATATTCAGGTAGCAGGCCCAAACAGACAGTCCTTGTATAGTCACAGTCCCAGATCAGTTCCACAGGGCAAACTATCACTTAGCCCACAGCAGTGATAGCATATAAGTCCACACGATACCTAGACAGAGCATAACCTCTTAGTCCAGGACAGTCCATCAATTCTCCTCCTGGCTTGTGTGCCAGTCATTTTAAAAACTTCCAATTCCCACGCTTCTCCATACCATCAGTGGGCTTGCACTCAATCCCTATTGGTGGATTCAAGTCAGGTTTATCCCCCCTCCCAGGTACTGCTGCTGCCCATCTGCTTCTGCCCCCTGCTGGGGTCGGTTCCAGAAAGTCTGGAAGTGGCCAAGATATGCATAGCAGAGTCAACCCAAGATATAAAACACAGTCTGATTACATTATGTGGTGGTCACCCCCTGTGGACAACCCTCCTGTTGATAGTAGGGGAATTTGATCACCCCCTGTGGTGATTGTCCTTCAGCTATCCCCCTCATGTAAACAGCAGGAACAATAATCGGCTGATTACATTATGGGCTGATCACCCCCTGTGGTGGCCGGTTCCACAAAGTCTGCTAGAGCCCAGAGGTTTACAAAGAATTGTAAACCCCCCTGGGGAGATTGCCAATGGTACAATGCTTACATGAATAAAGTCCTGGGAAATACAGACATTACATTTGAGGTGGGATTATACAGCCTAATAATATATGATCTGGAACTACACACACATATAGGGAGTATATAGACATATATGGAGAACAAGAGGGTACCGACGGACTAAAATAGTACATTAATTACTACACCTAATAAAATATAGTAATTACAGATTTACAGTGAATCTGATAACCTCACAGTATATACTTAGGTAGGGCTTAGTAATTGGAAACCTAAAGCAAATTAAATATAATTCCATTCCCCTGTTTGAGCAGGTTAAGAACAACCGGTTATTACAAACCATGCAGTAGTATCAGTAGTATTTAGTTTATATTTACTAATGGGTGACAGGCATTCAAATTGCAACAGTTATTGCTGTTATTTCACAGAGAATGTGAATATATATATATATATATATATATCTATATATATCTATCTATATATATCTATCTATATATATATATATATATATATATATATATATATATATATATATATATAGATATAGAGATACAGAAGTACCAACACACTCGCCATTCCTAGGAATGGGGTGCAAACAGCACCCACTTCCCAGGGTGGGGTGCGGTGGCCTGTGACCACACACTCTAGTAAATACAAACACAGGGGGCCCAGCACTCACTACAACAAACTAACTCACCTTCTATATATATATATATATATATATATATATATATATAGTCACAGTGCGGTCCGGCACTCACTCTGAAGGGTTAATTGCCCCGGTGCCTGTCTCAGTGGACAGTGTAGCAAAGGAAGAAAGACTAGCACTCATAGGTCTTTTTTTAGAGATCTGTATTCAGCAAACAGTGGAACGTTGGTTTGTTCCACTGTTTGCTGAATACATATATATATATATATATATATATATATATATATATATATATATATATATGTGTGTGGGAAACAATTGTAAGATGGCATCCTTTAAGGTCACCTTACAGATTAGGTCAAACAAGCCTTCAAGTAATCCTTAAACTTTCTAAAAGTAAATAAAGCAAAGTCCATGAATTTTCAAGCGTTTATTAAAAGTCTTTTTTTCCCACTCGATATTGGTGGTTGGTTCAGACCATTAAAAGGTTCAGATATTTCAAGATGTGTGTGTGTGTGTGTGTGTGTATGTGTATATATATATTCCCTGAGGAAGTCCCAGCACATAGGAAAGGGACGAAACCGGTCGGGCTATACATACCTCTCCACTCCCGATGACCACAATCAGATAAGCTTATGATTTTATGTCAAATGTACGGGTCCATCCACTGTTTCTGTTTTTATTTATTATGCGTATTGTTTTGAAATAAATGTGTTTTATAAAAACAATATTACGCTATCAGCTTTCCCCTTTGTTGGGAGTTCTTTGGTTTTAAGGGCCTTTATACCAAGCCTGATGGGAACTACACCTGGACAGAGCTAACCCCAGTGTGAGTCCATCTCTTTTTAAAAAACTTTTTTTATCACAGGGTGATTACACGTGTGATAACAATAACAGCCACAGGGTGGCGTTGTTCACCCTTTTAAGTATTTCTCATGCACTAAGCACTTTAGAGAAAAACAGCACTTTTTTGCACAGTATTATATATATTCTTTCACTGAAACCCTGATATCATCCTTTTATACAAACGCATGAACATCTCCACGCCTCCAGCGGATTCTGGAAGGAGAAAGGGATGAATATCTGGGAGTGAATTTACTTATTTGTTGCGGTACGCACATAGAAAATTTATTAAGGATTGTCACAGTTTTATTGTGTTGTGTTTTATGTCAACACTGAAGGCGCAGAAGTTTTACCACCAAATAGACGTTTTTTCTGGTCCTAAGGGAATTAGGCCATTTTGAAAACTTTTGCTGACACAGTATATATTCTGGAGTGTTGATAATACCACTTGTATATATTATTGTTAAATTTGTCACTTATATTAATCACTAAGTGAGGGATAGCGCTGTTCGTGCACCACACAGTGTGATATATATATATATATATATATATATATATATATATATATATATATATATATATATATATATATATATATATATATATATATAGTCCGAGGGTATCCTCTACAGTTTTTGCAGGGGATGTCGGGCACTCGCCTTTATAATTCAGACATGAAACTGATTATAAAATCCAATTTGGGTTTTTATTGCATCCAAAAGTTTTCAATCAGACAATGATCATATTGTTTGTATTTCCATACATGCCCCGACGTTTCGGTCCATATAGCGGACCTTTATCAAGGAGCCTATGAACATATGGAAAAGGCATTTTAGAAACCTACAAACAAGGTCCAAATGCAATACAAAACATTATTTGTGCAAAAAAAAGCTTATATGTTATAATACATTACTTGGTTAAATAGAGGTTTCAACGATCAACGATGTAGAAAAAGGAGACCCATGGTGAGAGGAGCAGCAGCTACCTCACACTGCCCGGGCCCGGCATTTATACCCTAAACATAGCATCAGTAAATGAGGACGCCGCCTCCTAAACAGCTGTAGCGAACTTCCAGAAAAAACGGAAGTTCGAGATACCGGAAGTGTCCGCTGGTGACACGCATAGATGGTCTGCACAGACTTCCGGGTTTTCCGGCCGCTGTGACGTGGCCATCACGCGTTACTAAGTAACAGAGACTCTCTGGCTGAGCCGCAGAGAACACCAATGATAGCGCTACAATACAGGGGGTGTGCGCGCTGCGATCTCTCACTGAGCCGTAGCGGCATGGTCACTATGCCAACTGTTTGTTTATATAAAGTGTACTGGGGCTTGTTAGCAATGTGTGGGTGAGCCGGGGTCGTAAAACCTGGCACTATGAAGCACAGTTCATGTCTGTAGAATACTGCAGACAAAATAATAAACATTGTGGGAATTTAACATCATAAATATAGTGAATGCACTATCGCTGTGCCTAAATCTGGCCAGGGTTTAAAATATGGAATGGAATAATCGGATATGCTATTCATCAGAAGTATATGATACTAAGATATATTTTAGTTGAACCCCATCGGAGTTACAATAATTTATAACAGATATTTATTTAAATTTTATTTTATTGTTTACCAATAATCATATTTCTGTTATTATTATTTCTATTATTATTTTATTTCAATTTTTATTTTATTTTCTATTCTGGAAAAATTGAATGTGCTTTTTAATAGTAAGAGTGGTCTATTCTGATGTTTACTCGGAGAGCAAACTAACTATGTGCGCACATGTATAAGTGTCCATACAAAGATGAACACACATATATGTGTACATGTGTCTGTCTGGAAAGAAACATATACATATATTATTGGATATACAGACCAAACCTTCTCCTTTTTACACCTGATATACCAATGTACAAAAAATTACCCTATTGAAAGGGATGGCCTAGAGGGCGCCTGGAGACCAGCCAGTCATAAACGTTAGCAATGGTGGCGACTACAATGCCCCAACTTGTAACTAGGGCGAGGAACCGCCCCCATTGAATTCAAAGCCAGCCTGCGCTGTGACTGTCTTGCCGCCCCTCCTAGGGCCTAATGAGGACAGTTCTAAAAGTGTCCTGCGTCCCCCCTCGGGGGCAGAACTCACCAGCCTTCCTGGCAGAGGGTGGCAATACCTCACAGTGACCACCTGTACTTCAAACTGGACTGCTGATCGAGAGCGCCCTCCCTCCAATTAATATTAAAATTGATGAGAGCCAAATTTGGGTGACGGCCGAAAGGCCATGTCGTAGGTTAGCACAAGGGAGGGAGGGTGAGAATCCAGACTCAAGAGGAAGATAGATCACCTGACTACCTCTTATATACCTCCACCTAAGCTACTACCCCATCTACACCTGATTGGCTACCCCATCTACACTGCACTTCTATGGGTAAGTGACACTCTGATTTATATCTTTGTCATACCATCCCAAACTGCACCGACTCTTATATTCCCTCATGCCTAGGCAGCCCTCGCTCTCTCTAAGCAATGCTGCAAGCTATTAAGTGAAAACCATTATTTCCTCTACCTCCCCATGGCAGCCAACCTCTGGGTTCTCTCCCTATAGGTAGATATCTGGAAAGGAACAAAAAAGACACCTCCCCTATATAAGGACTGCCCCTTCCTAGGCTCAGTGTCTTTTTCTTTCTTTCCAGGTAGAGAGAGTGCTTACCCTGAGGCTGGCTGCTGCCTTCTCCTCTGCCTAGTGCAGTTGGGGTCTAGGCTGTACCTAATAAGGATAAACCTCTCCCGCCATCTGGCGTGGTTGGGAGACGGAGATACAGCGTCCTGCTGCCAGGTGCAGTTAGCTCGCTTACCCCGGGTTCAGAAGCCGCAGTAGATGGTTTCCTGTTTCAGGCAGGGACCTTGATGTCGGATGGCCGGGCGGCTGTAAGCGGTGGGTCCGGCGCGGTGTATCGGAGGTGCCGGCCGCGTCATCCGGGGCACCGGCCGTGTCACAGGGTCATCCTAGGCGGTACCGCCAGGCAAAAGCACCGCTCGTGCTGGGGGACGCCGGACGCGTCACCAGAGGGAGCGTCAGTAGGCGCAACCCGCTTGAGCGTGTGACGCGTCACGGGCGCGTGGCATGATGGGGAAATAACCTCTGTGTGTGTACTGGACGCGATTCGCGTCATAACCAAGCGCCATTTAAGCGACACGCAGGCGCAGGACGGCGCCATTGTTTCAAACGCCGGCAAGAGGAGACAGGAACCCGGGGGATAAGATTATATTGCCACTGCTTCTCCAGAGGGCAGCTGCAGGAGGCTATTTCAGTGTGAAGGTAAGACCCTAGGCTTTGCCAGGGCTGTGTGTATGCCTGCATATCTATGCTTACTGAATTTGTATCCTTGTGCAGATACTTTCAGGCACTTTATGCTATGGAGGATGAAAGAAAGCAGCCTGCAAAGTCAGGGTAAGCAGGAAAGGCAGTTAGTTATTTATTTGTTTATTTCTTTTGTCATGGAATGTTGTTGTGGTATAGTCAGGCATTCATAATGTGTGTACTTCGGCAGGTCCGAAGCAAGCAAGGAAAAGGCAGAAGGAAAGGCCAAGCATAAGAAATTGCATCTGGCCAAATGCACACTCTGTGACAAAACGCTTCCTGACAAATGTGCAGGGTCTGTCTGTGACAATTGCAAAGGTTCTCAGATACTGGCACCTTCACAAATGACAGAGCTGGTTGCAAAACTTAAAACAGCATTGGCAGATACCTTTGTGACAAAGGAGGATCTGGCCAGGATGTCTGCAAAAAGGCCTAGGGAGGTTGACTCTGCCAACTCAGAGGATTCAGAGGAAGGCCCTGCTCCTGCTATAGAGGAGGAAGTTGAGGAAGGAGAAGTGATGCAGGAAAAAGCAGAATTAGAATTTAATCCGGACTTGCTGGATAACCTGCTTACGCTGGTGAACAAGTCTCTTAATATAGATGTGGCACAGGAGGAAGGCAAATTACAAGATCTGCTTTTCAGAGACAAAAAGAAAAAGTCTAAGACATTCCCGCTGTCTTTGACACTCAAGGAAGTGGTAGAGGACGAGTGGGCACACCCGGATAAAAAGGTGGCGGTACCACTAAGGGTTAATAAAATGTACCCTTTTGAGCCTCAGGAAGTTAAGACATGGGAGGAACCTCCGAAGGTAGATGCGGCTATCGCACGCATATCTAGGAAGACACCAATATATTCAAGAACTCCATGGAGCGTAAAATGGAGATGGGGTTGCGTAAGCAACATGTCACATCAGGAGCGGCGATCAAAGCGTCATCAGCGATCGCAATTACTTCTAGAGTGCTCAGGTCGTGGTGCCAGGACCTAGAGTCAGATATGATCGACGGCATTAAAAGGGCAGACATGCTGAAGATTGTACAGAATATGCAGGTGGCCATACAATTTGTGTGCGATGCCTCACTAGATGCAGTCAGGCTGGCAGCGAGAGTCAACGCCAACGCAGCAGTAGTGAGAAGGGCTCTATGGCTGAAACTGTGGGCAGCCGATGCCCAATCAAAGAATAAACTCGTATCCCTACCATATCAGGGAGAGTATTCGGGAAAAAGCTTGATGACATCATCACAAAGGTGTCAGGAGGAAAGTCAGTGTGGCTACCACAGGACAAGGGTGCAAAGAAACCCTTCAATAAGTCTCAGAGCTTCCAGCAAGCAGAATTCAGAGAAGCGAGAACTTACAGGCCAGGAAGGAACTATAGGCGGCCGTGGTTTGGAAATCGGAGCTCCTTTCGAGGTCAAAGGAACAAGGAAGGAAGGTTCTCGTTCAGGCAGTCATCTCAATGACGCCAGGGACAGGGTCGGGGGCAGGCTGTTAGAATACAAACAGGCCTGGCTCCGATCTACAGAGGACCGGTGGGTCCAAGAAGTGGTCTCCACCGGGTACAAAATAGAATTCATTATGACACCCGGAAACTGGATGGAGGAATCCCCTGTGCCAAGATGCCCGAAAGAAAAGGAGGCGCTAATGAGCAGCTTGCAGACTATGATCTCTCAGGGTGTAGTAGTCATAGTACCCAAGGATCAAGAAGGCCAAGGCTGGCACTCCAGATTTTTAATAGTAAGAAAGGCGACAGGGGGTTTCAGGACCATTCTAGATTTGAGAAGACTCAATACATATGTCAAGACACAAAACTTCAAAATGGAGTCGATAAGATCTATCCTCCAAGACATCAAACAGGGGTCTTTTCTGACAACTATAGACTTAAAGGACGCTTACTTACATATTCCCATATGTCAACAGCACCAAAGATACCTAAGGTTCAAAATCAAAGGAATTACTTACCAATTTACGGCTCTGCCGTTCGGCCTATCCACATCCCCAAGAACCTTCACAAAGGTTCTAGTTGTGCTCATAGCAAACTTGAGGAAAGAGGGGGTGACAATATGGCCATATTTGGACGACCTACTGATTATGGCAAAGACAGAAGGAATGTCGAGAGATCATACAGAGAAGGTGATGAAGTATCTAAAGCACCACGGGTGGCTTATAAACAAGGAAAAAAGTCACTTGGAACCAACAAGAGCTGCAAAGTATCTGGGTGTGGTGATAGATACAGAAGCCATGAGGGTCAGATTGACACCAGAAAGGCAGGAGAAATTAAGGTCAGAAGTAATCAAGCTTCTGAAAAAAAGGCTAGTGTGCGCAGGAGATTGTCTAAAAGTTTTAGGCCTCATGTCGGCAGCGCTAGACACTATCAAATGGGCCCGATTTCATACAAGAAACCTACAAGGGTGCTTTCTATCCCAATGGGATGGCGACGGGAAGAATCCCATGCAAAGGATCTCCTTGTCAAAGCAAGCGAAAGAAGACCTAAGGTGGTGGATGGACATAAACAGGTTGAGACAAGGAAGATCATTCGCAAAAAGGGAGCAGATAGTAGTCACCACCGACGCCAGTCAGTCGGGATGGGGAGCTGTGTGCGGCAAAAGAACAGCACAAGGTCAATGGAGACAAGCCGAGTCAAGGGTACACTCAAATATAAGAGAGATGAGGGCAGTGCTTATGGCATGCCGGGCATTTCAGGTACAACTGTGGCAAAAGGAAGTTGTAATCAGATCAGACAACAGAGCTGTAGTGGCGTATGTGAACCGCCAAGGCGGTACAAGGAGCCGGGAACTGATGAAGGAAACGGCAAACATACTCCAGTGGGCAGAAGGACACGTCCAAAGCCTGTCGGCAGTGTTCATCGCAGGGAAGGAAACCAGCGAGCAGATGCCCTAAGCAGGTGGGCAATAAGACCAGGGGAGTGGGAATTGTCCCCACAAATATTCGACATGCTGACAAGCCACTGGGGAGTCCCGCAGGTGGACCTAATGGCCACCAAGTACAACGCAAAGGCCAAAAAATTTATATCGAGGCACTGGGAACAAGGGGCATGGCAGGCGGACGCCCTGACCGCCAGTTGGGGAACGGGCCTGGCATACGTCTTTCCCCCATTTCCAGTGATTCCGAGACTGTTGAACAAAATCCAACAGGAACGGATGACTGTTATAGCAATCCTGCCCTACTGGCCGAGGCGAGCCTGGTTTGCCAAGGTGGTCAGGATGGCGGTGGATGCTCCCTGGGAACTACCGGACATAGAAGACCTGATACGACAGGGGCCCCACGTACAGAGGCAGCCCGACCACTGGAATCTGACGGCGTGGCTGCTGAGACAAGAAACTTGGTAGCAAAGGGGTTTTCCAGAAAGGTCGTGGATACCATGCTGAAGGCTAGAAAACACACTACGTCTAAAACGTATTACCGGATATGGAAGGCATACACAGAGCTCTGCAGAAGGGAAGGTAAAAACCATAAGCTGGTCACTTCGGTGCTGGACTTTCTGCAGAGAGGGTTAGAAAGAAACCTTTCAGTGAGCTCTTTAAAGGTGCAAGTAGCGGCTTTAGGAGCTATGATGGATATCAGACTGGCAGATAACAAGTATGTCCAGAGGTTTCTACAAGCCTCGAAGAGAATAAGGCCTTCATTTCACAGACCCATGGCGCCATGGGACTTGAACATGGTGTTGAATGTCTTGACAGAAGAACCATTTGAGCCATTGGAGCAAGTGTCCACCAGAATGTTATCGCTGAAAGTGGCATTCTTGGTGGCAATAACATCCGCAAGGCGAGTGTCAGAGTTGCAGGCTCTTTGGGCTGAAGAGCCGTTTCTGAATGTGTTCAACGACAAAGTGGTCTTAAGGACGAACCCTAACTTCCTGCCAAAGGTAGTGTCACGATTCCACGTGAATCAGGAGATAGTGCTTCCCACCTTTTGCGACAAGCCAGCGAACGAAAAGGAGGATAGATTGCATAAATTGGATGTCAAACGGGCTATACTGATCTACCTGAAGAGGGTGGAATCATGGAGGAAGACTAAGAGACTTTTTGTAGTATCAGAAGGGAAAAACAAAGGCTTGGGAGCCACCAAGACAACTATAGCCAGGTGGATCAAGTCATGCATAGCAGAGGCATACAGGATCAAAAAGATAGATCCACCTGAAGGCATCAAGGCGCACTCTACAAGGGCAGTAGCGGCGTCGTGGGCAGAAAGGGGCGTGGCCTCAATGGAAGAACTGTGCAAAGCGGCATGTTGGGCTTCAGCACACACCTTCACCAAACACTACAGAGTAGATGTAGGGTCATCAAGTGATGCAAAGTTTGGGAGGAAGATCCTTAGCGCAGCGGCGCTATAATAAAAAAAAAAGAGAAGAAAGTTAATGATAAGGAAGAGGAGGTGAAGAGAACCTTGTATCCTTTTTTTCATTTGGTGTCCTATTTGTTTATTATATGGACATACTGTACTGAATAGTAATCTTAAGTTGAAACCCGCCCAGTGAGGTAACTGCTAGGGTATTACCCAGAGGTTGGCTGCCATGGGGAGGTAGAGGAAAGTACGGATTATTACCTGTTAGTACGATTTCCTCTACTCCTCCATGGCAGCACTATTCCCGCCCATGAGCAACTTATAAAAAAAAAGTTATATGTGCATGTTATGTTTAAGCTGTATAATTTAAAAGACACTGAGCCTAGGAAGGGGCAGTCCTTATATAGGGGAGGTGTCTATTTTGTTCCTTTCCAGATATCTACCTATAGGGAGAGAACCCAGAGGTTGGCTGCCATGGAGGAGTAGAGGAAATCGTACTAACAGGTAATAATCCGTACTTTCTCTATCATTCTTATGGGATACAGGGAAGTCGTTCTTAACGATGGGGAAAAGAGCATATCTGAAGGAGACAGGCACAGATAAAACTTTATACTGGGTGTACTGGCTCCTCCCCTCTGCTCCCCTCCCTCTAGTCAGTTTTAGAAATGTGCCTCAGGAGAAGCACGCATCAAGAAGAGCTCCAGTGAGTTTTATCTTCTGTTTAATTTCTTTATTATTTTGGGGCTGCTGTTTGGACTAACAGCAGTCCTGCGTCGTGGGAGACTAGGGGAAGGGTTCAGATGCAGGCCACTTCATGGTACCGAGCTGTCCCTGCCACAGGACCACTGTCCTGAGTGGGTGTTGTTACCGTGGGCATTGCGCTGCAGCGCGCACACCCCTGGCATGCCGCACACCACTAGTCCAGTCTGAAGACGTCAGTGGTGAGTATTACCCCGGGGTCCCCCGCCGTGGGGCCCCCGGGTTACTGTGCGGCAAGATGGCTGCGGCGGTATCGGTGGTGCCCTGCACAGGGACCGTGCAACCCCCTGCCTACAATGGGACAGGGTACTGCCTCCTGTATGGTCCAGGGCAGTTGCCAAAGAGGTTTGGACATTCCCCAATGTCAGTCTCAGTATAAAACGCAGGTAAGCTCCGGCGCCATTACGCTGGGCGGAGCTTACCCAGAGTGGGACCAAGCTCTGTGAGGGCGCCAAAGCCGGCTTCTTCCCTGGCTGCTGGAAACACCATTATACTGCTCCAGACACTCCTCAGCGGTGTGGAACAGAGGGAATCTGCTTACAGAGACAGCTTCAGGTTTTCAGCGCTTGTACACTTGCCTGCATACACTGTAAAGTACTGTTAACATTACTGTACTGTTTTACCAGCTCTTATAATCGGAGAGCTAAGGTTGTTTGGTGTATTGGTCCCCTCCATTATCCTCTGTACACCACCCCACTAGCTTGTTAAGCTGTACAGGTCAGATATAACTACACATAGTAATTATCTGGATAAATCACACTGCATATCCACTGTGTTTGCGCTGTGTGTGAGGGGAGACTGTTTGTCACAATGGTGAGGAAACTTACATGTATGGTGTGCAGTGATAAGTTTGTGCCAGCATCTTCATCACAGGTTACTTGAGACATGTATGTCCCCACAAAGTAGTGGGGTTCCCCCACAGCTTACTGGGCAGCAGAGTAGCACACAGGACAGCTCACAGGAGCCTGCCTGGGCAACAGGGATGAAAGCCATGCTTGAAACTGTAACTTCACAGTTAACTGCTACTGCAGCACAGACCCAGAGGGTGCAGAGGGAGCTTGCTATCCTGTCTGCCAGAGTTGATATAATCACTCCTACCCCTGGGGATACTCGTAAGAGAAGTGCCCCCTCTCAAACCCCTGATTCTGGGGCTGATAATGATGTGGGAGATGCAGACGCAGGTGATGAGGAGCCTGATGCTTCACAGTCACTGCTGCGGGGCACAGAGCCATTAATTATGGCAATCAGGGAGGTGTTGGATCTTCCCTTAGCTGAATCCTCTGAAGGGCATGCTTTCTTTGCTACTCAGAAAAAGCAACAGGTTGTTTTCCCTGAGCAGTCTGACCTGGTAAAGTCTTTCAAGTCAGCATGGAAAAACCCAGATATGAGGTTTAAAGTGGCTAAGAAATTTAGAGCCACGCTCCCTTTTGATCCTGCGGGACGTAAGGTGTGGGAGGAGCCACCGGAGGTTGATTCTTCTATGTCTCGCTTAGCTAAAAAGATGGTGCTTCCAGTACCAGGGTCGTCTTCACTGAAAGACGCCACGGACAGAAAGGTTGAAAACACCCTTAAGTCCATTTTTACTGCTAGTGGCGCGTGTCAGCGTCCCGTCTTAGCAAGTTGTTATATGGCTAAGTCTATATACACGTGGGCCTCCCAGATCCAGGAAGGTCTTCTGGGTGACATGACAGTAGCACAGGTGTCTGAAAAATTACACCATATTCAGGACACTGCAAAAGTTCTGCGTGAAGCGCAGAAGGAGTTAGGAGCCATTAACGGCCGTAACTCAGCCATGGCGGTGTCAGGGCGCAGATCCCTCTGGCTGCGGCAGTGGGTAGCTGACGCGGACTCCAAACGGAGTGTAGATAACCTCCCCTTCACAGGCGGCAGGTTGTTTGGGAGTGATTGAGTTAATCTCTAAAGCCACGGCAGGGAAGTCCACATTCCTGCCATCAACCCCACAGGCGCCCAAGCGTCCTTTTCAATCTCACTCCCAGCAGTCCTTTCGGGCAAGTAAATTCCGCCCTAAAGCCAGGGGTGGTTCAAATGCTGCCAGAGGCTCCCGGGGTAAATTCAGGAAGCCTGCTGCTTCGGCCACCTCAGAGCGGCCATCCGGGGCAGCTGCAGGTAAACCCGCAGCATGACGGTGGGGCTCCACCATTAGCTCCGGCAGAGGTGGGAGCCAGACTGGCGTTCTTCGGCCATGTTTGGGAAGCCTCGTGCCTCAATACTTGGGTGCAGGCTCTTATTACGCACGGCTACAAGCTGGAGTTTGCAGTACAGCCACCCCAGAGGTTCTTCAAATCAGGCCTTCCAGCGTCCCCAGAGGACCAAGTGGTGTTGCAGCAAGCAATCCAAAAGCTGGTACAGGCCAGGGTGATAACCCCGGTCCCTCCCCTAGAGAGGGGGCAGGGTTATTACTCAAATTTATTTGTAGTCCCAAAACCGGACGGGTCAGTACGCCCGATTCTGAATTTAAAATCCCTGAATCCCTTCTTGAAGGTAACCAAATTCAAGATGGAGTCCTTGCAGGCCGTGATAGCGGCACTGGAGGAAGGGGAGTTCTTGGCGTCCTTGGACGTGAAGGACACCTACCTTCACATCCCAATATGGCCCCTCATCAGAAATACCTGAGGTTTGCGCTATTGAACGATCACTATCAGTTCCGTGCATTGCCGTTCGGCCTGTCCTCAGCCCCGCACATATTCACCAAGGTGATGGCGGAGATGATGGTGGTTTTAAAGAAAAAGGGTATCTGTGTGATACCATACTTGGACGACCTGCTGGTAAAGGCGCGGTTGCCAGAGGAATTGCAGGCAGCCTTACAGGTTACCATACAGACCCTGTCGGGTCATGGTTGGCTCCTGAACTTGACAAAGTCCTCTCTGATTCCTTCACAGAGACTCCAGTTCCTGGGGATGGTGCTGGACACGGCTCTCATGAGTGTCCCTGCCACAGGACAAGGTGGTAGACATTCAACAGCTGGTCACAGACTTGTTGAAACCCCCCCAGGTGACGGTGCACCAGTGCATTGTCCTGTTAGGAAAGATGGTAGCCTCTTTCGAGGCTCTCCAATTCGGGAGGTTTCACAGCAGGATTTTCCAGCTCGACCTCCTGAGCAAGTGGTCCGGTTCACACCGCCAGATGCATCGGCGGATTGTGTTGTCATCTCGGACCAGACTGTCGCTACAGTGGTGGCTCCACACGCCCAACCTACTGGCAGGGCGTTGGATTGGCATCCAGGATTGGGTCTTAGTCACCACGGATGTGAGCCTCATGGGATGGGGTGCAGTGACCATGGTTCAGTCCTTTCAGGGCAAATGGACCCTATGGGAGACACGCCTCCATATCAACAACCTGGAGTTACGTGCTGTGTATTACGCACTTCTGAAGGCGGCCCCTCTCCTCAGCGGACAGGCGGTCCGTATCCAATCGGACAATGCCACTACTGTGGCATTCCTGAACAGACAGGGCAGGACCAAAAGCAGGCCCTGTATGAGGAAAGCAACGAAGATCCTGTCCTGGGCAGAGAGTCACTGTCAGGCTCTCTCGGCCATATTCATACCCGGGGTAGACAACTGGGAAGCAGACTTCTTCAGTCGCCACGAGCTCCATCCCGGGGAATGGAGTCTACACCACCAGGTATTCAGCTCTCTGGTGGCTCGGTGGGAGACCCCACTGGTAGACTTGATGGCATCAAGAAACAATTGGAAAGTATCCAGGTACTTCTCCAGGGCAAGAGACCCTCAGGCAGAAGGAGTGGACGCCCTCTCCATACCGTGGACGTTCAACAGCCTGGTGTATGTCTTCCCACCGATTCCCCTAGTGGCTCGGGTGCTAAGGAAGATAAGAAGAGACAGAGCTGAGGTGATTCTGGTGGCTCTGGACTGGCCACGAAGAGCGTGGTACCCAGAGCTTCTAAGTCTACAAAGGGACTTGTGGTGCCTACTCCTGCAAAGAGACCTGCTCATGCAAGGACTGTGCGTCTTCCAGGCCTTGGAACAGCTGCGTTTGACGGCCTGGAAGTTGAGCGGCAGATCCTGACACAGAAGGGATTTCACACTTCGGTCATCAGAACTATGACAAGTGCAAGAAAACCGGTAACGGCTGCACATTACCACCATATCTGGAAAAGATATGTGGGTTGGTGTGAACAGGAAAAGTTTACTCCTTCGGAGTTTAAACTGGAAAGGTTTCTTAGATTTCTTCAAGCAGGTCTGGACCTGGGCCTACGTTTAGGCTCCTTGAAGGTGCAGGTATCTGCACTATCTGTCTTTTTCCAAAAGAAGCTGGCTAATATACCTGAAGTGCAGACATTTCTGCAAGGAGTATTGCATATACAGCCTCCTTTTGTGGCCCCTACTCCACCATGGGACTTGGATGTCGTTCTGACGTTCCTAAAATCCTCCTGGTTTAAGCCATTGGAGGAAATTGATCTGAAATATCTGACATGTAAGACGGTGGTCTTACTAGCCCTAGCTTCGGCTAGGAGGGTCTCTGAGCTAGGGGCATTAACTTGCAAGAGCCCATATATGATATTCTATGAAGACAGGGCAGAATTACGCACTAATCCGCGTTTTCTGCCCAAAGTGGTGTCTGCGTTCCATGTGAACCAGCCAATTGTGGTTCCTGCTAGTGGGCCTCATTCTGAGGTGCCAACATCTTTGGATGTGGTAAGGATTCTCCATGTCTACATCAGGAGAACAGCGAGGATTCGCAAGACTGATGGACTTTTTGTCCTCTTCGATGCCCAAAAGATAGGGCGTCCTGCTTCCAAGCAGTCTATTGCACGCTGGATCTGTGCAACCATTAAACAGGCTTATGTGGTAGCAAAGCTTCCTATGCCTGCTGGGGTGAAAGCCCACTCAACTCGTTCAGTGGGGACACTTCCTGGGCGGCTGCCCGAGGAGTATCGGCCTTACAATTGTGTAAAGCTGCCACATGGTCAGGCCAACACACCTTTGTCAAGTTTTACAAATTTGACGTTCTGGCCACTGAAGATACTCAGTTTGGGCAATCGGTGCTGCGGCAATAGGTTCCGCACAATCCCGCCCGTTCTGATATCTTTGGTATATCCCCATCGTTAAGAACGACTTCCCTGTATCCCATAAGAATGATAGAGAAAATAGGATTTTAATACCTACCAGTAAATCCTTTTCTCGAAGTTCTTATGGGATACAGGGCGCCCGCCTCTGTGCGGAGGTTTGCCTTGCTCACTTTGTGAGATGTGGACCAATACTGGGTCCTTCTGTTACCCTTTTTGTTCCTTGCGGACATAAGGGTGTAGGTTACCAAGGTAACTTACTGTTACATAGTGTACCTTAAAGGTTCACGAGTGTAGATTGTCACTTAGGTGATAATTCTTATACATTGTTCCAGTTGGAACACAGTTCAAAAAAGTTGTCATGTTTGACATCTTCTTAGGCCCTTAGACTTCCCAGGTTCTGTGGTCGCTAATGTGGTCTATGTACGTTGAATGTATGTTGGGTGTGCTGGATGAATCTCCCCACGGTAAATATTACAAATATTCCTCTCCTATTGTTCTTCTCCTTCAGCACAGTTCTCTTAACTGGCTGGAGGGGGGGGGGAGCAGAGGGGAGGAGCCAGTACACCCGGTATAAAGTTTTATATGTGCCTGTCTCCTTCGGATATGCTCTTTTCCCCATCGTTAAGAACGACTTCCCTGTATCCCATAAGAACTGCGAGAAAAGGATTTACCGGTAGGTATTAAAATCCTATTTTCACTACCTGCAAGCCACACACAGCCCTCAAACACATTGGAAGCGTATCTTTCCACACTTTAATTTTAGGTAATATTCATTCTAATATCTGCTTATATATGTCCAGGTAGTTATTTTATAACCATCTACACCCATTCAGAAAGTATTTTTATACTTTAAAAAGCAGGACACTCAATTCACAGGAGTCGACGTGTCAACTTTTTCACTGTAACACAAACATACCAGTTTTTTTATTTTGAAAAAAAAACACATAAACCACGTCTAAGAGCAACAATGATGGTTTTGGACTCAATTTCTACTTGCAATGGTGGAGCAATTTCCTAAGGCCATGGCCACTATTTTGCACACAATCTGTATATTTTTTCCCAAGAACATACATTATGCACTTTCATATCTGCTATGAACTTCCGTCCGTGCACTGTGGCGTACGCTCTGATGTACGCCAGGTATCAGTGGCTAAGGGAGATCCGTCCGTGCATGGTGGTGTATGCTCAAGTGAATGCCACTCCCCATTGTCAATGTTTGTGACCGTCCATGTGCGGCTGTTCTGTGGGCGGACTTACGCTCACCGTGAGCATACGGGAAACACGTTGTGATGGACCGTACGCACGTTTTGCTGATTCGATCAGAATAATGCCCCATGATAGAACAAACTGGGTAACAACAGACTTGGAGGTAAGAGGGCCCTGCTGCAAGTTTACAATCTACAGGGACATAGGAGAGAAACACAAGGACAGGCACCAGTAACAGCTTAGCAGTCCCACCAAGACCAGAAGGAAAGCTATATGATACATAAGTGCCTTAGATGGTTATGCGTGTGGAACTTAAATATGTTAGGGTGAGTTTTCAGGGAACGCTTGAAGGTCTGGAGTCTAGTAGTGAGTCCTATTGTGCGTGGACGGACATTCCATAGAGTGGGGCAGCCCGGTGAAAGTCCTGTAATAGTGAATGGGCTAGTAATCCATATAGGAGACAGATGCAGATCTTGTGCAGAGCAGAGTGATCGAGTTGGAAGATATTTAGAGATAAGTAGTACATTGCTGTAGTATGGTTATTATTATTATAATTTTATTTATAAGGCGCCACAAGTGTTTCACAGCGCCGTACAAAGGAACAATACAGGGAGACAAAGCTTGGCATAACATTGAATAAATAACAAGAATACAGTACAAATAAAGAGCACCACAGTTCGATACACATTACAGCTTGGATATAAGTAGTGAGGACTCAATCAACATACAACTAGAGGCTAGATGCCAATGATGGAGATGAGTATGCGGACAAAGATGGTCACTGAGTGTTGGAGTATAGGAGAGCTGTGAGTGACATGTGAAGAGAAGAGGGCTTTGACATCAGGAGGGAAGAGGGCCCTACTCGGAGGAGCTTACAATCTAGTAGGAAGGGCAGACAGACAGATTACAAGAGGTGCAAGCAAGTGGGTGGTGGTTGGATAGCAGGATGTAAACAGGCAAGGGGTCAGAGAACCATCTTGTTTATGCAGTGGAAGGGTATGCTTTGATGAATAGGTGAGTTTTCAGTGCCCGTTTGAAGCTTTGCAAGGTCGGGGAGAGTCTAATGGAGCGAGGGAGTGCGTTCCACTGAAGGGGTGCAGCACGGGCAAAGTCCTGTACTCTAGCATGGGAAGCAGTGATCAGGGTGGAGGAGAGACGACAGTCGTCAGCCGACCGTAGAGGGCGGGAGGGTGTATGAATGGAGATGAGGTTAGAGATATATGGAGCAATGGAATTAGAGATGGCCCTGTATGTGAGTGTGAGGTGTTTGAAGAGGATTCTGTAGGGGAATGGAAGCCAGTGCAGATTTTGTTGAAGGGGAGTAGCAGAATTAAAGCGGCGGGAGAGAAAGATAAGCCTGGCTGCAGCATTGAGGACAGATTGGAGAGGAGCCAGTTGGGATTGAGCGAGGCCGGTGAGGAGAGCATTACAGTAGTCGAGCCATAAGATGACATGTGAGTTTGTCATGAGTGGTCATGGTTCGTAGCTTTATGTGATTAGAAGTTTTCTATATTGAATTTTTTTTAAAAACTGGCAGAGCGGATCAGCAGCAGATTAACATCTTGCTAGGAAGATCAGCCTAGCAGCAGCATTCAACATGGATTGCAGTGGCAAGAGTCTGATCTTAGGAAGACCAGTTAGTAGACTATTGTAATAATCAATGTAGGATATAATGAGTGCAGGGATTAGAGAGTTAGTAGTGTCTTGTGTAAGATGTGACATATTTTGTATATATTTTTTAGATGTATGTAACATGATTTGGAGACAGATTGAATGTGGGGAACAAAGGACAGTTCAGAGTTGAAGATGAACCCTAGACAGCGAGCTTGTAAGGTAGATTGTCAAGTTACGGAGATATCAGGATGGTAACTGCTCTTGGCTGGTGGGGATATAATTAATTCTGTTTTGGAAATATTGAGTTTGAGGTGGCGAAAAGACATCCAAGATGAGATGGCAGAGAAGCATTCAGAGACTCAGCCCAACACCACTGGTGACCACTCTGGGGTTGATAGATAGATAGATTTGAGTATAATCCGCATATAAGTGATACTGAAATCCAAATGAGCTGATTAGTTTACCAAAATACGAGGTATAGATTGAGAAAAGTAGAGGACTGAGCCTTGCGGAACTCCAACTGACAGAGGTAGTGAAGATGTGGAATCAGAAAAGCACTGAAAGAGCAATTAGATAGGTAAAATGAGAACCAGGAAAGGGCTGTATCATTAATGCTGTGTACACACTTGTACAATCTGCATGAGATCCAGATGAGATTTTCACTATGTATACAATTTAGACTATCTGCATACAGATCTGCACTATATAGTCTATGCAGCCAAGACTTTCTGCTTGAGATACAGATGAGATTTTGACTATATAGTTAAAATCTTATCTGGATCTCATGCAGAGTGTACAAGTGTGTACACAGCATAAGACCTAGCTAGTGTGTTTTTAAGAGAAGTGTGTGATCAACAGTGTCAAAAGCAGCAAAAATATCTAGAAGAAAGAGTAGGGAGTAATGGCCTTTTGTCACGTCTGGGTTTTTGTGCACTCAGTTATGACTGTGGTGAGAAGTGGAGGATAGTGAATGGTCCTGTAAAGGTATGCTGGTAGCTGAATCCGGGGAATGCTGGAATAATAGAAATAATAACTAAGGAACATCTGGTAAATGGCTCAGAGGCAGATAGTGTCTGATGAGCGTCTTGGAGACTGACTGTCTGGTAAGTGACTGAGAGGTGGACAGCATCCAATGAGCCGCTAGAAAGCTGGACAGTATCTGGGGAGAGTCTGGTAGCTGGACAGGAGCCCGGATACAGCTTGGAGGCTTGGTAGGGACAACGCATTGAACCAGGTAACTAGAAAACTGGATACTGGAATCAGGCGTCTGCATGTGTTGTTGCTGAAAGCAACCTCTGGCCTTGAATGCAGGATATTTATCCCACCTGTGTTACAAGGATTGGCTGACAGCAAGGAGGGTAATTCAAAATACATGGCATGGATACAGAAATCTCAGGCAGAACTAAACAGATGTGAGACCAGGAACAGGCCACCAAATGGTTACTGGCGATCTCTGCTGCAGGCTGAATTCACTCAGGTGTTTAATTAATCAGCAATGCTCAGAACAACACTGATTGGCAGCATGGATGCAGTTTGAGCTTAGCAGAGACAGGATATTACAAATCAGTTAAACTGAAATAAGCAGATCCGTACCCCCTCCTTATGGGTGGACTCCTGACACCCGCACTGAAATTTGGGCATCTAGTAAAGGAATCTTTGATTGGGTTAACAGGAGCTGCTAGTAAAGGAATCACAGAATAATATGAACTTCCTAGAAGTGGAATCAAGATATATGACTATTCTTTTTATTCTTATGAGAATGTCTTGACCTTCCAGAGGGAGGTGGAACCTTTAAATCAGAGAAGTATTTTTCAGGCAACACGGGATCTCCAAAGAAAGGAGTGATGTCTTAATCCAAGTTAGAATCTCAGTCTAAATCTAGAGTTAGAGCTGAACACTTTGTCGACCTCGAACTTACCACTGGATCACTGAGCTAACATACTGCAGAATAACAACACATATTGTAGAAATTGAAGAGCCGGAATATTGATCGGAATTTGAAACTTGTGACCTGGAATGTCTGAATGAACTAACATCAATAGTGGATAAGGATGTATATCCGATTTATATATCCCTGGGTACAGTCTTCAAAGAGCTGGGGTTCCTGTGAGTTTTGGAAGCCTTACCATGTTGATCCTTAGAAACGTGATTTTGTGTGGAAGGCTTGGATGACCCGTATGGGGAGTTTTTGAAGTGAATCTTTTGAGAACTGCTTCAGTAAAGGTCCTCAAGGTCTGTAGCACTGGATCATTGGACTCTGAGACTCTATTTGCCCATTCTGAAGCTTCACTCCTGAAGGCCAGGAATAAGTGTTTGACTATATTGGTGAGAGTAATACCACAGGCAGGATTTGACTCTCTCATGTACATATAATGGTGAACTAGGGTACTGTATTGCACTAGGTTGCTGTCAAAGTAGATAGGAGATGAAACCTCGGAGAATGTGTCCCTTGACGATTCTGAAGAAGGAATTAACTCTGCCTGTGACTATGCTCAGATGACTGTGATGAAACTGGGACTTTGGAAAGCTTCGACTAGTCAGTAACTTTAGGCATTTTTGGCAAGACTGGCACCTTAGGTGTCTCAGGTAAATAAGGCACAACATGAATGGCTGGAACAACCTCAGACCCGGAGGCCAGGGCATTAGGGACATCAGGCCAGGAGGCCAGGGCATTAGGGACGTCAGGCCCGGAGGTCAGGGCATTAGGTATAGATTGAGAAAAGTAGAGGACTGAGCCTTGCGGAACTCCAACTGACAGAGGTAGTGAAGATGTGGAATCAGAAAAGCACTGAAAGAGCAATTAGATAGGTAAAATGAGAACCAGGTGTGTGATCAACAGTGTCAAAAGCAGCAAAAATATCTAGAAGAAAGAGTAGGGAGTAATGGCCTTTTGTCACGTCTGGGTTTTTGTGCACTCAGTTATGACTGTGGTGAGAAGTGGAGGATAGTGAATGGTCCTGTAAAGGTATGCTGGTAGCTGAATCCGGGGAATGCTGGAATAATAGAAATAATAACTAAGGAACATCTGGTAAATGGCTCAGAGGCAGATAGTGTCTGATGAGCGTCTTGGAGACTGACTGTCTGGTAAGTGACTGAGAGGTGGACAGCATCCAATGAGCCGCTAGAAAGCTGGACAGTATCTGGGGAGAGTCTGGTAGCTGGACAGGAGCCCGGATACAGCTTGGAGGCTTGGTAGGGACAACGCATTGAACCAGGTAACTAGAAAACTGGATACTGGAATCAGGCGTCTGCATGTGTTGTTGCTGAAAGCAACCTCTGGCCTTGAATGCAGGATATTTATCCCACCTGTGTTACAAGGATTGGCTGACAGCAAGGAGGGTAATTCAAAATACATGGCATGGATACAGAAATCTCAGGCAGAACTAAACAGATGTGAGACCAGGAACAGGCCACCAAATGGTTACTGGCGATCTCTGCTGCAGGCTGAATTCACTCAGGTGTTTAATTAATCAGCAATGCTCAGAACAACACTGATTGGCAGCATGGATGCAGTTTGAGCTTAGCAGAGACAGGATATTACAAATCAGTTAAACTGAAATAAGCAGATCCGTACCCCCTCCTTATGGGTGGACTCCTGACACCCGCACTGAAATTTGGGCATCTAGTAAAGGAATCTTTGATTGGGTTAACAGGAGCTGCTAGTAAAGGAATCACAGAATAATATGAACTTCCTAGAAGTGGAATCAAGATATATGACTATTCTTTTTATTCTTATGAGAATGTCTTGACCTTCCAGAGGGAGGTGGAACCTTTAAATCAGAGAAGTATTTTTCAGGCAACACGGGATCTCCAAAGAAAGGAGTGATGTCTTAATCCAAGTTAGAATCTCAGTCTAAATCTAGAGTTAGAGCTGAACACTTTGTCGACCTCGAACTTACCACTGGATCACTGAGCTAACATACTGCAGAATAACAACACATATTGTAGAAATTGAAGAGCCGGAATATTGATCGGAATTTGAAACTTGTGACCTGGAATGTCTGAATGAACTAACATCAATAGTGGATAAGGATGTATATCCGATTTATATATCCCTGGGTACAGTCTTCAAAGAGCTGGGGTTCCTGTGAGTTTTGGAAGCCTTACCATGTTGATCCTTAGAAACGTGATTTTGTGTGGAAGGCTTGGATGACCCGTATGGGGAGTTTTTGAAGTGAATCTTTTGAGAACTGCTTCAGTAAAGGTCCTCAAGGTCTGTAGCACTGGATCATTGGACTCTGAGACTCTATTTGCCCATTCTGAAGCTTCACTCCTGAAGGCCAGGAATAAGTGTTTGACTATATTGGTGAGAGTAATACCACAGGCAGGATTTGACTCTCTCATGTACATATAATGGTGAACTAGGGTACTGTATTGCACTAGGTTGCTGTCAAAGTAGATAGGAGATGAAACCTCGGAGAATGTGTCCCTTGACGATTCTGAAGAAGGAATTAACTCTGCCTGTGACTATGCTCAGATGACTGTGATGAAACTGGGACTTTGGAAAGCTTCGACTAGTCAGTAACTTTAGGCATTTTTGGCAAGACTGGCACCTTAGGTGTCTCAGGTAAATAAGGCACAACATGAATGGCTGGAACAACCTCAGACCCGGAGGCCAGGGCATTAGGGACATCAGGCCAGGAGGCCAGGGCATTAGGGACGTCAGGCCCGGAGGTCAGGGCATTAGGGACATCAGGCCCGGAGGTCAGGGCATTAGGGACGTCACGGCATCAGGGATCTCAGGCCCGGAGGTCAGGGCATCAGGGATCTCAGGCCCGGAGGCCAGGGCATTAGGGACCTCAGGCCAGGAGGCCAGGGCATTAGGGACGTAAGGCCAGGAGGTCAGGGATCTCAGGCCCGGAGGCCAGGGCAGAAGTGTCCTCAGGCCCGGAAAGAAATAAGAAAGATTGTTAACATATGTTAACAATTAACATATACCTAAATACAGGTATATGTAAAAAAAAGAAAAGATGTGCCAGCACTGGCTGAATCAATACACCGTTCTAATTAAAAATATTTTAAAATTTGAATAAAGAAAAAAATGTATTACTAATATGAACCACAATTAAAAAATAATTAAAACAAAGGAATACAATAAAGTCAAAACTTGAGCTGTATTTGCTGTAAAATTATATGAGGTGACACTGTTCCAACTGAATAAAGATTTTAATGTTTGTATATTACCATTCCATATTGTTGTACTGGCTGATGGGGTCTGAAGACGATTTGGAGGATATTGATGTCCCACGTATGCAAATGTGCCTCCTGCAAATCCCTTGAGGTGCTCTATGTTTGCAAGAGCTCAGGACACTGGAAGACAGGTAAATCAATCTATATCAGGCACAGACTACATCAGGGCTGTGCAATTGCGGCCCTCCAGATGTTGAGGAACTACACATCCCAGCATGCCTTGCATCAGTTTCAGCATGGCCACATAGCAAAACTAATGCAAAGCATCCTGGGATGTGTAGTTCCTCAAGATCTGGAGGGCCGCAATTGCCCAGCCCTGGACTACATGGATAAATAAATAATATACAGCACAGCACAGACTGTCAGTGTACAACCACACTACACTAACACAGTCAGACTATCAGCAGTGTAGTAGTTTAAACTACTACACCACGCAGGTAGTCACTACAGCAGTGTAGCACTACTACACCACGCAGGTAGTCACTACAGCAGTGTAGCACTACTACACTACGCAGGGAGTCACTACAGCAGCGTAGAACTACTACACCACGCAGGGAGTCACTACAGCAGCGTACAACTACTACACCACGCAGGGAGTCACTATAGCAGCGTACAACTACCACACCACGCAGGGAGTCAGTATAGCAGCGTAGAACTACCACACCACGCAGGGAGTCACTACAGCAGCGTAGAACTACTACACCACGCAGGGAGTCACTACAGCAGCGTAGAACTACTACACCACGCAGGGAGTCACTACAGCAGCGTAGAACTACTACACCACGCAGGGAGTCACTACAGCAGCGTAGAACCACTACACCACGCAGGGAGTCACTACAGCAGCGTAGAACCACTACACCACGCAGGGAGTCACTACAGCAGCGTAGAACCACTACACCACGCAGGGAGTCACTACAGCAGCGTAGAACCACTACACCACGCAGGGAGTCACTACAGCAGCGTAGCACTACTACACCACGCAGGGAGTCACTACAGCAGCGTAGAACTATTACACCACGCAGGGAGTCACTACAGCAGCGTAGAACTACTACACCACGCAGGGAGTCACTACAGCAGCGTAGAACTACTACACCACGCAGGGAGTCACTACAGCAGCTTAGAACTACTACACCACGCAGGGAGTCACTACAGCAGCGTAGAACTACTACACCACGCAGGGAGTCACTACAGCAGCGTAGATGGGTAGTTCATGAATGATTAGTTCGAAATGAACTAATCTTCAAAGTGAACGAAATCGTTCAGGTCACTGCTCTGCCAAAGATTAGTTCATTTAGTTCACCAGGAAGTAAGAATAACGTAATGACTGCCATAGGAAAGGAGTGAATTAAACATCCAAGGCTGTGTGTACACCACGGAGCATGTGACTCGGAGCCAATAGGAAAGCAGGGGAGGGCAGAGTTAGCTGGGATAAAAGGGACAGGGAAGGAGGAGTCTTCCTCTTTTCCCTGTGGAATTTCTGGTGAGTTAAAGCTTTTGTTTATCCCCCTCCCTGACGCTGCTATAGAATATAGCCCTAGGCTATGTAACTAGCCTTTGATCTATAGACATTGGTTATTTAGGTAGACTGTTTAGCTAACCTTTAGGGACAAGGGGTTACACGCTAGCTTTACACTCAGGATTACAAAACATATGGGGGAGAACTTTGGTTGTTAGTCTGCGTGCCCAGATTGTTCAGTCCAAATTGATTAGTCCAACTGTTTAATTGTGTGCCCGCCTGCACCCCTGAAAGATGGCAATCCGCCCGCAGCGCAGGTCCCAGCCACTCGCTTGATATGCTGGGGAGGCCGGGCCTGTCTGCTCACCCTCGCAGCCTTCGCAGATTCCCCTGCATCGTCCCACTGCTGGCATACAGCGTCCCCCTCCACGCACCTTATCGGGCGGTGCTGCGGCAACGGACACATCACCGGTGTCGCTGCCTCCATGTCCCCTCTTACCTCCGTTCCCTGGCCGGATCATGGGAGAGCCATTCCGGCTGCGGCAGGGAGGAGGAGGGCGCCAGTCACCAGCCAGGCCAGTGGCATCGGGAAGTGGGAGAGCTCTCGCGGCAGTCGACAGTGGGGGAGCGGAGCTGCAGCAGCGGCACACCGCACGGCACCAGGAAGTCCCGGCCAGGCATGGTCACGCTGTCCGCTCCTTCCAACCCAAGACCTCGGGCAGTGGCACATTCCACTGCGACCAGGTCAGAGACGCGGATGGGGGGCATGGGGAAAACGGGCACTCAGGTACTCCGCCTGCTTCTGGGCCGCGAGTACAGTCAAGGGGAAAGGCGGGGAGGAGGAATGCAAGGCAGCATGCAGACGTCCACAGGGAAAAGGAGCTGCAAGCTCCGGTTTGCTGGCACTTAGCAGGAAAACTTGGAGCCGGAGGGGGGAGGTACAGCAAAATGCAATGTAATACAGGAAGCCTATATTTACATACCTCCCAACTGTCACGATTACAGCGGGACAGTCCCGATTTTCAGGTCCTGTCCCGCTGTCCCACCCGCGGCAGGCATTGTCCCGCTGCGGGGGGTGGCAGTTGGGAGAACCCCCAATCTAATAGAATAGACGCTGTGCGCAAGCGCACAGCGTCTATTCTCGTATGAAAATGAGGTCGCGGCTAATTAGCAGGCAGTGATGTGTCCCACACATCACAGCAATCAGCTGGTTATTTTATTTTAAATGCCCAGCTCGTACACATACGAAAAGAGGATGGCCACGCCCCCTTACCAGTGGACACACCCACTTTACTCATGGCCACACCCCCTTTCAGGTGTGTACAGATTTCCATTCTTCAGATGTTGGAGGGTATGCAGAAGCTGACTGGTTACTTTGCAAACTCTCTACTTTTATGACTTTTATTGCCAGTCACGGCGATACTGTTTTTAGATTCGCCATCAATTCGCCGGCTTTTTTGCGGCGATTCGCCATGCATGGGGATTCGCCGGGACTCGACGAGTCACCCTATTCAACGTGGCTGAGATTCGCCGACCCTAACGGCGAATCTCAGCCAATCCGGCGTATCCCTAAACAGCTCCATTACTGTAGTCAGTGTTTAAGAAATTGCAGTGAAATGCAAAAAAAATGCAAATTACCCTGAAAAAACGATTCCAATACAGCAGACTGCAAAAGCTGAGTAATCTCCTCAAAGGCCAAACGAAGGAGTGAGGTGGGGAGGAGATTCATGGGTAATTGAGGTGAATCATGGGTAATAACAATGCATTGTGGGAGAAAAAAAAAATACCAGAAAAAATTAAATATATATTTATATAGCACTTCTACAACCATAAAATCACACAAGGGCAGCAAATAATATTAGATTACACTTGCAGAGTTAAATTGAACACTTAAAACCAATTATTTCAGAAGTTCATATAACAGTTCACCATAAAAAGATGACAAGGGAAACTCGGTGAAGAACGGCGAGAAGAATCAAGAAATAGATTCGCCAACTTCTCATTGAATACACTATTGGCGAATCATGGCGAATCCCAATGAAAAATCCTATTGACAAAGCCCGGCGATTTGCAGCGAATAACATATGGCGAATTGTCCTTCATTCACCGGTCGCCATCGGCGAATATAGCTCATTGAGTAGGGTGATTCGCTTTTGGAGCTCCAAAAATCGCTGACACACACAAAAAAATCACAGATTCGCCATAAAACTTGGCGAAACTGCCTCATTGAATACCGCCCTTTATCTCTAAGGTCAGTTACATTGGGGCAAAGGACATGTTTTTTTCTTATTACTGTATTTTAAAAGCAAAAAAAAGTGACATTACATTTAAGTATTTTACTCACATATTATGGAAGTTAAATAGTAACCACAATGGGAATAACCCCTTCCCGACATTTGACGTACATTTACGTCATGGTCGGGATGTACTTCCCGACACATGGCATAAATGTACGTCATGCCATTTAACTGTCACCGCGTCTAGAGACGCGGTGACAGAGGGACGATGTCTGCTGTCCCTGACAGCAGACATCTTCCCTCATTGCCCAGGGGGGGAAGCGATGCTCTCGCCCATTGGCGATCGCTGTGATTGGCTGTTCAATGTGAACAGCCAATTACAGCGTTTTTCTGTGTACCGGCGAATAACGTTCGCCGGTGACACAGGGATCGGTGGTGATTGGTGCTGTAAAGTACAGCACCAATCACCACCGGGTGTAAGGGTGACACTGGTGGTCACCCCACCTCACCCCACCTGCCCCCAAAGGCTGTGATTGGTCCGTCGGACCGACGGACCAATCACAGCCATTTCACCTCAGATGAAATAACGGAGACAGCCCTGCAGCCGCCATTCCGGTCAGGAACAGCGTGCAGAGCGGTCTCCGTGCCCATCTGTGCCCTATACTGACCTGATCAGCGTTGGTGCCAGCTCCTGGTGTGACTTCCTTGTGTGACTTCCTTGTGCTGCTGCTGCAGCAGCGTCATTGTGTCAGAGATTTAAATTGTGTGCTTTAATTTTGTATCTGCTGCCCCCCTTTTGTGCTGATCACTATAAACTAAGTGATCAGCACCTTTTTTGGGGTGCAGGTTTTTTTTTTTTATATATATACCCTGTCAGGTTGTACCCACAGTTGTGTGCCTGCTGCCCCTCACTGCTAATCAGTGTTGCATCACTGCTAATCAGTGGTGCATCACTGATCAGCAGTTTTTTTTTTTTTTAGGGTGTTGTGGGGGGGGTTTTTTTACATTTTTTTTACACCCACGGTGATTTTGTGGGTGTCCTGTGGCCGCTGAGCGCTGATCAGTGACGTACATCACTGAACAGCATTTTTGGCACAGGGTTGATATAATTTTTTTTCAGCAGTTTTTTTTTATTTATTTTTTTGGGAGAGTGCTGTGGGCTTTTTTTTTTAAATTGTTTTTACACCCACGGTGCTTTTGTGGGTGTCCTGTGGCCACTGAGCACTGATCAGTGCCGTACATCACTGAACAGCATATTTGGCACAGGGTTGATATAATTTTTTTTCAGCATTTTTTTTTTTTTTTTTTTTTTGGAGAGTGCTGTGGGCTTTTTTTTTTTAAATTGTTTTTACACCCACGGTGCTTTTGTGGGTGTCCTGTGGCCGCTGAGCGCTGATCAGTGACGTACATCACTGAACAGCATTTTTGGCACAGGGTTGATATAATTTTTTTTCAGCAGTTTTTTTTTATTTATTTTTTTTGGAGAGTGCTGTGGGCTTTTTTTTTTAAATTGTTTTTACACCCACGGTGCTTTTGTGGGTGTCCTGTGGCCGCTGAGCGCTGATCAGTGAAGTACATCACTGAACAGCATTTTTGGCACAGGGTTGATATAATTTTTTTTCAGCAGTTTTTTTTTATTTATTTTTTTTGGAGAGTGCTGTGGGCTTTTTTTAAATTGTTTTTACACCCACGGTGCTTTTGTGGGTGTCCTGTGGCCGCTGAGCGCTGATCAGTGACGTACATCACTGAACAGCATTTTTGGCACAGGGTTGATATAATTTTTTTTCAGCAGTTTTTTTTAATTTTTTTTTTTGGAGAGTGCTGTGGGCTTTTTTTTTTTAAATTGTTTTTACACCCACGGTGCTTTTGTGGGTGTCCTGTGCCCGCTGAGCGCTGATCAGTGACGGACGTTACTGACCAACATCTGTGCTCAATTTTTGCCGCAGGAGCTTTTTTTTTTTTCTTTTAAACTTACACGTGTTAAAGCACTACATACACACTACATACCCCCCGTGTTGAAATAAAGTTTGTACCCCCCCCTACACTATACACGTGTTGAAACACTACACTTAAAAATAATAAAAATGTCCCAATCATCGCAAAGACTGTTTTCAGCGGAGGAGGCATATGCCCTTCTTGCCTCTGACACAGCCAGTGAAGTAAGCGATGAATTGGCATTTGTCTTAAGCTCCTCTTCCTCCTCTAGTGATGAGGAACCCCCTCAAAGACGCCCCCGTAGAGCAGCTGAGACCCCCCCCCCCGAATGATTGATCTCGTATGGACCCCACCACCAGACAATTTTGAGCCCCAGGTTCCTGAGTTTTTGGCCAACCCAGGAATCCAATTTGATAGTACAGGCCTCAAAGAAATTGACTTTTTCAAAGTCTTTTTCTCTGATGATTTTATAAATTTAATGGTGGACCAAAGTAATTTATATGCCCAGCAGTTTATTGCCCAAAACCCCACGTCATCATTTGCTAGGTGGACCCCTGTAGATGCAGTAGAGATGATGACGTTTTGGGGTCTGGTGTTACCTATGGGCATAGTTAAAAAGCCAGAAATTAGGCAACATTGGAGTACAGATGTTCTGTACAGCACCCCACTTCATAGTATGGCCATGACCGGACTCATTTTGAGACGATCCTTAAATTTTTGCATTACAACGATAATGCACAGTGCCCACCCAGAGATGATCCCACCTTTGACCGGCTATTCAAAGTCAGGCCGATCATTGATCATTTCAGCGCCAAATTTGCTGAGATGTACATCCCCCAAAAATTCATTTGTGTAGACGAGTCACTTATACATTTTAAAGGAAGGGTTAAATTCCGCCAGTACCTTCCCAATAAGAGGGCAAGGTATGGCATAAAAATGTTTAAGCTGTGCGAAAGTACCTCAGGGTACACCCACAGGTTTAGGGTATATGAAGGGAAGGACACAAGAATTGAACCGCCAGAATGCCCCCTCTCCCTCGTAGGTGTTAGTGGAAAGATTGTCTGGGATTTAGTGCACCCCTTCCTGGATAAGGGTTATCACCTCTATGTGGATAACTTTTACACCAGCATCCCCCTGTTTAAGGCCCTTGGTTCAAGAGGTACAGCAGCTTGCGGTACTGTGCGCAAGAACCAAAGAGGCCTCCCAAAAACGCACGTTGCCCAATTACTGAGAAAGGGTGAAAGCAGGGGAATATGCACCGAAAATATGTTGTTGGTTGAAGGGTTAAAATTTAGAACCCATGTCGCATATAAGAATTTGCACGTAGACTGCTCTCATTTTCAGTAGACTGTTTCTCTATAGCTACATTTCAAGGTTACAGATAACAAGCCTGTGTGTCTTATCACTTCCACACTGAGCTTCTACTTTCAACCCCCCCCCTTTGGAATTGCTATGCAGTGTGTTCATGCTTAAACTCCTCTGTAATCGAAAACCCCCCTCTCTCACCCATTCTCTTGTGTATAATATCCTGTATGCCTCCTGTTTAATCTGCCCAGCAACTGTTAAACAGCCAATAACAAAGTACCACACATTTGTCCACACCCATGTATCATGTCTTTTAACTTACTGTTAAACTTCTAATAAACCAGAATGTTTCTTGACTCGCCACCGTGTGTTTGGTGTGTAGTGTTAAGATTACATTCTCACGGGTACCTAAGGGGCCACCAGGTCGAGGGGCTACACATTTATCCTTACAATTTGAGGGCTTCGTCTGGGATTCAGCCGGCCGTCCCCTCCACGGGATTGCGGCCACCTGCTGAATTTGAGAATCTGAACTCACTCCGTGTTCCGGGAACACGTGACAAGGTAATATTTAAGTCCGGGACTTAATATTACGTAATTGTATGTAAGGAAATTTATGACGCCATAAAATGTATCAGGGATACAGGGACCAGGGGTCCACGTCATAAAAAAGGACCTGGGGTCCACGTAAAGGTAATTCAAGTCCGGGACTTGAGATTACGAAACAGGTATCCGGGATACCGCAATTGAACCAGGGGTTCACAGAGAAAGCCTCCTCGATCTGATCGCCTAAATATATGTATGTACATGTTTGTCTGTTAATGTTGCAACTGTGTATTTGTTTGGGACACTCAGTGGACGGGTGGTAAGTGCACGTACGCTGAAGTGTTCTGTCTGTCTTATATACAATTGTGCTGTATATTTTGTATTAAGGATACTCAGTGAACGGGTGGTGAGTGTACGGCCACTGAGTGTCATTTGTTGTGTAGAGCGATTCTAAGTAGATTTGCAAAGTGATTTGGCTACTGAATGTCATTTTGTTTAAAGTAATTTTAAGTACAATTGCGACTTGACTTGTGACAGATATTATTGTGACCATATTGACTGACATACTGTTATATTATGGGATTATATTAGAGTAAAGAAACAGAATATTCCCCGCTTTTACCAGGAGAGACATGTAAAGAATATGTTGCCCGTGTCTCCCCCACAAATTACTATTTTATTAACCCTTGGGTAGACAATTTAGCGGGATAGATAGGATAATTAAAAAATTGTCCCAAACCAATAGTAACACCAATAGGATGTATAATATATTTAAAGAAAGCATGCAAAGGACGCAGCTTTACCCAAGGAGATATTAGACTCATTGTTAATGATATAATTGACCATTACAATAAATGAGACTGGGAAAAAGTTCCACTTATCAGTGTACCCTCAGTCACACAAACAACTGTAGGTTACCCACTTAATACACAAGAAGGCATAGATGCTATGTGGGATCAACTTGCTGCACATATGAATGAAGTGTTTAAAGCACGCTCATCTCTCCCCATAGCTGTAAGTTGTAAACAGAAACAGTGACAAATTTCTGGAAAAGATTCAAGAAGTGCGGGACCGAGGAAGCAGGTCTGCCGCTTCTGCATAATGATAATTTACTTGTTTCTACTTTCATTAATAATCTGCTGCCGATATATATCCTCGCTGTGAAGCAGAATGTTTCAACTTGGACCTCTGACACAGTGAAGGATTTTGAAAAAAAACATTTGTATAAAAAAAAGGAAGCAGCAGATTGTTTTGAAGTTAAAAGAAACACTGCCACACCATCACATACCCCGTTCACACGCTTCCAAAATCAAAACAATCCTAGGAGACAGAATAAACCATTCCGTCCTCCTAGAGACAGACTACCTCAGAGGGCTCCTGCGGGACCCCCACCCAACAGGCAGACAAGCTGCTATAAATGTGAAAGGGATAGCCATTGGGCTAGAGACTGTCCGTTCCCTTCAAACAAACCCCGACAGGTCAGTAACCCCATGCAGCCCAGCCAACCCAGACCTTAAAGGGCCAGGACATAGGAAAACATGAATTTACTGTAATACCTGACTGCCCAATCAATTTGCTAGGCAGAGATCTTCTCTCTGTGCTGGAAATCACAATCAGTCCATCAGAAGCAGGAATTAATGTTTCATCACCACACTTGCTCATGACTGACAGTTCTGACCCAAACACAGAATTAGACACTGTAAATCCTCAGATATGGTCAACAGGACCTCAGAGCAATAAACCAATTAATTGTTCCCATTGTACCTGATATAAACTCACTCATCTCAGCCATCCCTGTAGATGCCGCCTACTTCTCAGTAACCAATTTGAAAAAATATATTTTTTAGCATACCTGTGGACACCCAGACACAACTGTTATTTGCATTTTCTTTTGAGGCCAGCAGTTAACATGATGCAGGCTGCCACAGGAGTATATTGACTCCCCTGTTGTGTACAGCATCGTGCTCCAAGCCACATTAACCCCCTGGCACCCCCCCTATGGTTCAGTCCTGCTACAGTATGCAGATGATCTGCTTATCTGTAGTTCAACAAAGGAGGCATGCCGAGAGGATGGTATATCACTGTTAAACTGGCTCTGTGAATGTGGGCACAAAGTGTCAAAAAGCAAAAATGCAATGGTGCAAAAAGAATGTTAATTATTTAGGTTTTGTCTTGAAAAAGGGAGAGAGGAAAGTCAGTCCACAACGCATTCAGTCTGTACTGGGTCTGGTCCGCCCAAACACTATTATTGCAGACAGTGGATTTCTGACTGTTCCTACTATGATAACATTTTGAGACAAGCCACACTCAATGACAAACCTAAACAGATACAATGGTCACAAGAAATGTTAAATGCATATGAAAGCCTTAAAAATGTATGTTGATGAAAAGTCCGGCATTGACCCTCCCAAACTATGTACAACCATTTCATTTATACGCAAGGGACAAAATGTAAAACCATGGCGGGTGTGCTGACACAAAAATATGGAGGTAAGCTGCGCCCCGTGGCATTCTTTTCCAAAGTGATGCCGGTGTCGGTCCAAGGTATGCCTGCCTGTCTTCGGGCACTGGCGGCCTGTGCAATGGTAGCTGAGATGGCAACCACACTCACCCTAGGCTCACCCACTGTTCTCCATACCACACATAATGTTGTAGCATTACTTAAAGGGCTACACACACAACATGTCAGCCCAGCGTCTTAGTGGAGATGAGGTCCTGTTGCTAGGAAGCCCCTCACTCACCATTAAGTATGCAAACGCATCCTCAGGCCCCGCACCCATTCTAAATGCACTTTTAGGGCCCCCAGGATGACATTCCTGACGATCATGACTGTTCTGCATCAATAGAGTCAGAGACCTCCCCTAGACTTGAAATTTCCCCTGTACCAATACCAGGTTCTGACCATGTATTTGTGGATGGTTCTTGTAATAGACCCAATGACTCGACATATCAGGCAGGCTACGCAGTGGTACGCCTCCCAAATGACATTTTAGAAGCGAGACCCATTCCATATCAATCAGCACAAGCTGCAGAACTCATAGCGCTCACAAGAACTTGCCAAATGTAGAAAGATAAACCTGATCACTGAACTACAAAGCTCAGCATCACAAAAAGACTTGGATGACTGGTTATTTCCAATATTGCAGAAAAATCCTATAACAGGATTGATCTGCAAAGAGGGGAAGCCATGCATACCACAATCAAGCGCCCCATTGTTCATTGCTCACTACCATGGGGTAGGACATTATAGCAAAATCACCACAGCTATACTTTTGAGCAAAGACTTTTATATCACAGATGCTAAAACATTGGTAGATTAGTACATTAGCAGATGTATTACCTGTCTGCGCAACAACCCTAATAACCCAATGAAAGCAAAGCATCAACACCCGGAGTACCCAACTACTCCTTTCACGCATTTGCAAATTGATTTTACACATATACCTAACAAAGGTACAAAACAGGAGTATGCTCTGGTCATAGTAGATATGTTTTCCAGATGGCCAGAGGCATTTCCCACAAAAGCAGAAGATGAAAAAACAGTTGCACGCATACTAACACAAGAAATCATCCTTAGATGGGGATGCCCGCTCCAAATAGATAGCGACAAAGGCACTGCCTTTACAGCAAAAAATCACACAAGCTTTAGTGAAAGCATTTCAAATAGAGAGGAAATTTCACATTCCCTATCATTCTCAAAGTTCAGGGATAGTGGAGAAAAGGATAAACTTAGGAAAGCAACAGGAGGAACATTTAATAAATGGAAACAAACCCTCCCCATAGTCCTAGCAGAAATTAGAATGACCCCCCAAAAGACTCTGGGTTATTCACCCTTTGAAATTCTGATGGGAAGACTTTTTCCCACACCTTGGGCCAAGAAACCAATGATAGTCCAGGAAGGAGATCTAGAACAGATTAGAGAAGAGTATGTTAGGTCCCTCATCACCAGACTTAGTGAAATTGAACATGGTGTTATTTGTAAAAATCCTTCTAATCCACAGGAACCAACACACCCCTTCCAGGTTGGAGACAAGGTCGTTGTGAAGGTCCTCGCCAGAAATAAGAGCCCAGGAGACTTCACCTATGGTCCAGAAACAGAGATCGTAGCGGTAACAAGGACGGCTGTCCTTACAGAAGAGAGTCCAGTGTGGATACACGCATCCAGGGTAAAGAGAATCCCGAGTAACGTCCCGGATAGAGAACAGATCGAGGACGAGGTACTAACGAGGGTAGACAACCCTGACCTCCAACAGGACGAGGTACTAACGAGGGTAGACAACCCTGACCTCCAACGTGGAGAAGAGGACCCATTCCATGATGACTCCAACTCTGGACCAGCCCCTGATATTAACCCCAATAACTTTGCCCGTTCTTGCTCTTTGCATTCCCCTTAAAGCTGAAGTAGATATAACCCAAAATGGTGAACTACTAACCCTATGGTTTAACTCATCTAACACTCATACTGCCACATTTGTACTTGATTATTTCCAGTTCCCAAAACTAGCTGATACACATAATAGAAGTAATTGTTATGTCTGTGCAAAATCCAGGCCTCATCTAGGCACTGTACCTTTAAACATCCCAGAATCCCAAGAGAATTGTTTTTTTTTCAGTTTATATAACGGTACTCATACAAATGATAGTGAATGTGAGTTATGGAAAATGAAATATCCCATATTGTCAAAGAATTCTAACCCAGGAAACACCATCACCATTTACCCAGGTAACTACACATGTTATGTATCCAATGACACAACAGGAAGAAATTTAAGAACCTTTCCTGATGGATACTGTAGTAAATATAGACACATTGTACTTGTCAACCAGACTAAATCCCTTGGTGACATTTACTATATTTGCGGTGATATGAAGATAAGAACTAAGCTAGATACTCCTTGGCAGGGACAGTGTGCTCTAGCCAAAATTATTATGCCCTTACACATACTACCTGCAGAAATAGAGGCACCTTTGCCTGAAGACACAATTAATAGAAAGAAAAGGGAAACACCTTTAGGGAGTTTTGATCCACATGTATATATTGATGCAATTGGTGTCCCAAGAGGGGTCCCAGATGAATTTAAGGCCAGAGATCAAGTTGCGGCTGGCTTTGAATCCCTCATACCCATAATCACTGCAAACAAGAATGTTGCTTGGATTAATTACATTTACTACAACCAGCAGAGATTTGTAAATGATACAAGAGACGCTTTAAAAGGCATTGCAGAACAATTAGAAGCCACATCACAAATGACATTTCAAAATCGTATGGCTCTAGATATGATATTAGCAGAGAAAGGAGGAGCTTGTGTTTATATAGGGAAAGTTGAAGGATGTTGTACATATATCCCTGACAATACAGGCCCCAATGGTAAAGTTACTCTAGCTATTAAAAAACTGGAGGATTTATCAATAGAATTGAAGAAGAACTCAGGCATCGATAACCCATGGAGCCAATGGTTTGGATGGTTTGAAAACTGGAAGCAGGCCCTTGTTCAATTAGCAATCTATATATTGATTATTCTTACTATTATCTGTATTGTTGTTTTTTGTATTATACCATGTTGTAGAAAATTTACTACCAAAGGTATTATGTATGAATCCATTGCCCCTGCACACGCAAATTCCCCTGAAGGCTACAAACAATATCTTGCTAAGCACAGAAATAAGGAATTCAGTAAGAAGAATCATATCATCTAAATTCATGATTCTAAGAGGGGATTGAAGGGTTAAAATTTAGAACCCATGTCGCATATAAGAATTTGCACGTAGACTGCTCTCATTTTCAGTAGACTGTTTCTCTATAGCTACATTTCAAGGTTACAGATAACAAGCCTGTGTGTCTTATCACTTCCACACTGAGCTTCTACTTTCAACCCCCCCCCCTTTGGAATTGCTATGCAGTGTGTTCATGCTTAAACTCCTCTATAATCGAAAACCCCCCTCTCTCACCCATTCTCTTGTGTATAATATCTTGTATGCCTCCTGTTTAATCTGCCCAGCAACTGTTAAACAGCCAATAACAAAGTACCACACATTTGTCCACACCCATGTATCATGTCTTTTAACTTACTGTTAAACTTCTAATAAACCAGAATGTTTCTTGACTCGCCACCGTGTGTTTGGTGTGTAGTGTTAAGATTACATTCTCACGGGTACCTAAGGGGCCACCAGGTCGAGGGGCTACACATTTATCCTTACATTGGTCAAATATAAGGACAAGAGGGATGTCCTTATACTGACAACAATTCACGGAGACAGTAGCACCTCCGTCCCTGTACGAGGTACCAGTACCCACACCTCAAAACCTATTTGTATCCTTGATTACAATAAGTACATGGGCGGAGTGGATCTTTCAGATCAGGTACTGAAGCCGTACAGTGCCCTGCGGAAAACAAAAATCTGGTATAAGAAGCTGGCCGTGTATATCATCCAGATGGCACTGTATAACGCTTACGTACTATTCCGTTCTACCAGCCAGACGGGGACATTAATGCACTTTCAAGAGGAAGTCATAAAGGGCCTAATATTTGGGAACCAGCAGGCAGAGGGCCCCAGTACTTCTAGTACTGGCCCCCGTATTGTATCAGGGCAGCATTTTCCTAACGAAATCCCCTCCACTGGAAAAAAGGGCAGGACACAAAAAAGTTGCAAAGTTTGCTATAAAAAGGGAATACAAAAGCAAACTATTTTCCACTGTGAAACTTGCCCCGACAAACCCGGCTTATGTATGAAGGAGTGCTTTAAAATATACCACACATCTATGGATTATTAGGTTCATCATTTCACCATGCTTCGGGGGTCTTGCTAATGCGACATAGCACCCACCATTCATTCCACCAGAATGTGTGCTGCAAAATCCAAATATCACTCCTTCCCTTCTGAGTCCTGCCATGCACCCAAATGGTATTTTTTGGTCACATATGAGGCATTGCTGTACTCGGGAGAAATTGGGGCACAGATTTTGGGGTGCTTTGTCTCCTTCATTCCTTGTGAAAATGATAAATTTTGAGCCAGAACTGCATTTTTGTGTAAAAAAATGTAATTTTTCATTTTCACAGCCCAGTTGTACCATAATTGGTGAAACCCCTGGGGGTTTGAAATGTACACTATACCCCTAGATGAATTCCCTGAGGAGTGTAGTTTGCAAAATGGGGTCACTTGTGGGGGGGGGGTTCCACTGTATTGGTGCTTCGGGGGTCTTGCTAATGCGACATAGCACCCACCATTCATTCCACCAGAATCTGTGCTGCAAAATCCAAATATCACTCCTTCCCTTATGAGTCCTGCCATTTTTTGGTCACATATGAGGCATTGCCGTACTCGGGAGAAATTGGGGCACAGATTTTGGGGTGCTTTGTCTCCTTCATTCCTTGTGACAATGAAAAATTTTGAGCCAGAACTGCATTTTTTTGTTAAAAAATGTAATTTTTCATTTTCACAGCCCAGTTGTACCAAAATTGGTGAAACCCCTGGGGGTTTGAAATGTACACTATACCCCTAGATGAATTCCCTGAGGGGTGTAGTTTGCAAAATGGGGTCACTTGTGGGGGGGTTCCACTGTATTGGTGCTTCGGGGGTCTTGCTAATGCGACATAGCACCCACCATTCATTCCACCAGAATGTGTGCTGCAAAATCCAAATATCACTCCTTCCCTTATGAGTCCTGCCATTTTTTGGTCACATATGAGGCATTGCCGTACTCGGGAGAAATTGGGGCACAGATTTTGGGGTGCTTTGTCTCCTTCATTCCTTGTGACAATGAAAAATTTTGAGCCAGAACTGCATTTTTTTGTTAAAAAATGTAATTTTTCATTTTCACAGCCCAGTTGTACCAAAATTGGTGAAACCCCTGGGGGTTTGAAATGTACACTATACCCCTAGATGAATTCCCTGAGGGGTTTAGTTTGCAAAATGGGGTCACTTGTGGGGGGGTTCCACTGTATTGGTGCTTCGGGGGTCTTGCTAATGCGACATAGCACCCACCATTCATTCCACCAGAGTCTGTGCTGCAAAATCCAAATATCACTCCTTCCCTTCTGAGTCCTGCCATGCACCCAAATGGTATTTTTTGGTCACATATGAGGCATTGCCGTACTCGGGAGAAATTAGGGCACAGATTTTGGGGTGCTTTGTCTCCTTCATTCCTTGTGAAAATGAAAAATTTTGAGCCAGAACTGCATTTTTGTGTAAAAAAATGTAATTTTTCATTTTCACGGCCCAGTTGTACCAAAATTGGTGAAACCCCTGGGGGTTTCAAATGTACACTATACCCCTAGATGAATTCCCTGAGGGGTGTAGTTTGCAAAATGGGGTCACTTGTGGGGGGGTTCCACTGTATTGGTGCTTCGGGGGTCTTGCTAATGCAACATAGCACCCACCATTCATTCCACCAGAATGTGTGCTGCAAAATCCAAATATCACTCCTTCCCTTCTGAGTCCTGCCATGCACCCAAATGGTATTTTTTGGTCACATATGAGGCATTGCCGTACTCGGGAGAAATTGGGGCACAGATTTTTGGGTGCTTTGTCTCCTTCATTCCTTGTGAAAATGATAAATTTTGAGCCAGAACTGCATTTTTGTGTAAAAAAATGTAATTTTTCATTTTCACAGCCCAGTTGTACCACAATTGGTGAAACCCCTGGGGGTTTGAAATGTACACTATACCCCTAGATGAATTCCCTGAGGGGTGTAGTTTGCAAAATGGGGTCACTTGTGGGGGGGTTCCACTGTATAGGTGCTTCGGGGGTCTTGCTAATGCGACATAGCACCCACCATTCATTCCACCAGAATGTGTGCTGCAAAATCCAAATATCACTCCTTCCCTTCTGAGTCCTGCCATGCACCCAAATGGTATTTTTTGGTCACATATGAGGCATTGCCGTACTCGGGAGAAATTGGGGCACAGATATTGGGGTGCTTTGTCTCCTTCATTCCTTGTGAAAATGATACATTTTGAGCCAGATCTGCATTTTTGTGTAAAAAAATGTAATTTTTCATTTTCACAGCCCAGTTGTACCACAATTGGTGAAACCCCTGGGGGTTTGAAATGTACACTATACCCCTAGATGAATTCCCTGAGGGGTGTAGTTTGCAAAATGGGGTCACTTGTGGGGGGGTTCCACTGTATAGGTGCTTCGGGGGTCTTGCTAATGCGACATAGCACCCACCATTCATTCCACCAGAATGTGTGCTGCAAAATCCAAATATCACTCCTTCCCTTCTGAGTCCTGCCATGCACCCAAATGGTATTTTTTGGTCACATATGAGGCATTGCCGTACTCGGGAGAAATTGGGGCACAGATTTTGGGGTGCTTTGTCTCCTTCATTCCTTGTGAAAATGATAAATTTTGAGCCAGATCTGCATTTTTGTGTAAAAAATGTAATTTTTCATTTTCACAGCCCAGTTGTACCAAAATTGGTGAAACCCCTGGGGGTTTGAAATGTACACTATACCCCTAGATAAATTCCCTGAGGGGTGTAGTTTGCAAAATGGGGTCACTTGTGGGGGGGTTCCTAACATTTAGCATCTTATGGTGCCTAGAAACCTACATGGTGCCTAAAAAATAATCTCATAAAAAGGAGGCTCCAAAATCAAGTAGGTGCTCCTTCTATTATGAAGCCTGTGGTTTGGTCAACGTGCACACTAGGGCCACATATAGGATATTTATGAAAACAAAAGAATTGGGGGAATCAATTTTTAGTCACATTTCTCTAGTAAAATCTACTGTGTTCCTTAGAAAAATGTATTAAAATTGAAAATCTGCAAAAAAAATGAAATTTTTAAATTTCACCTACACTTTGTTTTAATTCCTGTGAAACACCTAAAGGGTTAACAAACTTCCAAAATGCTGTTTTGAATACTGTAAAGGGTGCAGTTTTTGAAATGGCATCATTCATGGGGGTGTCTCACATACAAGTCGCTCAAAGTCACATCAGAACTGAACTGGTCCCTAAAAAAATCAGTGTTTGAAATTTTCTTGAAAATTTGAGAATTTGCTATTCATATTTTAAGCCTCCTAGTGTCCAAAAAAATTAAAAGGAGGTTGAAATAATGATGGAAACATAAAGTATACATATGGTCTATGTTAGTTATTAACTATTTTGAGTGGTATGATTATTTGTCTCACAAGCAGAAAATTAAACATTTTGCAAATTGCAAAATTTTCAATTTTTTTATGACATTTTGGTATTTTTCACAAAAAACACAGACTGTATCGACCAAAATTTACCACTAACTTGAAGTACAATGTGTCACGAGAAAACAATCTCAAAATCACTGTGATAAGTAAAAGAAAAAAAAAAGTTATCCCCACTTAAGTGATACCTGTCAGATTTGAAAAAAAGGGCTCTGTCAGGAAGGCAAAAACAGGCTGCGGCGGTAAGGGGTTAATATTGCAGAGCGAAACAATAAACATGTCACTATAAGGGTGCTGGATAACTTACTGCTTTTCTAAAATAATTTGATTTATTAAACATATCGGATACATATGATTCTTACAAGACTATAACTCCTACAATGAGCTGGTATTACAATGCCTGCTCTGTGTGTAATCATCTAGTCTAGTTCATCTAGTTCCATGCACTCCTTCCCCCCCCAGAAGCAAGGTCATCACCAGGTTGTTGCGGTGGTCCATCCCCTGTTCTGGACTGGTGCCTGGACCCTGAGACTGCCTAAAATTTCATCTGAGCCTGTTGCTGTTTTGCCTAGTAGGAGTCATGTCCTATGCTGTTGTAACCGTTCTACCTATTGTAAGTGTGGACCTGTTATTAAATCCATCTTTTATCAAATATAATTTGCACTGTTGTTCCTTTCTGTTCTATCACCTCAACCACAATCTGTTATGTGAGGAGGTGGTTATCATTACAGACATCCTCCTGGTCTGGCATTGGATAACTACAAGGAGTCTGTAATATACATTTACATCTGTATGGTACCAAGGTTCACATTGAGCGCTTTATTGTATGCACCCTCTTCTTTTTGTTTTCACGTTTGTACTTTGGGTTTATTTTGGATGTTAACCCTTGGGTGTATGTATTTAAGCTGCACGCTGTGTTAATCACGCACAATTGTTATTACCATCTCTTCTGTGCTTTCCTTTTTTAAACATGTTACCTCAAACCATATTTGATCCTTATTTCTGTGTAAGGATATCAATATGCCTATCCCAAGCATGTTTACATTGTACTACTGTATTTGCCTCTACCACCTCTGATGGGAGGCTATTTCACTTATCTACTACTCTTTCTGTGCAGTAATTCTTCCTCAGATTTCCCCTGTACCTTCCTCCCTCTAGTGTCAGTGCATGTCCTTGTGTTCTGCTGCTCCTCTTCCTGTGAACAATGTCTCCCACCTGTACCTTGTTAAAACCCTTGTAAAAGGTATCAAGTGTTTAATTGCACCACCGCACCTCACCCCATGCAGCATGTATCACACCTCCCCCAAAGACAGTGTGTTAATTGCACCCCAGCACCTCTCCCCCTGTGCAGCATGCCTCACACCTCCCCCAAAGACAGTGTGTTTATTGCACCCCAGCACCTCTCTCCCCCCTGCGCAGTATGCCTCACACATCCACCCATGACAGTGTATTAATTGCACCCCAGCACCTCCCCCCATGCAGCATGCCTCACACCTCCCCATGACAGTATATTAATTGTACCCCAGCACCTCTCTCCCCCTGTGCAGCATGCCTCACACCTCCCCGCATGACAGTGTATTGATTGCACCCCAGCACCTCTCTCCCCCTGTGCAGCATGCCTCACACCTCCCCGCATGACAGTGTATTAATTGCACCCCAGTACCTCCCCCTGTGCAGTATGCCTCACACCTCCCCCAAAGACAGTGTATTAATTGCACCCCAGCACCTCTCTCCCCCCATGCAGCATGCCTCACACCTCCCCCACGCAGTAGGTCTTGAGGAAGTCTCTGGTTGCCTAATAGAGGAAATGTGTCACTTTCGACAATACAGCCGACAAAGCATCCAAAAAAACAACCCACACCCCACTCCCCCCCATATTCCTGCTTCCAGTGCTCTGGGTCTTGTGGCACACTGACTGAAGAGGTTCGTCTGCCTCCCACCTCCACCAACCAGCTCGGTGGCTGCACAGCACGGACATCCACGGGGAGCCAGACTCTGCCACATATTCCTGCCTAGCCTGAGCGTGGCACAAGGAGGGCACGGCCATTTGCATTCCTCCTAGTGGGACAGGTGAGCATGTAATTACAGCCTCGGGCAATACCCTGCACCAGGGCTGGCCAAACCGGTCCTCGAGATCTACCAATGGTCCACGTTTTCCAGGTTACCTAGCGGATGCACAGCTGTAGTCATTACTAACTGTCACATTCCCCAGGTCACCTAGCTAGTGCACAGCTGTAGTTGTTACTAACTGTCACATTGTAAAACATGCTGCATTCATTCTTACTATAGATCCACAGGTTGCCTGGAAATCATGCACCGTTGGTAGATCTTGAGGACAGGTTTGGCCACCCCTGCCCTGCACCATGCAGATGACTGATATACATTACAGTGCTCTCGCTTCCATGTCTAATCCATCCCAGCTGCAATAACAACACGTCTGACTGCTGCTTGCTGTAATAAGCTCACTGACCTGACCAACTACTGATACTACAACAACCAGTTAACCCCTACCCTGCCAGACCAGAGCCAAACACGACACACCAGGCTGACTTTGCTTTATAACTTCTCAATGCAAATGGCAATGTATTAATTACATCACAGAACTCAAGGTGCCCATACACGGTATAATTGTTGGGTGCGATGAGATGCTGCACATACTTTTTGTACTAGAACTCAAATCATCTCATTGCAAAACCTATGCGATGCGATGTGATATTGCTGGAGCTGGGATAGCAGCCTATTAACCCTGCGATTGCCATCTGGGGCTCTCTATATAGTCATAAAGGTGGCCGGCTCTCCGTCACTGGTTACAGATGTATAACTGCATTATTCATGTACTTTTATATATGTTTGGTTCATTATTTTGGATTGTTTTTAGTTATTTGCATGATTTGATAAAGTTCCCTTATTTTACCTATTTCCTATGTGTCCTGTGAGAGGCGTGATAGGGACTCAGGAAAATGATTACTGTTCCCAATTCACCAGCGCAATGTATTCCATCTGTTTGTTTTCTCCTCTTATATATATATTTGCAGTAGGTGAATCAGTTTTTTAATTGCACCCCAGCACCCTAAACCCCCCCCTGTGCAGCATGCCTCACACCTCCCCCATGACAGTGTGTTAAATGCACCCTAGAACCTTGCCCCCCCCATGCAGCATGCCTCATACCCCCCATGACAGTGTATTAATTGCACCCCAGAACCTCTACCCCAATGCAGCATGCCTCACATCTCGCCCCCATGACAGTGTATTCATTGCATTCAAGCACCTCCCCTCATGCAGCATGCCTCACACCTCCCGCATGAGTGTATTAATTGCACCCCAGCACCTCCCCCCATGCAGGGTGTCTCACACCTCCCCTATGACAGTGTATTAATTACAGTACCTCCCCCCATGCAGCATGCCTCACCCCCCCATGCAGCATGCCTCAACCCCCCCCCATGCAGTATGTCTCACACCTCCCCTATGACAGTGTATTAATTACAATCCCTATTCCCATGCAGCATGCCTCAACCCCCCCGATGCAGCATGCCTCACCCCCCCCCCCCCCATGCAGCATGCCTCACCCCCCCCCCCCCCCCCCATGCAGCAAGCATCAGAATAACAGTGTCTCACCTTAAGGGGGGTGTAGTATAACACACCAACAGTCAGGATTCCGACAGTCATTACTCGGAATCCCGACTGCACAGCACGGGGAGCGCAATGAAGCCCCTTGCGGGCTCGCTGCGCTCGCCACCTATTTTATTCTCCCTCTATGGGGGTCGTGGACCCCCACGAGGGAGCAGTTGGGATTCCGACGTCGGAGTAATGAGTGGTTTCTAAATATAATCCAAAATACCCCATTCTGCAGAGCATTGGAGTAAGTTCAGGCGTCTGGGGGGGGGGGGGGGGGGTGTAGCGTTAACTGTCCTAAAAATTTGACTTTTTATAAAATGGACACTATTGAATACAGTATTAATATTTAACAGTACAGATGGTCAATAGTACAGGCTGTTTCAAACATTTAAATAAGATATGTGGTCAGGAAAATGTTAAACATAATACATAAATGCGCGCCCACTACGTTAATTGCTAAAGAGGGCTACTCTGCATAAAAAATTTTTTTGGGTAATTTATTCACTTCTTTTGTGTCCCCAGGCTATCTCATCGCATATCATCGCATCGCATGCCATTTTTGCGATGCAATTTTTTTTGTTAATTTATTCACTGCACTTATGTCCCCAGGGCCATATCATCGCATGGCGTCGCACCTCCCGCAAAATCGCATGCGATTTTCTGGGGTGCTATGCCATGACATTAGGTATACAATATTATGATTGTATGTCCCAAAAATAGGTTTAATGCACCCCCCACACACACACACACACACACACTCTCCACGCCACCCCGAAGCGTGGCGAGTGGCGGCGGAACGCGTCCTCCGACTTTTTCATTACCCCATTATCCACGTCGTCGTGGAGTTGAATTTATATAGTGTGGCGAGAGCAGCGAGCCACCGAGCCCGAAGCGTGGCGAGTGGACGCGGAATACATGTAAAGTAACCCGACCGGATTAGTGGGGTAATGAAACAGTTGGAGGACGCGTTCTGCCGCCCCTCGCGGGGCTCTCTGTGCTCGCCACGCTTCGGGGTGCCGTGGATAGTGCGTTAAACCTATTTTTGGGACATACAATCATATTATTGTATAGCTAGTGTCATGGCATCGCACACCCTATAAAATCGCATGCGATTTTGCGGGACATGCGATGCCATGCCATGCGATTTTGTGGGGTACAATGGCCATAGGTTGCGATTTCCCTACGGTGCCATACGTAGGAAATCTGGGCGCCGTGCTAGGAAACAAGTAAAAAAAATTACAATAAAAAGTAGCTTTCAATGAGTCATTTTTAAAACAAGCAAAGTATTAAAAAAACACATATAAGACAAACAAGTGAGAGGTGTGTGTGTGTGTGTGTGCGCGCGCGTGTTAAACAGCACGTGTGCGAGAACCGTGTGTGGGATCATTTCCCTTTTAATAGTAAGAATGTTCAGCTATTTATCAGCTGTCTCAAAGTTAAAGTTGCTATTTGTGTGTCTTCATATACTACAATTCAAAGAAATTGCATGCTGCTTATAAACATATTGCTGGCCTGTGCCAGCAATGTATATATTGTGGGTAGTCCCACAAAGACTCTGTCTATCTCTTCACTGGCTCCCCATTCCTTTCCAAGTTCTCTTTAAACTCCTCACCACCACCTACAAGGCGCTCTCCTCCTCCACCGCTCCTAACCTCTCTTCACTGATCTCTATCCACACTCCCTCCCGTCCTCTTCGCTCCATCGCTGACCGCCGACTGACCTCTCACCTAATCACCTCCTCCCACTCCCGTGTCCAAGACTTCTCTCGTGCTGCCCCCCTGCACTGGAACAACCTCCCGCCACCCATCAGTCTTTCTGATTCCCTTACCTCCTTCAAGCACTCCCTCAAAACCCACTTTTTTAGACTAGCCTATCCCTCCTCCTAACCTCTTTTGATCCTCTTATCCTGCCTCCGTTCCTACTTATCCTATTGTTTTTCGTTCGTCCACCCACCTATTTTTAGAATGTTAACTCTTATGAGTAGGGTCCTCCTTCCTCACGTACTCACCCTACCTCTTTACCTCACCTGTGCTCCTGTCCTGTTCTTCCCTTCCTCTACTTCATCTTGTCTCCTCGACAGTTTTGACACCTACTTCTGAAATGATGCTGATTTTAGTTCTACCAGCTATACCCCTATTTATACTGTATTTTTCAACACACCCTGTACATTACCTTGTCATTTGTTTTTTTGTTCGCTATGTACGGCGCTGCGGACACTTTGTGGCGCCTTATAAATAAACGTACTACTACTACTAGTCAGTTACATTGGTGGCAGTGGCTACTCACTTGTACTGACTGCCTTTAGGGGGGCGGGCCAGTGGGCGAGGCAGATGGTGTGAGGAAGCTGTTCGATGCTCTGGCCCATGTCGCCGCATCCTTTCTCTGTCCCTGAGCTCTGCTTTCAGCGATCACGCTGCAGGCTCAAGGACCGGAGCTGGTGGCAGCCATCTTCCTTGTGGCAATGCTAGGATGCTGCGGGGATGTTGCTAGGCAATGCCAGGATGCTGCGGGGATGTTGATAGGCAATGCCCCCGAACTTGCGCCCGGCATCTAGCAGCAGGGCAGAGGAGCGTCGGGGACGTTGCTAAGCAACGTCCAAAACTTCCACCAGGAATCCAGGCAATTCTCCCGCAGGCGGCTCACGTCACCCACGCTTGTAGGCGGGGTGATTGGTATTTAAGGCACTTTCTCCCTCAATATGGCGCCGGTTATAGCGTCCTGTGTGCCTTCTTTAGTAGTGCCTCAGTCAGCGTGTTCCTGGTCTTTGTGCTTTGGTCCTGCCAGCTTGCCAGTCTGCCTACTCATCTTCCAGTCTGTTACTGATCTCCTGGGCTTGTCACCACCTCAGCTTGTCACCACACTTGTCTCTATTTTATTATTCTCTCCGGGGTCACCTTGTGCATTGTTGCATTTGTTGTTATTTACTTTATCATCTTGTGTATTATATTTTTATATACTTATTGATACCATCTTCTAGCATTGTTGCTGCCCAGGGGTTACTGTGGAGTTTTGCTCCCAGATCCCTCCCAGAGGCCGTAGACTTTACTCTACCCTCAGCTTTAGTTCGTTCCACCTTTTGTTATCTCTCCGTCTCGGTGGACTTGTTGTCTCACACTAAGACCTGGGGGTATCGAGGTTGGAGCCAGCATAATCAGCTCCTTCTAACGTTGAAGCCTAGCACTGCACTCGCCTGCTGAACACGGGGAGACACGTAGGGTCCTGGGTTCTGTGGTTACCTCCGATAATCATAACAGAAGCCTCTTCTCCTCCCTGCTACATGCAGTCAGTGTCACAAAATGGAGCAGGGGAGAGAGCACAAGGGGATCAGCCCTGCTATCATACACTGCGAGGCGGGCGACTGGACGGGGAGGACGGAGTCTGCAGCCTCTTTTACCTGCTCTGTGCAGTGTCAAAATATGTAGCAGGGAGGGAGCAGAAGTCCAGCCAGGTACACTGCGGGTTGGGGGAGCAGGGGAATGGGGCAGGACGGTTACCCAGGCTGAAAGGGTTTCCTTTTTTCAGCCCGGAAGCCGTGCGTACACAATCAGCGATGATGGCTGAGAAACCAGCAATCATCGCTAGTAATGCCTGTAAAATCATCGTTAATCTGCCATCGGTGTACCATACACTAGGACATTTTCAACTGAAAGTCACTCAAAACAGCCAAAATAAGCGTTTTTCAGTTACAATACAATTATTGTAGAAGAGCATTTGCTTAATAGCAATGTAAATCCATGCCAGTCTTCATCATTAAATAGACTCCTGGATCGGTATATATAGAGAGAAGAGCCTCTTACATCCCAATAATGTAACAACTCGTATAATAATAATTTTTCTTATTTTTACACTGAGCGGGCAGCGCTGCTGACATTGCGCCTGCAGCGCTGCCGCTCCGACACACCCACCGGCGTCCATTACCTCCTGTCACCCCCAGGGTGTGCACAGGAGAGTGGACGGAAGACAGGGACCCGGACAGCCCGCTGGGCACCGCATCTCTTCCTGGGCAGCGTGGCCAGACAGTGGGAGGGTAAGCACTCTCAGTGAGACCACAAATCGCTGTTGTGACTGTGATCCAGTGGGGAGTAGTTCACAGCGCTGGCGTGGACACTGCCTCTCACAGCAGAGATTCCACTAGACCACCGGGGACTGGTAGCGCAGGCTGGAGGCATTTCCAGAGAGGGAAACTGTCCTCCATTTTACATTAGGCTCCATGTTACTGGTGGGGGAAGTCCAGCATAGGAGGTGGTGGCGCCTGCCTGCGGCCCTTCACACAGCTTTAGAAACATAGAAACATAGAATATGACGACAGATAAGAACCACTTGGCCCATCTAGTCTGCCCCTTTTTTAAACATGTTACCTCAAACCATATTTGATCCTTATTTTTTTGTAAGGATATCAATATGCCTATCCCAAGCCTGTGTAAATTGTACTACTGTATATGCCTCTGCCACCTCTGATGGGAGGCTATTCCACTTATCTACTACTCTTTCTGTGAAGTAATTCTTCCTCAAATTTCCCCTGAATCTTCCTCCCTCTCATGTCCTCGTGTTCTGTTGCTCCACTTCCTGTGAAGAATGTCTCCCACCTGTACCTTGTTAAAACCCTTGATATATTTGAAAGTTTCTATCATGTCCCCCATTTCCCTTCTCTGCTCTAAAGTATACATATTAAGATATTTTAGTCATTTCTGGTACGTTTTGTGATGTAGGCCATGCACCATTTTAGTTGCCCTTCTTTGTACAGTCTCTAATGTATTTATAGCCTTTTGGAGATATGGCCTCCAGAACTGAACACAATACTCTAGATGAGGTTGTACCAATGACTTATACAGTGGCATTATTACTTCTTTCTTTCTACTGCTGATACCTCTCCCTATGCAACCAAGCATCTGACTTGCCTTCTTCATTGCTTTGTTTTACCCCGTCTGGTGTGTCTACCCTGTTGCATACCTTTGTGTCATCTGCAAAAAGGCACATTTTACCCTCAATTCCATTTGCAATATCACCAATAAAGATATTAAAAAGCATCGGTCTAAGTACAGATCCCTGGGGTACTCCACTTGTAACCTTTCCCTCCTTTGACTGTACTCCGTTTACTACAACTCTCTGTTTTCTGTCCTGCAACCACGCTCGTATCCATTCAACTATCTTAGAATCCAATCCCAAGCTTTCAAGTTTATTTAACAGTCTGCAATGTGGGACAGTGTCAAAAGCTTTACTAAAGTCTAGATAAGCTACATCTACAGCCCCACCTTGATCTATTACTTTAGTCACCCAGTCAAAAAAGTAAATAAGATTTGTTTGACATGATCTTCCCCCAGTAAACCCATGCTGTTTTGGATCCTATAAATTGCTGGTTTTAAGATATTCTACAACTCTTTGTTTTAAGAGTGTTTCCATCAATTTCCCTACTACTGATGTAAGGCTCACTGGTCGATAGTTGCTTACCTCTTCCTTGCTTCCACTTTGTGTAGTGGGACTACATTTGCTTTTTTCCAGTCCTCATTACTCCAGTAGCTAGTGACTTGTTGAATAATTCTGTTATTGGTTTTACCAGCTCCCCTTTAAGCTCTTTTAGTATCCTTGGATGTATCCCATCTGGCCCCATTGATTTATCCACTTTCAGTTTTGAGAGTTCTGTGAGGACTTTCTCCTCTGTAAATGTACTTGTCTCTCCCTCAGTTTTCTGACTATACTTGCAACTTAACTGTGGCCCTTCCCCTCTCTTTCAGCAGTGAATACTGAGCAGAAATAATAATTAATATTATCTGCTATTACATTGTCCCCCTCAAGAAAACTTCCACTCTCTGTCATTAGTCTAATTATTCCACTTTTTATTTTTCTCCTTTACCCACTGATTGGGCCATTTTTTCTTCAGCCTGTGCTTTTGCACATCTGATTACCTTCTTAGCCTCCTTCTGACTAACAAGATACACCTCTCTGTCCTCATTCTTCTGCGTCTGCTTACATTTTTCAAAGGCCAACTTTTTTGCTTTCACAATACTTGCTACTTCTTTTGCAAACCACTATGGCTTCCTTTTTCTTGTGTTTTTCCTAACTCTTTTGACACAAAGTTCTGTTGCTTTTAGAATTGCACTTTTTAATTTTTCCCAATTATCCTGCACTCCTTCCAAGTTCCTCCACTCTGCCAAAGAATCCCTTACAGAGTTTCCCATCTCTACAAAATCAGCCTTCCTAAAATCTAACACCTTTGTTTTTGTGTGCGATGAGTCAGTCTCTGTCTTTATTTTGAACCATACTGCTTAATGGTCACTGGATCCCAGATTCTCACCCACATTTATGTCAGATATTCTGTCACCATTTGTAAGTATTACGTCTAATATTGCGTCCATACGAGGGGACTCTCTCACCAATTGCTGGAGGGCTCCTTGCAAGGAATTCAGCATGTTCCTACTTCTGGTGGAACTTGCAACAGGCAGCTCCCAGTTTACATCAGGTAGATTAAAGTCTCCCATGATTATCACTTCTCCTTTTTATGCCATTTTATTGATGTCCTGCAATAGGCTCTTGTCTAGTTCCTCTTCCTGACCTGGTGGTCTGTAGATCACCCCTATACGAAGAATCGCCTTCTCCCCTGTTTCTATGGTCACCCAAAGGGCCTCAGTTTTTTCTTCAATACTTTGTATTAAGGTAGTCTTTATATATTTTTTTTCACATATATTGCAACCCCTCCTCCGATTCTTCCCATTCTGTCCTTCCTAAATAAAGTATATCTTGGTATAGCTATGTCCCAGTCATGATTTTCATTGCACCATGTCTCTGTAATAGCCACAATATCCAGTTCATCCCTTGTCATTATTGCAATTAGTTCTGGGATTTTATTTCCTAAGCTCCTAGCATTTGCACTTATAGCTCTTAAAGTTTAGTTTGTGCTTCTCCTGGTGCTAGCTATGTTCATCTTTCTGCCTATATCTATTCAGTTTTGATTGGCATTATCTTTTGTTGCAGTGGATAGGCTTCCTGTTCCATTTTCCTGCAGAGACAATACCTCTAGGTTGGGGGAGCAGATTTCTTCATTCTTATTTAGGCGCCAGTTCACCTCATTGCTGGGCGCCTATTTGCTGCAGATTTGCGCTTCCAGTTCCACTCCCAGAGGCTGGCAGCCATATTCACTGCTGTGCAGACCCTGGAAGGCTGAGCGCTGCTCCCCTGTAAAAACGTCTCTTGCTGACAGGTTTTTACATCACTCACTGTCTCACATAGCCTCTGGGTTACAGTAGTTGGTGTGGGCTCACACTTTCTCTCTGCCTATATATATATATATATATATATATATATGAAAGAAAGGGGGTTGTTCAGAGTGCGCTCAGATTGCACCACCTAGCAATTGCATACAATCACAATGATATCACAATTATTCTGGAGTGTAATTCAGATGTCAATAAAACGTAGACTTCGTTCGAATAATCTTTCTTTATTAAGAGTCCAACGCGTTTCGTCAACATCAAGGGGCCATGCTAAAAGTGGTACAGAAAAGAACGTGGGCAGACTATAAATATTCAAATCCATAGAATTCCAAAATGAAAAATAATAAATCAATATAATCAAGGAGTAAAATACATACCCACTCATAAAAATAATTGATACGGAAGGGTAATCCTTACATCAAACAATGTATAAAAAATTCTGTGAATGTACATAAATTCAATCAATTACAACTTGAAGCCCATATTCATTACATAAAAAAGAGGAAGATGATCAGAAGAAGCTGAACAGGCAATAAAAGAAGAGGATCCGAATATATGTACCTACCAATAAACAGTGGCAGGAAATATTATTCCAAGAAAAATCATGGCCCACAGGTACCGAAATAGTAATAATACCTAGAGACATTAGCATAATTGTCAAAACCCCGGGTACAATGTATAAACCCAGGGCACATACAGAATCCATGAAAGAGGGGGAGAGAAACCTGTCTGACAGGTGTACACATATCGTATCAGCGGGATAAGATAAGGGTGGGTATTTAAAAACAGGAATTTTCCAGCAGTGAAATCCTACTGGAATACAATATAAAAGACCCAATGAGGGACATCAAAGGGACATATGTCCGCACAAATAATCAATTACAATGGAGGTGTATTACATTTCACAGAAAAGTTTTAACAAATGCCACATATAATATAACTGAAGTAGTAGTGGATACAAAAATGGAATATACATACAGAACATCTCTCTCTCTCTCTATATATATATATATATATAGATATATAAATAAACGGTACTCTTTACCTAGAACGGCGTCGGGGGTAAAAAATCGCGGTCATCGCGGGCATCGCAGGTAAATCGCGGGTACATAAAAATCGTGTACCCGCGATGACCGCGATTTTCCCATAGGGAACAATGTTAAAAAGCCTGATTGACCGCGATTTTACTTTAAAATGCCTCAATGCCCGCGATTTTACCATAGGAATCAATGTTAAATGGGCTACAGAGCCCAAATAGCCCCAATTAACCCTTAAATGTCACCCCAATTTTTGTACGCCACCCCACGATCCACGCCAACCCGAAGCGTGGCGAGCGCAGCGAGCCCGCGAGGGGCGGCGGTACGCGTCCTCCGACCTTTTCATGCCCTACTATCCACGTCGGCGTGGAGTTGAGAATAGAATAGTGTGGCGAGCGCAGCGAGCCACCGAGCCCGAAGCGTGGCGAGCGCAGCGAGGGGACGCGGATACCTTCACAGGTAAGCGCGTCCCTTCGCGGGCTTCGCTGCGCTCGCCACGCTTCGGGCTCGGTGGCTCGCTGCGCTCGCCACACTATTCTATTCTCAACTCCACGCCGACGTGGATAGTAGGGCATGAAAAGGTCGGAGGACGCGTACCGCCGCCCCTCGCGGGCTCGCTGCGCTCGCCACGCTTCGGGTTGGCGTGGATCGTGGGGTGGCGTACAAAAATTGGGGTGACATTTAAGGGTTAATTGGGGCTATTTGGGCTCTGTAGCCCATTTAACATTGATTCCTATGGTAAAATCGCGGGCATTGAGGCATTGAATGCAAAATCGCGGTCAATTAGGCTTTTTAACATTGTTCCCTATGGGAAAATCGGGTGATCGCGGGCATCGCGTCGCGGCCGTTTATGTACTGCCCGCGATGCCGCGATCACCCCGATGGGCGCCGTTCTAGGTAAAGAGTACCAAATAAACATATGTGCACCGTGCACTTTCACACTTACCACTCAGGACACACGATTTGCTCCACTGCAGGTGTAAAGTGAAAATGGGAGACTAAGGTACTCTCCTTATATGGGGAAGTGGATAAGGCCTACTTCCTAATTCGTGTCCCCCGGGAAGGTGGGCAAGTCTCCCGCATTATACCACAGCCCCATGCTCCTCCCTTCCCTGCAGTACAAAACTCTGAATTTCGTGGGTCCACGAGGAGGGGGCGGGGCTAAAATTTTGTGTAATTTTAGCCTCTCCCCCATCTGCGGACCCGCAAATGAATGCGACTTTGTCATGGGGGTGGGGCTTGGTGATGCCCGTCTTGCCCAGCCCCCAAAACGAAGTCGCCATGTATGTCTGTAAGATAGAATTGCATGATCCCTGATTCTTCTGCACACATCACACTGAGCTGAGTGACTGTGAGATGATCACTTTGTCCCCATCTCCATGGTGTGCCCTGAGAGCATGGTGACATCCTGCTGCATCAGCTGACCATAGAGGGGACTGGATCACTAGCATGTGTTACCCGTGTATGGTCAGTAGTGTATGTTCTGCACATCTCAGGTCAGAGGATAAAGATTATACAACAATTATAGACACAATAATAAACCGTGTATACTGTAGGAGGGTAGAGGTCTTTGTGCTGCACGTCCGCCATTAGAAATGTTAGGGTCCGGGACTGACCCACAGTCCGGGCCCCCAGCAACACAGCACAATATCCATGGCAACCCCCGCGTGCCCACACGCAACCGCCTCCCCATTACTTACCCCTCCCACATCGCGGCATCACCCTCCGACTCCTTCAGCCTCCATGGTCAGGTCCGGAGCGCACACTGCAGCCTGCAGAGCGGCGAGCCCCTCTGTGTCCTAGGCTCGGTGCTCTGCAGGCTTCACTGTGTATTGTGCGTGCCGGGTGGGGGGCCACCGGTGCCTGGTGAGGGAGGTGGGGGGTGGCACCATGCCATTGTGGGCAGCGGCCTGGGCCCCTCCAGAGGCCGGGGCCTGGGAAAGCTGTACCCAGTGCACCCCCCTGCCTGCGGCCCCGTGCACGTGTGATTGCAAATAGAGTCCCAGCAATTTGCCAACACAAAGCATAGTTGCCTACACTCCTGCATTGTGCAGGAGACTCCCTGAATTAGCAGCAACCTCCCTCTCTTCCTCATTTGTCTAGCAATCTCCCTCATTTCACCTACTGTAGCTCCCTTTACACTGTTACATTTTGTGGGGGGGGGAAAGGAATGAGAGACAGATACATTTACATTGAATCATCAGCATCATTTCCCAGCACTTTACCAAGTATAGTATTTCTTACTAACGGCTTTGGGGCTCATCTACATTTAGATATACTGGGTGGTGTAATGGTTAGCATTACTGCCTCACAGTGCTGAGGTCATGGGTTCGATTCCTACCATGGCTCTAACTGTGCAGAGTTTGTATATTCTCCCCGTACTTGTGTGGGTTTCCTCTGGGTATTCCGGTTTCCTCCCACAATCCAAAAAAATACCGGTAGGCTAATTGGCTCCCAACAAAAATGAACCCTAGAATGTCTGTGTGTGAGTGTACATGTGGTAGGGAATATAGATTGTAAGCTCCACTGGGGCAGGGATTGATGTGAATGTTCAAATATTCTCTGTAAAGCGCTGCAGAATATGTGTGCGCTATTAGCGGGATATGGCTGCTAATTGGCGGTAAAATACGCTTGGAAAATATGCTTTATTTTCCAGGCGTATTTGGCTTTAGCCTGCACGGATCAGTCAGATCCATCATATCTGTCAGATCCGTGCAGGCTGCAGTGTAAAGAAAATAGAACAAGAAATATTTTTAAAAATGGCATGGGGTCCCCCCCCTTGGACCTGGTGCTGGATTTAAAAAATAGAGGGAACCCCTATTCAGTTTGTTCCTTGATTTTTAAAACCAGGACTGGCTCTTTGAGTGTGGGGCTGGTTAAGGCCGTGGGGGGGGGGACCCCATGCCATTTTTTAAAATTATTTAGTTTGCTTTTTTTTTTTTACACTGCAGCCTGCACAGATCTGACTGATCCGTGCAGGCTCCCAATACGAATTTCTATTTAAAAATACAAATTTGTATTTAAAATACAAATTCATATTGGAAAAAAATACATATATTCATGCGCCATCGGAAAAAACGAATCTGTCAAATACAACTGATAAGTAAATTTTCCTCTAGAATATAAATTCATAAATGCAATATGACGGCGATGCCAGTCGTAAGCATTCGAATTAAGAATACGACTACAAATTTTTGTATTCCTATTCTTAGTAAATTTCCCCCTATAACTCAGAAGTGGCAAGTGTCTTTTCGTGTTACTTTTTTTGTTAAATGAATAATATTCACGAAGTGATGCAAATAGGACACACAAGCAGCTTCTGCTTATTAAAATATGTTGCATTCCTATACACTGTGTGTGACCGCTGCTGTATCTGCGTATGAAAAACTGGAAAATAGCAAACTAGCAATTCTTATATAGACACAATGTAGGCATTCTACATATTTTAATTAGCAGAATCTGCTTGTGCGTCCTTTTCACATTGGTTTGCATGTAAGATGCATTTTAATAATAATAATAATAATAATAATAATAATAACAATAATAATACAGTCCCACTATGGCATGGCGGGACTAGAAGTGCTGTTTAACAGACAAGGAGGCTGGGTGTGTGTGGACACATCTATACACAAATGTATTTTCATGGTCAGTGACTATTTGCTATTGTGTATAAATATATATCTTATACAATAAAAAGTAGTGTTATCCTGGTAACCATTATGCTTTTACATATTAACTTTCTTACAGGGCATATAAGGAGCAGGATTCTAACTAAGACGACGTGGAAAGAGACAATCAAGCCAACTGCATACATCATATCTCCATACAGGAGGAGGAACAAAGGCAATTTTATTTTCTGGATAGAAGAAACCTTCAGAAACTAATTTGTTTCTCACCACATACATGATGAGTCTCACAGGAGAGAAACCACATGTGTGCTCTGAGTGTGACAAAGGTTTTACATATAAATCACAGCTTCTCAGACATCAGAGGAGTCACACAGGAGAGAAGCCATATAAATGTTCTGAATGCAGCAAATGTTTTTCCCTGAAGTCACATCTTGTCCGACATCAGAGGAGTCACACAGGAGAGAAACCACATGTGTGCTCTGAGTGTGACAAAGGTTTTACATGTAAATCACAGCTTCTCATCCATCAGAGGAGTCACACAGATGAGAAGCCATATAAATGTTCTGAATGCAGCAAATGTTTTTCCAAGAAGTCAGATCTTGTCCTACATCAGAGGAGTCACACAGGAGAGAAACCATATAAATGTTCTGAATGCCGCAAATGTTTTTCCCGGAAGTCAATTCTTGTCCTACATCAGAGCAATCACACGGGAGAGAAACCATATAAATGTTCTGAATGCAGCAAATGTTATTCCCAGAAGTCAGAACTTGTTATACATCAGAGGAGTCACACAGGAGAGAAACCATATAAATGTTCTGAATGCAGCAAATGTTTTTCCCGGAAGTCAATTCTTGTCCTACATCAGAGCAATCACACGGGAGAGAAACCATATAAATGTTCTGAATGCAGCAAATGTTTTTCCCAGAAGTCTGGTCTTGTCCTACATCAGAGGATTCACACAGGAGAGAAGCCATATAAATGTTCTGAATGCAGCAAATGTTTTTCCCAGAAGTCGCATCTTGTCCTACATCAGAGGAGTCACACAGGAGAGAAGCCATATAAATGTTCTGAATGCAGCAAATGTTTTTCCCACAAGTCACAGCTTGTCCAACATCAGAGGAGTCACACAGGAGAAAAGCCATATAAATGTTCTGAATGCAGCAAATGTTTTTCCCACAAGTCAGATCTTGTCCGACATCAGAGCAGTCACACAGGAGAGAAACCATATAAATGTTCTGAATGCAGCAAATGTTTTTCCCAGAAGTCACAGCTTGTCCAACATCAGAGGAGTCACACAGGAGAAAAGCCATATAAATGTTCTGAATGCAGCAAATGTTTTTCCCAGAAGTCAGAACTTGTAATACATCAGAGGAGTCACACAGGAGAGAAACCATATAAATGTTCTGAATGCAGCAAATGTTTTTCCCACAAGTCTGGTCTTGTCCTACATCAGAGGATTCACACAGGAGAGAAGCCATATAAATGTTCTGAATGCAGGAAATGTTTTCCCCAGCAGTCACATCTTGTCCAACATCAGAGGAGTCACACAGGAGAGAAGCCATATAAATGTTCTGAATGCAGCAAATGTTTTCCCCAGCAGTCACATCTTGTCCGACATCAGAGGAGTCACACAGGAGAGAAGCCATATACATGTTCTGAATGCAGCAAATGTTTTTCCCAGAAGTCAGAACTTGTAATACATCAGAGGAGTCACACAGGAGAGAAGCCATATAAATGTTCTGAATGCAGCAAATGTTTTTCCAAGAAGTCAGAACTTGTCCTACATCAGAGGAGTCACACAGGAGAGAAGCCATATACATGTTCTGAATGCAGCAAATGTTTTTCCCACAAGTCACATCTTGTCCGACATCAGATGAGTCACACAGGAGAGAAGCCATATAAATGTTCTGAATGCAGCAAATGTTTTTCCCAGAAGTCACATCTTGTCCGACATCAGAGGAGTCACACAGGAGAGAAGCCATATAAATGTTCTGAATGCAGCAAATGTTTTTCCCAGAAGTCACATCTTATCCTACATCAGATGAGTCACACAGGAGAGAAACCATATAAATGTTCTAAATGCAGCAAATGTTTTTCCCAGAAGTCAGAACTTGTAATACATCAGAGGAGTCACACGGGAGAGAAACCATATAAATGTTCTGAATGCAGCAAATGTTTTTCCCATAACTCACATCTTATCCTACATCAGATGAGTCACACAAGAGAGAAACCATATAAATGTTCTAAATGCAGCAAATGTTTTTCCCAGAAGTCACATCTTGTCCTACATCAGAGGAGTCACACAGGAGAGAAGCCATATAAATGTTCTGAATGCAGCAAATGTTTTTCCCAGAAGTCACATCTTGTCCGACATCAGAGGAGTCACACAGGAGAGAAACTAAAATTGCTATGAATGCAGGTAGAGTGTTACTAGAAAGACAATACTGATCACTGGACTTGCTGTGAGGGCCTGAATGCAGCGGGTTTCATAAGTAAAAGAACATGTATCACCTCAATATGCATTCTATGAATACAATTTTTACTTTGACAAGTGTTTTTTAAAATCAGTCCTGATCGAGAGAGGAGCGGTCTGACAAGTTGACTTGGGAGCATTTTCTTAGGGACGGTCTCTTTCTTAGGAACTAGAACTGCAGTATAACTACAGACAGAGGTGATGGGGCTGCTTGTACTGTAATATACAGCTGTTCTACCGGTGCCGGTATTGAGCTCTGTAATATACAGCTGTTTTGCTGATGCCGGTACTGAGCTCTGTAATATACAGCTGTTCTGCTGGTGCCAGTACTGAGCTCTGTAATATACAGCTGTACTGCTGGTGCCGGTACTGAGCTCTGTAATATACAGCTGTTCTGCTGATGCCGGTACTGAGCTCTGTAATATACAGCTGTTCTGCTGGTACCAGTACTGAGCTCTGTAATATACAGCTGTTTTGCTGATGCCGGTACTGAGCTCTGTAATATACAGCTGTTCTGCTGGTGCCAGTACTGAGCTCTGTAATATACAGCTGTACTGCTGGTGCCGGTACTGAGCTCTGTAATATACAGCTGTTCTGCTGATGCCGGTACTGAGCTCTGTAATATACAGCTGTTCTGCTGGTACCAGTACTGAGCTCTGTAATATACAGCTGTTCTGCTGGTGCCGGTACTGAGCTCTGTAATATACAGCTGTTCTGCTGATGCTGGTACTGAGCTCTGTAATATACAGCTGTTCTGCTGGTGCCGGTACTGATCTCTGTAATATACAGCTGTTCTGCTGGTGCCGGTACTGAGCTCTGTAATATACAGCTGTTTTGCTGATGCCGGTACTGAGCTCTGTAATATACAGCTGTTCTGCTGATGCTGGTTCTGAGCTCTGTAATATACAGCTGTTCTGCTGATGCCGGTACTGAGCTCTGTAATATACAGCTGTTCTGCTGGTATTGGTACTGAGCTCTTTAATATACAGCTGTTCTGTTGGTACCAGTACTGAGCTCTGTAGTATACAGCTGTTCTGTTGGTACCAGTACTGAGCTCTGTAATATACAGCTGTTCTGCCCGTGCTGGTACTGAGCTCTGTAATATACAGCTGTACTGTTAGGGCCAGTACTGAGCTCTGTAGTATACACCTGTACTGCTGGTGCCAGTACTGAGCTCTGTAATATGCAGCTGTACTGCACGTGCCAGTACTAAGCTCTGTAATATACAGCTGGTCTGCTGGTGCCGGTACTGAGCTCTGTAGGTACTTGTTTCCTAGCACGGCCACAAATCTTATGGATCGTGTACCTTTAGTTAAGGTACACGATCCATACGATGGACCCGATTTCCTTTGAAATCAGGTCCATTTGGCCGGCTAGGACAAAATATCGGGGGCATCGCGTCGGTCGGGACCATTAACAATGGTCCCGACGCGACCGACGCGATGCCCGCGATTTCCTCATAGGCTTCAATGTTAAAAAATATTTTAACATTGAAATCGTGTCGGGAAAGGTAAAATATCGGGGGCATCGCGTCGGTCGGGACCATTAACATAGGTCCCGACGCGATGCCCCCGATTTTTACATAGGCTTCAATGTTAAAAGATTTTTTAACATTGAAATCCTGAAAAAATGTGAAAAATGTGAAATGGGCCAATATGACCCATTTCACATTTTAGATGTCCCCGTCGTCACCCCACGATAGACGCCAACCCGAAGCGTGGCGAGCGCAGCAAGCCCGCGAGGGGCGGCGGTGCGCGTCCTCCGACCTTTTCATTCCCCTACTATCCACGTCGGCGTGGAGTTGAGAATAGAATAGTGTGGCGAGCGCAGCGAGCCACCGAGCCCGAAGCGTGGCGAGCGCAGCGAGCCCCGCGAGGGGACACGGATACCTTCACAGTTATACGCGTCCCCTCGCGGGCTTCACAGGTGTCCGTGGCGACGCGGACACCTGTGAAGTCCGCGAAGGGACGCGTTTACCTGTGAAGGTATCCGCGTCCCCTCGCGGGGCTCGCTGCGCTCGCCACGCTTCGGGCTCGGTGGCTCGCTGCGCTCGCCACACTATTCTATTCTCAACTCCACGCCGACGTGGATAGTAGGGGAATGAAAAGGTCGGAGGACGCGCACCGCCGCCCCACGCGGGCTCGCTGCGCTCGCCACGCTTCGGGTTGGCGTCTATCGTGGGGTGGGGTGTACGCCGTGACATTTGGGGGGGTTGGGAATATTTTACATTGAATCCAATGTAAAATCGGGTCCCAGGGACCCGATTTACATTTCATTAAAAAAAAAAATCGGGTCCAAAATCGGTCGATCGCGTCGATTGCATCGCATGCGACCAAATCGCATGCGATGCGATCGACCCGATTTTTCCGACACGACCACCCCGATGTAAATCGGTGTGGCCGTGCTAGGAAACACGTACCGCTCTGTAATATGCAGCTGTACTTCTGGTGCCAGTACTGAGCTCTATAATATACAGCTGTACTGCTGGTGCCAGTGCTGAGCTCTGTAATATACACCTGTACTGCTGGTGCCAGTACTGAGCTCTGTAATATACAGCTATACTGCACGTGCCAGTACTAAGCTCTGTAATATACAGCTGGTCTGCTGGTGCCAGTACTGAGCTCTGTAATATACAGCTGTACTGCTGGTGCCGGTACTGATCTCTATAATATACAGCTGTTCTGCTGGTGCCAGTACTGAGCTCTGTAATATACAGCTGTTCTGCTGGTGCCAGTACTGAGCTGTTTAATATACAGCTGTTCTGCTTATGCTGGGACTAGTAGAAGAAAAAGCTGATTATCCAGTTGAGAGTTATTGTACAGTACTGTAATTACTGACTGGCAGAGCTTATAGTTCTGGATTACAGGCAGGGGAGTAACAAACATTGTGGGCCCCTTAGCAAAATCTTGAAGTTCCTTGACCCCCAGCCATTTTCCTTACAATGCCCCTTAGGAGCAGGAGAGAGGTGGAAATGAGAGAAAGGGTGTGGGGGAGAGAGAGGAGCGATTTAGATAGGGAGAGGAGGGTTTTTATAGAAAAAGAATGAGAGAGTGAGACGGTCTCAAGGAGAAAAATAAAGAGGACCAAGCGAGACAGAGGAGTGAGCAGGAGAGATTGAGTACAACACAGGACAGGAGTGGAGGCGTAGATTGAAAGGCGGGGGTGGATGGACAGGGCATTGGTGGATAGACTACCATTGCAACATATTAGGGCATTGACGGACAAATGGACAAACAGAGCACCATATGTGGGCATGAACAGACAGAGAATCATATAGGGATATAGACAGAGGGACAGAGCACCATATGGGGGAATAGATGGATAGAAGGAGGCATAGACAAACAAATGTACAAATAGAATGGGATGTGGCATACAGACAAATGTATGGCGAGAACACCATAAGGAGGTTAGAGGGACGGACAGGTGACTAGGAGGACAGACAGAAGCCTTATGGGGTAATAGATTGCCAGGAAGGGGCATATAGACATGGCTGGACCCTCTACCTATACTATGCAAGAGATGCAGCTGTTATGGGGCTTGCACTGCTGGGCTCTACCTCCCTCCCTGTTATGTACACTGCCGGGCTCTGTTTCCCTACCTGTACCTACACTGCCGGGCTCTGTTTCCCTACCTGTACCTACACTGCTGGGCTCTGCCTCCCTCCCTGTACCTACTCTGCTGGGCTCTGCCTCCCTCCCTGTACCTACACTGCTAGGCTCTGCCTCCCTCCCTGTACCTACACTGCTGGGCTCTGCCTCCCTCCTTGTACCTACTCTGCTAGGCTCTGCCTCCCTCCCTGTACCTACTCTGCTGGGCCCTGCCTCACTCCCTGTACCTACACTGCTAGGCTCTGCCTCCCTCCCTGTACCTACTCTGCTGGGCTCTGCCTCCCTCCCTGTACCTACTCTGCTGGGCCCTGCCTCCTTCCCTGTACCTACTCTGCTGGGCCCTGCCTCACTCCCTGTACCTACACTGCTAGGCTCTGCCTCCCTCCCTGTACCTACTCTGCTGGGCTCTGCCTCCCTCCCTGTACCTACTCTGCTGGGCCCTGCCTCCTTCCCTCTTTGTACACTGCTGGGCTCTGACTCCCTCCCTGTGTGCGTACACTGCGTCCCTACCTGTACCTACACTGTTTTACTCTGCCTGCCTTCCTCCCTGTACGTACTCTGCTGGGCCCTGCCTCCCTCCCTATACCTACACTGCTGGGATCTGCCTCCCTCCCTCTACGTACACTGCTGGGCTCTGCCTACCTCCATGTACCTACTCTGCTGGGCCCTGCCTCCCTCCCTCCCTGTACCTACACTGCTGGGCTCTGCCTACCTCCATGTACCTACTCTGCTGGGCCCTGCCTCCCTCCCTCCCTGTACCTACACTGCTAGGCTCTGCCTCCCTCCCTGTACCTACACTTCTAGACTCTGTTTCCCTACCTGTACCTACACTGCTGGGCTCTGCCTCCCTCTCTCTACCTACACTGCTAGGCTCTGCTTCCCTCTCTCTACCTACACTACTGGGCTCTGCATCCCTCCCTATACCTACACTGTTGGGCCCTGCGTCCCTCCCTGTACCTATACTGCCGGGATCTGCCTCCCTCCCTGTACCTAAACTGCCGGGCTCTGCCTCTCTCCCTGTACCTACACTGCCGGGTTCTGCCTCCCTCCCTGTAACTACACTGCCGGGCTCTGCCTCCCTCCTTGTACCTACGCTGCCGGGCTCTGCCTCCCTCCCTGTACCTATACTGCCAGGCTCTGCCTCCCTTCCTGTACCTACACTGCTGGGCTCTTCCTCCCTCCCTGTACCTACTCTGCTGGGCCCTGCCTCCCTCCCTGTACCTACACTGCTGGGATCTGCCTCCTTCCCTCTACGTACACTGCTGGGCTCTGCCTCCCTCCCTGTACCTACTCTGCTGGGCTCTGCCCTGCTGGGCTCTGCCTCCCTCCATGTACCTACTCTGCTGGGCCCTGCCTCCCTCCCTGGGCTCTGCCTCCCTCCCTGTACCTACACTGATGGGCTCTGCCTCCCTTTCTGTACGTATGCTGCCAGGATCTGCCTCCCTCCCTCTACGTACACTGCTAGGCTCTGTGTCCCTACCTGTACCTACACTGCCGGGCTCTGCCTCTCTCCCTGTACCTACACTGCCGGGTTCTGCCTCCCTCCCTGTAACTACACTGCCGGGCTCTGCCTCCCTCCTTGTACCTACACTGCCGGGCTCTGCCTCCCTCCCTGTACCTACACTGCCAGGCTATGCCTCCCTCCCTGTACCTACGCTGCCGGGCTCTGCCTCCCTGTACCTACGCTGCCGGGCTCTGCCTCCCTTCCTGTACCTACACTGCTAGGCTCTGCCTCCCTCCCTGTACCTACACTGCTGGGCTCTTCCTCCATCCCTGTACCTACTCTGCTGGGCCCTGCCTCCCTCCCTGTACCTACACTGCTGGGATCTGCCTCCCTCCCTCTACGTACACTGCTGGGCTCTGCCTCCCTCCCTGTACCTACTCTGCTGGGCTCTGCCTCCCTCCATGTACCTACTCTGCTGGGCCCTGTCTCCCTCCCTGTACCTACGCTGCTAGGCTCTGCCTCCCTCCCTGTACCTACACTGCTAGGCTCTGCCTCCCTCCCTGTACCTACACTGCTAGGCTCTGCCTCCCTCTCTGTACCTACTCTGCTGGGCCCTGCCTCCCTCCCTGTACCTACACTGCTAGGCTCTGCCTCCCTCCCTGTACCTACACTGCTGGGCTCTGCCTCCCTCCCTGGGCTCTGCCTCCCTCCCTGTATCTACACTGATGGGCTCTGCCTCCCTTCCTGTACATATGCTGCCAGGCTCTGCCTCCGTCCCTCTACGTACACTGCTGGGCTCTGTGTCCCTACCTGTACCTACACTGCCGGGCTCTGCCTCCCTCCCTGTACCTACGCTGCTAGGCTCTGCCTCCCTCCCTGTACCTACACTGCTAGGCTCTGCCTCCCTCCCTGTACCTACACTGCTAGGCTCTGCCTCCCTCTCTCTACCTACTCTGCTGGGCCCTGCCTCCCTCCCTGTACCTACACTGCTAGGCTCTGCCTCCCTCCCTGTACCTACACTGCTGGGCTTTGCCTCCCTCCCTGGGCTCTGCCTCCCTCCCTGTATCTACACTGATGGGCTCTGCCTCCCTTCCTGTACGTATGCTGCCAGGCTCTGCCTCCGTCCCTCTACGTACACTGCTGGGCTCTGTGTCCCTACCTGTACCTACACTGCTGGGCTCTGCCTCCCTCCCTGGGCTCTGCCTCCCTCCCTGTATCTACGCTGCTGGGCTCTGCCTCCCTTCCTGTACGTATGCTGCCAGGCTCTGCCTCCGTCCCTCTATGTACACTGCTGGGCTCTGTGTCCCTACCTGTACCTACACTGCCGGGCTCTGCCTCCCTCCCTGTACCTGCACTACTGGGCCCTGGCTCCCTCCCTGTACCTGCACTGCTGGGCTCTACCTCCCTCCATGTACATGCACTTTTAGGCTCTGCCTCCCTCCCTGTATGTTTGCTGCTGGGCTCTGCCTCCCTCCCTTTACCTACACTGCTGGGCTCTGCCTCCCTCCCTGTATGTGCACTGCTATTCTCTGCCTCCCTCCCTGTACCTGCACTGCTGGGCTCTACCTCCCTCCCTGTACATGCACTTCTAGGCTCTGCCTCCCTCCCTGTATGTTTGCTGCTGGGCTCTGCCTCCCCCCTGTACCTACACTGCTGGGCTCTGCCTCCCTCCCTGTACATACGATGGCGGGATCTGAAGCGTAAGCAGTGATTACAAATAAAAAAACCTTTTTAGAGGTTGCCATGGGATTGCTTTTGGGGACCCCCCCAAGCAGTTGCATCGCCTGCACTCCCTGTAGTTACACCCTGTATGCAACCTTGTTCCACCCCACAGGTCTCTCCTGGTCTCTCTTATACCAAAGTATTCTTTCCCTCATGCCTCTATGTTGCTGCCTTACCTCAGTCTCTCTGAATACTATGTAATATCTGTATTACATAGTAACCAATCATCATTACATTGTTAGGTAGATAGACAGAAGAAGAGGAAAGTACTCTCTAATTATTGTGGGGCACATATGTGGTTTTGTAGTTTTTAAAAGTTAACTTTTTATTATAATGTTATAATTAATTAAATTATTAACCCAACAAACAAGACAAGAACATGCATGTATAATAAAAGAAGCTAACCCCAATTATCTGTGACCCAATAAGGTCAATTGTCCAGATCAGTGATTTTCAGCCTTTTTACCTTGCGACATACTAAATAAGATATTAAAATTACCAAGGCACACCATGAGATCCCCACAGGGCACAACACATTGGCCCCCACACGATAAAAAACAAACCTATTGGCCCCCATATACAAAACAATAACACTGGTGCCCACATGTAACAAAAATAAAATACATTTTCCCTTTGCATGGAAAGAAGAGACCAGTAAATATCAGTTGAACTGGTGGTGGCTGTAACCTGGTTTGGGCATCTCCAGATCTGGGAGCACGAACACTGAAAAACACTGCTCTGTAGGGTAATGTATTTGCTGCGAGCTTGGGAAAATATCATGGACAATATTGCACCTATCGTGATAAATATAACCTCAATCTGTGGGCAGTAAATGAGCTTATGGTTTCACTCCTGACCCTTGTCGGGTATCGTAGAGAAAAAAGCGATACGAATGTAAGGATGTCTGTACTTAGGTAATTGGAAACCTAAAGCAATGATTTTATATATATATATATATATATATATATATATATATATATATATATATATATATATTTGATGCACTCACCCAATCCACCAAGCAGACAGGGAAAGAAACGACCAGCACTCAAAACGAAGGTGAAAGAAGAAAGTTGTGTTTCACAATGAAAGCATGGTTATACAGACATTGCTACAGCTGACCCGACAGCCGTTTCTACCAGGGGGTCCTGGTCTTCATCAGGGGTGAAGCACAGTGATCTCTGAGGGCATATTTATACCGTTAAAAAAGGCGCCAGTACCTCCTTTCATGACCCAGTCAGCTGGTATGCCCAGCGGGGTCAGCGGTGACTGACAGCTGTGCTCACGGAGCCGCCGTCAGCGAGAGTGACGTCAGTAGGGGATTCCCCTGCTAAGTCAGTGTGTATGCAGCCGATGCGCTGTCTGTCCGTATGTAGAGATGTTCCGACAGAGCCTGATAGTAGCGCTGGTACACATAGCGCTGTGGAATGAGTGTCTGTGCGTGACGGAGCCAGATAGCTCCTTTGGTGCAAGGTTGGTGTGAAAAGACAGGGGCTGAATAGACAGAGGAGAACGTGATAAGTCAACTATGTGCAAATGTCGCTAGTGTGTCAGAGCGGCAAAGTATGAGGATCAACCCGCTGACTGTAGCGCCAGTCGACATCTGTAGTGTCAACAGGATTGACATACAAAATAATGAAATCATAAATCCACGTATTCATTGCTGCTCACTAGGGTACAACATAGGCAGGTGCACCCAGCTGTGCTCACCATACAGAAGCACACTATGGCGCTGTACGTGTGCCTAGTGTCTACTATAGTGACAATCAAATTAATTAATTAGTATCAATGTCCACATTACTTATGAAAACTTGCAGGGACTACAACATTAGGCTTGTGCATGCGGCGATGCTCTTCAGTTAAGAGCACACTCAGGCGCTGTACGTATGCCTCAATGTTTAGTGCTGTGAGGTTTATTGAATAACGTTAAGTTAATTATTGCTGTAGCCTAGGACTCAGTACGTGCAGCGATGCTCACTTTATGGAGCACACTCAGGTGCTGTACGTATGTCCTTAAGGCACAGTGATGGCATAATGTGGAACACAGTTAACATGGCACAGTTCAATGTTGCCATAGGAGTAATGTCAATGATGTCCTTATAGAAAGCATCCTAGTTTGAAGTCCTCGTTCAGTCCAAGTGGAGATAAGCAGTTGAGTTTATGTATCCATTGTAGTTCTCGTTGTAGTAGAATTCTGTCCCGGTCACCACCTCTTCTCAGAGGGGGGATGTGGTCGATGATAAAGCATTTAAGGTGGTTTATTTTATGTTGTTTTTCTTGAAAGTGCCGTGCTACTGGCAGGTTCTTTAATTCTGATGCTGTGGCCACACGGTCAAGGCTTTTTTTGATTGAAGAACGATGTTGTCCCAGACGTTCTTTTAGCATTCTGGATGTTTTCCACACATAAAGCAAATTGCAGGGGCATTTTAAGATGTATACGACATACTTGCTTGTACAGTCCAACCTGTACTTGCATTTGTAGTCTTTCAGGTCAATGGGATTAGTGAAGTGGTCTCCCACGGTGAGGAAAGCACAGTTCACACATCCTGTGCATTTAAAGACTCCTGGTTTCTTAGTGAGCCAATTATTAGTTTTATCAACAGTGCTTGTGCGGTCTGTAATTACCAGTCTGTCCTTCAGATTTGGACCCCTCCTATACGCGAATCTTGGTGGGCTGGGTAGCTGTGCTCCTACAGTGGGATTGCTGGAAATCAAGTGCCAGTGTTCTTGGATTTTCTTTTTGATATGATTGGATGCCAGAGTGTACGTGCTACAGAAATTGAGTCTGGTTTCTTTTGTTCTTTCTGAGCTGTTTTCAGTGAAGAGTAGGTCTTCTCTTTTGAGGAGGTCAATTTTTTTCAGTGCTTCATCAACATCCTTTTTGTGGTACTCTCTGTCCAGGAACCTTTTAGCCATCTGAATAAGGGCTTGTTCCAACTCTGAGGGGTCAGACGTGATACGGAGTACCCGCAACAGCTGCGAGTATGGTAGGCCCCTCTTCAGGGGATCAGGATGAAAGCTGCTGGCATGCAGTAACGTATTCTTATCTGATGCTTTGTTGTATATTGATGTATGCACTTTTCCATCAGTAAGTTTGATGAGAACATCAAGAAAGCTGATGGTGGTTCCACTGAAGTTCAAAGTCAGCCTGATTGTTCCTGGGATGGTGTTCAAGTATTGTGTGAAAGACAGAAGCTTCTCCTCTCCACCTGTCCACAGAAAGAATAAGAGCGACATTGCAGAGCTCCAGCAAACGGAGATCTACTCAAATCTCCAAACAACAGGCAGCGAACTGCTGACCAAACTTGAGAAGGAAACAGAGAAATTTAAAGACAACTTGCTTAAATTCAAAAAAATTAAATACAAACAAGTTAAACAGGACTATAAAGACAATAGGGTATATTCCTGGTATTCCCGCCTTGAAACAAGGAGACCACGTCCTCAATATAAACACGGGGGCAGCAGAAGACCACCAACCAAATTTACAGATTTGGAGAGCCACTCACAAACATCTGCTAGCGATTCGGACGCACCAACAACCAGGGGACAAGACAATCAATACCTGGAGAGATCAGAAAGAAACCGCCGGCCTCCAAAAAACCCTCTGTACCCACCCGTAGAGGTGGGAGGAAAAGACAAAAGAAAAGCATGAAACCTGCAGACAAATCAGTGATCTTCAACTTGTCACAACACATCCTAACGGAAGCAGAAGCCAGCCTTCTACATAAGGGACTCTCTTTCGTACCCACGATTAAACAAAATTCATTCGAGTGGCAAGTGGATCTATATAAATTTGGGCGGCAATTACGCTTAAAGGACTTCTTTTCCAAATACAGTGGAGGTACAGACCACAATGACCAACCTAACACCAAGGCATTAAAACGAGCGAGCACATTTGATCCTCCAGCGGCAAACCCATCAATCAGTACTTTCATGCGGATCCTAAAAAGGGACACTAATGCATTTGTGCAGCAGCAGAAAATCTCTTTTTCAAATACCAGCAGAGAAGAAAGGATGGCACTGAAAACTCTACAAAATGACAAGGATCTAGTAATTAGATCTGCTGACAAAGGGGGAGGAATTGTCTTGCTTGACATGGAGTACTACATTAAAGAAGCACTCACCCAATTGTCAGACACTCAATGCTACCAAAAGTTGGACTATGACCCGACCTGGCGTTACAAAAAAGAAATTGATGCAGTCATCAAGATCGGACTGATGAATGGATACATATCTAAAGAGACGGCGGAGTTCCTAACCCAGGATAAACCCAAGATACCCATCCTGTATACTTTACCTAAGGTCCACAAATCATTGACGGCACCACCAGGGAGACCTATCATCTCAGCTAGGGGCTCCCTATGCCAGCCACTATCGCAGTTTGTGGACATACATCTCCAACCCATTGTGAAATCAGGAAAAAGCTTCATCTCTGATACAACAGACTTCCTCGTCAAACTCAGCAAGTTCACAGACATACCTGCGGACACCCTGCTTGTAACAATGGATGTTGCAAGCCTGTACACAAACATCCCGCACGAAGTAGGCTTGGGAGCTAGCAAGAAAGCAATCCTCAGCAGCACATTGTATAACGGACCACCATCTGAGTATATGATCCTGCTCATGGACATCATACTGAATAAGAACTATTTTCTTTTTGAAAACCGTTTTTTTCTACAGAAACAGGGCACTGCGATGGGGTCCAATATGGCCCCATCGTATGCTAATCTGTGTATGACAGCTTATGAAGAAGAGCACATCACAGGTAACCGGATATACAGTAGTAACATACTGTTCTATGTCCGGTTTATCAACGACTTATTCTTTCTGTGGACAGGTGGAGAGGAGAAGCTTTCACACAATACTTGAACACCATCCCAGGAACAATCAGGCTGACTTTGAACTTCAGTGGAACCACCATCAGCTTTCTTGATGTTCTCATCAAACTTACTGATGGAAAAGTGCATACATCAATATACAACAAAGCATCAGATAAGAAAACGTTACTGCATGCCAGCAGCTTTCATCCTGATCCCCTGAAGAGGGGCCTCCCATACTCGCAGCTGTTGCGGGTACTCCGTATCACGTCTGACCCCTCAGAGTTGGAACAAGCCCTTATTCAGATGGCTAAAAGGTTCCTGGACAGAGGGTACCACAAAAAGGATGTTGATGAAGCACTGAGAAAAATTGACCTCCTCAAAAGAGAAGACCTACTCTCCATTGAAAACAGCTCAGAAAGAACAAAAGAAACCAGACTCAATTTCTGTAGCACGTACACTCTGGCATCCAATCATATCAAAAAGAAAATCCAAGAACACTGGCACTTGATTTCCAGCGATCCCACTGTAGGAGCACAGCTACCCAGCCCACCAAGATTCGCGTATAGGAGGGGTCCAAATCTGAAGGACAGACTGGTAATTACAGACCGCACAAGCACTGTTGATAAAACTAATAATTGGCTCACTAAGAAACCAGGAGTCTTTAAATGCACAGGATGTGTGAACTGTGCTTTCCTCACCGTGGGAGACCACTTCACTAATCCCATTGACCTGAAAGACTACAAATGCAAGTACAGGTTGGACTGTACAAGCAAGTATGTCGTATACATCTTAAAATGCCCCTGCAATTTGCTTTATGTTGGGAAAACATCCAGATGTTGTCTGGGACAACATCGTTCTTCAATCAAAAAAAGCCTTGACCGTGTGGCCACAGCATCAGAATTAAAGAACCTGCCAGTAGCACGGCACTTTCAAGAAAAACAACATAAAATAAACCACCTTAAATGCTTTATCATCGACCACATCCCCCCTCTGCGAAGAGGTGGTGACCGGGACAGAATTCTACTACAACGAGAACTACAATGGATACATAAACTCAACTGCTTATCTCCACTTGGACTGAACGAGGACTTCAAACTAGGATGCTTTCTATAAGGACATCATTGACATTACTCCTATGGCAACATTGAACTGTGCCATGTTAACTGTGTTCCACATTATGCCATCACTGTGCCTTAAGGACATACGTACAGCACCTGAGTGTGCTCCATAAAGTGAGCATCGCTGCATGTACTGAGTCCTAGGCTACAGCAATAATTAACTTAACATTATTCAATAAACCTCACAGCACTAAACATTGAGGCATACGTACAGCGCCTGAGTGTGCTCTTAACTGAAGAGCATCGCCGCATGCACAAGCCTAATGTTGTAGTCCCTGCAAGTTTTCATAAGTAATGTGGACATTGATACTAATTAATTAATTTGATTGTCACTATAGTAGACACTAGGCACACGTACAGCGCCATAGTGTGCTTCTGTATGGTGAGCACAGCTGGGTGCACCTGCCTATGTTGTACCCTAGTGAGCAGTAATGAATACGTGGATTTATGATTTCATTATTTTGTATGTCAATCCTGTTGACACTACAGATGTCGACTGGCGCTACAGTCAGCGGGTTGATCCTCATACTTTGCCGCTCTGACACACTAGCGACATTTGCACATAGTTGACTTATCACGTTCTCCTCTGTCTATTCAGCCCCTGTCTTTTCACACCAACCTTGCACCAAAGGAGCTATCTGGCTCCGTCACGCACAGACACTCATTCCACAGCGCTATGTGTACCAGCGCTACTATCAGGCTCCGTCGGAACATCTCTACATACGGACAGACAGCGCATTGGCTGCATACACACTGACTTAGCAGGGGAATCCCCTACTGACGTCACTCTCGCTGACGGCGGCTCCGTGAGCACAGCTGTCAGTCACCGCTGACCCCGCTGGGCATACCAGCTGACTGGGTCATGAAAGGAGGTACTGGCGCCTTTTTTAACGGTATAAATATGCCCTCAGAGATCACTGTGCTTCACCCCTGATGAAGACCAGGACCCCCTGGTAGAAACGGCTGTCGGGTCAGCTGTAGCAATGTCTGTATAACCATGCTTTCATTGTGAAACACAACTTTCTTCTTTCACCTTCGTTTTGAGTGCTGGTCGTTTCTTTCCCTGTCTGCTTGGTGGATTGGGTGAGTGCATCAAGTATTATCCCTCTATGGACCCTGCACCTGCATAACAACTAAAAGTGAGTGCCTGCCTGCCTTCTCTTTTATATATATATATATATATATATATATATATATATATATATATATATATATATATATAGTTACATTCCCCTGTTCAGGGGCAAACGCAGGATTTTCAGAAGGGGGTTTCCAGAGGGGCGGAGCAAAGCACGGAGATGGACACTTAGGTGACCCAGTATATGCCGGATCAGTTAAAGTATTATAGATAGACCAAATGTATATAAATAATAATATAAAAAATATATATATATACATACAGGGGCGTCAACAGCAGTAGACCCCTGGGCATAGCATTGTATTGGGGCCCCTACCGATCCTCCAGCGGTAGGGGTGGGGGAAACTTTGATGTCCCACGGGTGGTAGAGGTTATTATATCAGCCGCTCAGCATGTAGGGCTTGGATCAGTAAAATTCCACCAATTACCCCTTTACTGCACAGATGGTGGGAGAAGGGGGTAATGGGATAAATGAAGGGGCCCTGATACATAACTTCCAGGGTGGTAGAGGATGTTTAATATGCAGAGGAGGGGTGTATACATAGGGAAATATAGAATTATGGTAATGGGTGGTCCCAGAACTAGAAATAATAGCAGGGGGAACTTTGCACGGCGTAGCCGCTTGCCAAAAGGGGGCATGGCCTCATGGGACGGAGGCGTGGCATCACAAAAAGGGGTGTGGTATTACACTTTAGACCATACACAGTAATGCCAATTACACATTTTATCAAACTCCGTAATACCCATTACACATAAAGCCACATGCCGTAATTCCAATTACACATAAGGCCACACACCATAATGCCCATTGCACATTGTGCCACACATCATGATGCCCATTACATATTTGCCACCTACGTGCTCACTGCTAGGGGGTTCTTGCTTGATGGCACCATAGTACCCATTACACATGATGCCGCACACCATAGTACCCATTACACATGCCGCACACCATAGTACCCATTACACATGATGCTACGCACCTTAGTACCCATTACGCATGATGCTGCACACATAATGTCCCTTACACATGATGCTGCACACATAATGCCCCTTACACATGATGCTGCACACCTTAATGCCCCTTACACATTAAGCCATACATTATGCTTAATGCCCCCACATACCACTACTTGTAGCGTCCCTTAACCAATGCCCCCAAAAGTGCCACTTACTGTAAATTTTTATATGAGCATTCGCTGCTGCTGCAGGGAGAGATGGAGAGCGGTGCAGCTGCTTCTATGGGGAGAGGTGCAGAGCGCAGCGCAGAGCACACTCCCACTCCCCTCCTGGTGTCCCCTCTAGCCGAGTGGACATTTGAAATATTGTGCGCGCTGTTGTTGTGCGTGACGTCGGGGGAGCACGCCGGGCGTCGGCACCACATGATTAAAGGGGGGGGGCAGGCTGAGGTGAAAGCGGGGAGAAAAATTGGAGTGGAAGCTGCAGGGGTGACAGTCATTGACAGCTGGGCAGAGAGCAGGGGGCTGCCCGGCTGTATTCAGAGCACTGCAGGTCATGGCTGTTTGAAATAATACCCCTTTCACAACAGAAAATGAAGGGATTTACCCAGGAATATGGTCCCAGGAACATGCAGGGACATTCCCAGGCTGACCCCTTATACACCAGCCTAGTCCCTGCTATTTTCTGGTGTGAGGGGGAGAGACAACCACTCCCCTCTCCCTACCCCTCTTTAACCAACCAGCTATATCTTCGGAACCAACTGACCCATTTACATGAGACCAGTATCATATTGAAGAACTTTTGAGTTGGCTTTGAATGATTTTGGTCCCGTGAAACTGAGCTGTTTGGTTCCAGAGAAATCTGCCCTCAAAGAACATAAACAGTCATGAAATTAAATTTAAGAAAAGAAAAAAAATGGTTTAACCTCAATATCCCTGGAACCAATTAACCCATATAGAATAGAATAGAATCAACTTTATTGGCCATGTATGCTTGCGCACACTAGGAATTTTTTGTGGATTTACAGTGCAGCATCAAGCAGGGATGAAGGGGGGGGGAGAAGGCATTACATACATTACATTAAGACATTACATGTGGGGAACACATGCCCACCGAGTTGCACAGCCGAGTTAGGCAGCCATCAGCAGCGCCACTGGTCGCTGCAACAGCCAGGAAGGTAACATTAAGCAGAGACAGTACAGTTATCACATAGGGAGCACATACCCGCCAAGCTGAACAGCGCCTAGGCAGCCATCAGCGGCGCCACTGGTCACTGAAACAGCCAGGTAGGTATCAATACAAGCAGAGACAGTACAGTTATCACACAGGGAACATATTTGGCTGAGCTGCACAGCTCCTAGGCAGCCATCAGCGGCGCCATCTTGATCATGCTGCTCAGAGGAGGCAGTAATAATATTTGTATTTATGTAGCACTTTTCTTCCAAAGCTGGCACACCCTGCCAGCTTGTTGCTGGCGGGGTGTGCAACCAGAGAATGTACAGCATACAGGCTTTGCATACAGTGGGGGCAGAGGTATATGATGATGATCATGGTAAAGAAACCGTAAAACAAAGAGTAATACATAGCTTTCCTCAGCGGCTGAGATAGGGAAAAGCAAAAATAAAATATGGCAGTGTTTCGGTTTATGTCCCAATCTAGTCCAAACTCCAGTTCTAACTCATTGCTTGCTTTAGATGACTTGCTTCAGATGATGCCAGGCAAGCCTTGGCCAGGCTTTTCCAAATGTCCCATTTTAAAGGAAAGTTTGGGTCAGCTGGTACAGGGGGAGGGGTTGGTGTTTGCACACATTGCTCAGCTTATCTGATTAACGGTGGGGGATGTTGTAGGCTCCCAGTAACAAAACACATTCCCATTGCAGACTGTTCTTTTAAATGAAAAGCATCAGGTTTTGGAAAATGGCATTCATGTACCTGTACAGAGGAGATGAGAGATGGTTTTAAAACTTCATTCCAGTTCTAACTCATTGCTTGCTTTAGATGACTTGCTTCAGATGATGCCAGGCAAGCCTGGTATCCGATTGAAGGCCCAGTGATTTGGGTTCGACTGAGATCAACCTCAAGTGATGCCGAAGGGGGAACTGGCAGCCGTTGAACTGGGTGGGGGTCGGAATTAGCGGGTCGATGTTATCCTTTAGGGAAATGTTCCAGATTTGCCTGGCAGTATCTCCGGTTCCCAGGGTGCTAGAGACACTGGGCTGGGCTTGTTGGAAAGCCCCATCCCTCAGCTACAAAATGGGATAATGGGTGGTCTGGTGCACCCCCGGACCACCCCCTAGATTCGCCTATGGGTGTATAGTGGAGTGGGCTTATTATTCATAATTTTCTGGTGGGAGGACAGCTTGCTTGACTGCAGATATCTCCAGTTCCCAAAAGATTTCTTAGATTTTAATGGAATTGAAAACTAGAGAATCCCACCTACCAAACGGTATTAGGAACTAGGGGATCAGAGTTCAGGAGGCAGAGCAATCTGCCAACGAGTATATAAAACTACATACCAGGTGTGTGGAGGTGGAGCAGTAACCAGCTGCTGGAAAGCTGGTATCTCTGGTAGATACAAGCTACTAGTGTACTTCAAAGAGGGAGAGTCCCAGCTTTTGGAATGTACCCTCATAAAAACTCTGTCACACAGAACCTGAACTATCTGATTGGGAAGAGCAATTAACAGGCTTGGATGGGGACCACTGCTTTGAAGTCGGATATCTCCGGTTCCCAGGGGCCGATTTTTAAAATTCTTGTACCTATGGAAATAGGGGACCCTCAGCTTTCAGCTTCGGGCCTTTAGACTCCTACGCAGACCCCCCCCCCCCCCCCCGCATGCGCCACTGCTCTTTGAGCAGGTAAAGAACCACCGGTTATTAGAAACCATGCAGTAGTATTTATATTTCCTAATGGGTGACAGACATTCAAATTGCAGCAATTATTGCTGTTATTTCATTGAGAATGAGATTATATTTAATCTGTGCTTTAGGTTTCCAATTACTAAGCCCTGCCGAAGTACAGACATTCTTACATTTGTATCACTGTAATATGAATTATTATTTCTCTATGATTCCCCGACAAGGATCAGGAGTGAAACCATAAGCTAATTTACTGCTCACAGATTCAGGTTATATTTATCACATGATATGTGCAATATTGTTCTTTAGGTGACCTGCCCGATGTGTCCTGGGAAAACCTTGGGGGGTTTTGAATTTACAAAATTGCTGTAAAATTTCGTCTTATGCTGCACCAATGGGCCAAGATTGTAATTTGTTAAAAGCTCCACCATAATGTTAGAATGTGTTTGCATTGATACTCAATGACAGCAGGGGTGGTGTTGTATGAAACACAGAGCTCCTGACTTCATAGCTTGTGTGTGTTGAGGAATTCCACATCCGCACCTGAGGTTTAGCACCTATGATACATTTATTTTTTGTGTTCTGTGTATTTGTGTGTGTTGTAATGTTTTTGTGCGTGTGTTGTACTGATTGTGTATGTGTTGTGTGTATCTGTCCAATGTGTAAGTATGTGAGGTGTGCTTCATATATATGTGTTTGTGTATTTGTGCAATGTTTAAGTGTGTGTTGTACTGTTTTTGGGTGTGTGTTGTGTGTGTATCTGTCTAATGTGTAATTCTGTGAGGTGCGCTACGTATATATGTGTGTGTCTGTGTTCCTGTATCTGTCCAGTTTTTAAGTTTGTGTGTGTTGTACTGTTTTTGGGTGTATGTTGTAGTGTATGTGGGTGTGTATTAAAGTGCATGTGGTGTGTTATGTATGTGTGCGTTGTGTTGTGGGTATCTGTCAAATCTGTAAAAGTGTGAGGTGCGCTACGTATATATATATATATATATGTGTGTGTGTGTGGTGGGCTGTGGACCTTATTCAGCTCTGTTCATTCGCACAGGGACCGATGTTTGTCATGTGCGCAGCCGTATTTCTGCACATGTAAATGAACCCTGGCGTGCGAAGGGTGGGCAGGCGTACCACCATTTGCAGGGCAGGTTCTGATGGACTCGCAAGGGTGCGGGGCCGCATCCTTGCAAATCAACCAGAATAACCCCCTTTGTGTATGTATGTGGTGTACTGTGTGTGTAGAATGTAAACGTGTATACCACAGGTATACTGTATGTATATAAAGTCTCCACCATAATGTAAGAATGTTCATACTCAATACCAGCAATGACATCAGGGGCCTTATTTTGGTTCACTCTTTCTGACAAAATCCTTCTTAGATGGACAAAACCATGTGCACTGAAGGGGAGCATATGCAAAATGTGCAGAGAGAGTTAGATTTGGGTGGGGTTTTACTTCAAAGTGAGATCTATATTTAAGTGTAAAAATAAAGCAGCCAGTATTTTCCCTGCACAGAAACAAAATTACTCACCCAAATCTAATTCTCTCTGCACATGTTACATCTGCCACCTTGCAGTGCACATGGTTTTGTCCATCTAAGAAGTATTTTGTCAGAAAGAGTGAACCAAAATAAGGCCCTAAGGGCATTGGGGGCGGCATAGGGGCGTGTTGAGGGGAGCGGCCGAAATAATGAGGGAAAATGGCCGTAAATATGGGCGTACACGGGGGTGTGCACCAAAAATGAGCGGTGCTACTACCGCACGATCGCCTAAAGCACCGTTCATTTCGGACACAAAACAGCCGGCCGCCAACCGCCATCTCAAACCACCCCTACAGATACCGCATGCCAGCGTGCGCCTGGGTTTGCTAATTTACGCTGATTACTACCAAACACATACACCTGAATGTAATAAGCAATGCTGCAGTCTATTAAGTCCAAACCATGATTTCACTACCTGCAAGCCACACACAGCACTCAAACACATTGGAAGCTTATCTTTCTATACTTCTCGACATTTAAAGGTTTGTTTAATTTAAGGTAAGAATCTTTTTAAGACCTGCTTATGTATGCTAAGGTAGGTATTTGCTAAACAGTTAGACACATTCACTACGTGCTTTCATAGACTTTACACAGTAGCACACTCAATCTACACAAGTCGACATGTGTCAACGTGTTCACTCTAATACAAACATAGGTTTTGTATTTAGGATACAATAACATAAACCACATCTAACACCTACAAAGGATGTTTCAGCAATGTTTTAAGCCCATGCCCACTATTTTGCACACAATCTTTGTATAGTACCCAAAATACAGACCTGTACCACTATCTGATCTGCTATGAATTGGATTTTACTACACTCTGGATGTAAGATGCCACCAATCACATTATTGCACTCACATCTCTCTAACAAAGGATTCCTACATCTGCTTATGACACTGTAAAATCATATATATTTAAAAAGTTATACATGTTTGTTCACAAGCAATTTTATCATGTTTGGCCGATTCACACATCTTTTTTTAGGGAGGACACATATGCATTCCTACACAAATGTACCTTTTCACCCTTGTTTGTCTGCCTCACCCACTCCATGAGGAAAGCATTGTTCTGGACCTGCTTTTACCTACTACTGTAGGAGCTACCTCACCTGCACACAAACTGCTTTCTCACCTATTAAGTTGCTCTGCACATGTGCTGACACAAACTAATTAGCAGGGAAAAGTTGGATAGGAACATGGGAATGGCCATGGAGAGGGTTACACATGGGAAACTTCTACCACACTTCAACAAATGTTCAAAAATACCCTGGTCAGTAAGTACACATAAATGTAGTATTTGTTTCACACAAGAAATTACACATACAACAATTTTGTTTTAATTGGTAAAATAAATTTATTTGCTGTTCAGCATCACAGCTTATTTGACACTTTCATGTCATAAATCAAATAAACAAATAAAATAGACACAAAAATAAAAAAACAGCCAGAACAAGAGGTTGCATATCTCCAAACATGTGTTACCCTGCAAATGCAATGGTGAAAGAAATGGGGACACCAGAATACGTACTGCAACAACCAGGGTGAATACTAAGCAAGATACACACCACCAAAAATGTATCCTGCATTTGTAGAGGTCAAAATAAGAACTTTAATGCCCATGGCACGAAAATGGATCGATGGCCAACTCAGGAAGTGGATGTCCAGTGCAATTTAAACATTTGGGGTCCAACCACAGAGGAAGTGAACCAGGTCTCATTATTTGGGCCCTTTTTTCCCCCTTTTAGATGGGGCCTTTCGGACAGGGGCCTTTGGCTCAGCTGGCTTGCGGCGTCTTCCCCTAGTGGACACAGGAGGGTCAGCAGAGGTGGAAGGTTGGGGAGCAGCTTGGGGTGGGCCAGCAGATGGGGGATTGTCCCTTAGGGACCTGGCGGTGGTCAGCTGCTCCGCAAGAAGTTCATTCTGGCGGCTGAGGTGTTGGCCAATGCTTTGCATGCCACCCGCCAGAGTGTCATTAATGCGGTTCAAGGCCTCACACTGCTGCCTGTTTGTGGCCTTCCACTCCGCCAGAAATTCCCCAACCTGCTGCTGACGGATCGCAGCATCCACCCCTTGCTGCTCGATCCTCTCCAGCATCACCATCACGCTCTCATCCCATGTCTCCTGTGGCTGGGGCTGGGGGTGTCGTCTTGGTGGAGGCTGGACCACTTGCTCCACCTGTGGCTCTGCAGAGGAAGATGCTGCCGGTTCATCCTGGGTTTCTGCTTCTGCTAGGATAATAATTGAAAACAATGTCACCATCACATACGCACTAAAAAATATCTTTCAAAATACAATGCATTACTGTGACTTACCATCAAAAGCAGCAGCAAAGACCTCCGCCGGGAGCTCACTGTCCATATTGGAGATCCCCCTGACCTCGGCCACATCAATGACGTCCAAGGCGTCCTGCTCCAGGGGGGTATACTCCAAATGATCGGGCATAGGCCCTCTCCCGGTGGACATGCTGTGGTTGTACCAGTCAGTCATCTTCCTCTTCATTGCCGTTTTGAAGTCAGTCCACCTACAAGTTTAAAAATACAAATATCACCATGAGATATGTGCACCACTGTGCTACGTGACATTTCCTAGTGTGGGTGATCTTATGTTTTTTAGCCATATGTGTCCCACACACACATTAATGTCTCCATTAGGAGGCATTTCAGTGTCTCATCTCATTCATTCGGCCACTAAATGCACATACATAGATCACTATGCAGAAATGACATCATCCATGGCCAAATTATGCACCTCCACCTGTTGTGAAACTACACATTCCACCATAGCTTGACAATGTGGTTATTATGGAGTAATTTAACTATGGGATGGCATACTGGGATGTGTAGTTTCTCACCAGCTACATGTGCACAGTTTGGTCATTCTTGTTTCAGTAGCATCATATGGAACATGTTACAACAACTCTTTCAAAAACACACTTTCTCTTGTCCCATCACATACTTCACATGAGCAGAACTGTGCCCATAACCTCACATCACACCAATGGTACATGTTTCATATATCAATGTGGGTTATTAGACATGGTTGTGTTCACATGTGGCATTGAAGTGTAGCACTATCTACAAACACCTTTCTATTATTCTCAAAACATACATGTAACATATGTACACACATATGACATTATCAGGGGGACAAACACCAGGGCTATTTTTCAGCAGGCTCCAGCAGGAACTGAGGCCCTTATTCTAGTTCACTCTTTCTGACAAAATATTTCTTAGATGGACAAAACCATGTGCACTGCAGGTTAAGCAGGTGTAAAACCCCACCCAAATCTGATTATCTCTGCACAAGTAACACCTGCCGTGCACATGGTTTTGTCCATCTAAGAAATATTTTGTCAGAAAGAGTGAACTAGAATAAGGGCCTCAGTTCCTGCTGGAGCCTGCTGAAAAATAGCCCTGACAAACACACTTGCCTTTTCTTCACCGCTAGCCAATCTCTGACCACTGGTGACACCTGGTTCACTTCCTCTGTGATCTTGTCCCAAAGGTTTCTCCTTGCACTGGCACCCGGCTTCCTGGTTGCCAATTCTATCCATTCGCGTGCCCTGGGCACTAGAATTCGCAATTCTGCCTCTACAAATGCAGGGTTTCTCTTTCTGGTGGTGGTATCCTGCTCAGTCCTCACCCTAGATGTTGCAGCTTGTTTTCTGGTGGCCCCAGTTCTCTCACCATGCACCTGCTGGGTCACACCTGTTTGGAGAGATGCAACCTCTTGTTCTGGCTGGTTGCTTGGCCCTTGTGGAGCTGGTGGCATTGCAGTAGTGGCTGATATTGAGGGGCCCCCTTGCTCTTGGGTCCTCCTTGTCCTCTCCTGCTCCCTCTGCCTCAACCTTTCAAGCAAGGATTCTGCTCTTGCTCTCTGGAGAGCGTCCTCAGCTGCGGAATCGTCTGAACTAGACATGTTTGCAGCAATTCTGGCCTGCATCTGACTGAATATTTATATGTTAATCTCCCGCCATGAACAAGGGGGCGTATATTTTTCCCCGCAATGTAGTTGCTCATTTACGCCGATATTTCCCGCCGATAATTGCCGCTTAAATTACGCAGGTCTCAACGCACCTGATCAATCACCTGTATATGCACATACACAGGTTGTGGAGCATTGTGTGCTACATCGTGAAATGTGTGCACCTGTCATTCCAATGATGAGTGTTGTCAGCTGGTATATGTTGGAGTTCGTGTATGCTTTGTGAGTCACATTTCAAAACATCACGTTATAATGCTTTCGTTACATATGTAATGAGTATGAAATTGTCATACACCAACATGTTGCATTGTGCCCCTTTTACCAGCGTCTTTATTAGTAGACGGTTGCGTGTATTATTTTCCGCACACTGTATATACAGTACGTCTCTCCATGTAAATCGGTGTATTGTGCCCTTTTAGCAGCGTATTTATTAGTAGACGGTTGCGTGTATTATTTTCCGCACACTGTATATACAGTACCTCTCTCATGTAAATCGGTGTATTGTGCCCTTTTAGCAGCGTATTTATTAGTAGACGGTTGCGTGTATTATTTTCCGCACACTGTATATACAGTACGTCTCTCCATGTAAATCGGTGTATTGTGCCCTTTTAGCAGCGTATTTATTAGTTGAGGGTTGCGTGTATTATTTTACGCACACTGTATATACAGTTCCTCTCTATACATTGAATGCATGCTGTTGGTTATGGTGTGTGTATATCGGAACGGTCCGCGTAAGTTTCTGTTCGCATCCAGTTTGTTAATGTAAGAAGGATTAATAAAGTTAATACCAAACAAACAATTTTTTACACCAATCAGCAAGCACCAAAAGTGATATATGTACCTGCAATTATTAACTGCGCCATTGCCACTATGACTTCAACCAGGGCTAGGGCGTTTTCGACACAGGAGCTGTTGGCCTTGGTTGAGGTCATGGACCGTCACCTGGGGCCCAGGGGCCCATATGTGTCGAATATGGACAAGCGGCGGGCATATACTGCTGCCCGCCGCCTAATATACTCCCGGACCGGCGTCCGCAGAAGCCTGGGGCAAGTTGAGCGGCGCTGGTCTGACCTGCGCCGGCGGCAGCCAGTGTTGCTTTGTACACTTCGCCGCCATATTGCCCGATGTAAGTTTTTATTACTAGTATGTCTGCGTTTTTTTGCAAATGATTTCTGTACTTTTTATAAATATGTTCCTGAGTATGTGGGTGTATAGGGGGTGTATAGGGGGTGTATAGGGGGTGTATAGGGGGTGTATAGGGGGTGTATATGGGTGTATAGGGGGTGTATATGGGTGTATAGGGGGTGTATATAGGTGTATAGGGGGTGTGTATAGGGGGTGTATATAGGTGTATATGGGGTGTATAGGGGGTGTATATAGGTGTGTATAGGGGGTGTATATAGGTGTATATGGGGTGTATATAGGTGTATAGGGGGTGTATATGGGTGTATAGGGGGTGTATAGGGGTGGGTTTAAGTAGTTGCTCAGTTTTTGGGTGTAGCATATCAATTAGTTTGCATGATAAATGTCTGAAATATAACAGCAATGATAATTTGGAAGGTTATGAGCATGACTAATGTGAATTTTTCTTTCCCCCTTTTTTATGAAACCCAATCTTCGATTTCTATGACATCAACATGAACATTTCAGCACGGGCAAGAGCCCGCATAGAAGCCCGGGACCAGGCAGCCCAGGAGCAGGCAGCCCAGGAGCAGCCGGAAGAGGAGGAGGAAGAGGAGGAGGAAGAGGAGGAGGAAGAGGAGGAGACAATGGGTCAAGCTGGGGCCCACCAAATTTCGCCATCCCCTTCCCCCACCCCCTCCCCAACCCCCAACCCCACCCCTACCCCCACCCCCTCCCCAACTCCCACCCACACCCCTACCCCCACCCCCTCCCCAACCCCCACCCCCTCCCCAACCCCCACCCCAACTCCCACCCACACCCCTACCCCCACCCCCTCCCAACCCCCACCCCCTCCCCAACTCCCACCCCCAACCCCCACCCCCTCCCCAACTCCCACCCACACCCCTACCCCCACCCCCTCCCCCACCCCCTCCCCAACTCCCACCCACACCCCTACCCCCACCCCCTCCCCAACTCCCACCCACACCCCTACCCCCACCCCCTCCCCAACCCCCACCCCCTCCCCAACCCATTTCCAACCCCCCTACACCTCTCCACCACCCACCCCCAAACCTCTCCAATCCCCACTCACACCCACTACCAGTATCCCAAGTCCTATCCCATCCCCCTTGCTCCTGACCCCCCCAACCACCGCACACCCAACCAGCGGCGAGCAGGATGGCTCAAGTAGCCGTAAGTAAATAATGTGTCTAATGTTTACCTACACATTTCTACACATAAACAATCACAACAACCACATATGTGTATCCAACATCAACATTAGTTGCAACATATCACTGCAGGGCGAGCATGAGGTGTGGCCTGTCCTTCTCCAGGAACAAGGGTCCCCTTGGTGGTTTTTTGGAGTGTGGCCATGCCTCACCCCTTGAATAATTGACATAACAGTACATCCAATGAGATATCCGACATTAATGGTGTTGTAGTTATGTGGGTCCAGGTGTTGGGTAACTCCAGTTCCCAGCATGATGTGCAACATAAATTTATAGATTGTTTTGTTAATAGTGTGTGAGGCCATGCGGATGCATGCTTTACAAACATAGCTTTAGGCCTATAATTTGTACAGCAATGTCCTAAATTTAAAATAGTAAGGAGTGCTTAAGCCGCAACAATGTCAGAACCCTTAAATAGCACAGCCTAATTGTGAGGTTAGAGGAGAGTCCCCCAAAACCAAACTAACAATTGGGATACAGCATACATTCATCCAAGAAGGAGTAATTTAATTAATGTTATTTACTATGTACAGTATGTGTGTGTTAACATATTATTTTTTAGTACTGTGTTTACAGCAGACCCATCTTCAATGTAGTTTAAAAATGTATGTGGCCTTCACACATAACTCACAACTTTTTATTATGTACAAATACAACAAACATTTGTGTATGTTATATATTAATTTTTGTTTTTTATCCCTTCACTACAGACACTGAACAGCACCAGGAGGAGGTGGCCAACATCTTGCAGGAGATATTCCTTACCCTTTTTTATTTAAATCTTCTTTTTTTACGTTTGGAGGGCCGCATTTAATTTATTTTTATCCCCCCCCCCCTTATTATGTTTGTTCGTAATAAAAGTTTAAGTTCAGTTAGAAGTTGCCTGTGTTTTTAATAATAAATACGTTAGAGGGCTTGTAAGGGTAGGTACATACAGATGTGTAATGTAAGTTATATTTGTAATTTGAGGTGAGGGGTAATGATTGATGTGTGAATGTGTGTGTTTTTGAGTAAAATAACACATAGTGAAAATGCATGAATGTTTAATGTTGTTAGATTAAAACATCACACATAACATCAGGGTAGGTATACATGTTACACATTTTGGACAAACTAATTATGGACATAATTTAGTACATATACAGAAAAACCAACATAACTTGATTTAAAAGTAACAGCAATATGGGGACACATAGATAGTGATTAAAATGCCACATTAGAACATAACAAATATACATGTAATGAGGGTTAAAATGTTGTTTTATTAGGGTCTTTATTAAGGTAGACAATTGAGTTAATAGAAAACAATAATTGAATAACAATTAGAATAATTAATTAATTGTCTGATTTGTAGTTGAAAGGCAAGATTTGCAGGTCCATATATGTGAAGGGTATGCCAGCGTGCACAGACGTACGCTCACTCTCACGAGCGGTGACATAAGCTGAGTTTTCCATTGAAAACAATAGGGACCCGTCCGTGCAAGCTGGCGTACGCTCAGATCTCCGCAAGAAGTCGGTGGGAAGACGGACGAGAGACGTCCGTAAACGGTGGCGTACGCTCTGTTGTACGCCAGTTGTCGGAGTGTAAGGGCTGGTCCGTCCGTGTACGTTGGCGTACGCTCAATTGTACGCCACTCCCCTTTGACGTTGTTTCTGGCCGTACGTATGCGGCTGAGTTGTGGGTGGACTTAACCCCAACGGCCGCGTACGGATAGCGTACGTTAATAGGGAACGTACGCACGTTTGGCCGCACCGATCAGAATAACCTCCTAAGTGTGGTGGTGTTCATTCGTCATCTGTTTTTCCAGATCATCAATTATTTAGATATAATATTTAGTGCAGCAGCAAACTTCCCCTTTTCCCTTTGATTACTAACATTTGTTAGGTTGCTGACATTATACTAATAGAGGATATCTGGTTGCTATGGGTTACAGTACATCCTTGCTTCTCACATCATGTTATTAACCAGGTCTGATGGAGAGCACATTGTGTAATAGACGAATACTAACATCCTCCATAATATATATATAGCGGCACAGTAACAGTATACACGTTACTATGACACAGTATATAGTGATATAACCTGCATGTAGACTGAAGGACGGTGATCTAACAATATCTGTAATAACCATGTATGTTACTAGTAGCTGTCCCCAGAACAGGGGAATAGAAGCTGATCTGGATAAATGGGATTCTGTTACCGATTGTATAACTATAGACTTTGTTTCTCTTTAATACTTTGTACATTCTTCTACATGTTACAGATAGTTAGGTGGTCCTGTAATGGTAACCAATAATAAAAAAAACTTTAAAAAAAAATAATTTTCATTCTGCAAAAGGATTACTGATATTCTTTATATATCTTTATTACGGGTTGGGATCGATTGATAGAATGACATTTGGTCGAATGTCATTATGTCGACACCACTAGGTCGAATGGTCAAAATGTCGACATGGGTTTATGTCGACCTTCCGACTATGTCGACTGCCATTAGGTCGAATGGGGTTAGGTCGAATTGCTCTTTTTGGGTTTTTTTTGGCCGAAATGTCAACAGTGTCGACATGGACACTGTTGACATAGTAAATCGGACCCTCGCATCGCTCGCTTCGCTCGCGATGCTTCGGGCACGGTGCCTCGCTGCGCTCGGCACACTATTTTATTCTCCCACCACGCCCTAGTGGATGGTAGGGCATGAACCACCGCCTGTCGGCACATGTCGGCACAAAAAAACCCCAAAAAGAGTAATTCGACCTAACCCCATTCGACCTAATGGCAGTCGACATAGTCGGAAGGTCGACATAAACCCATGTCGACATTTTGACCATTCGACCTAGTGGTGTCGACATAATGACATTCGACCAAATGTCATGTGACAATTCGACCGTATCCCCTTTATTACTGGTGCTGAAATACAAACACAGAGTCTACCTGCCAATCAGGGATTGCTCAGTACAAGGAGAGATACATTATATTCCCTGCTTGCTGTGGTCCTTTCTTGTCTGCTGTCCTCCAGATGAAACTCAGACTAAATCAGTTGCTATGACTGTGAGGATCCCGGGGTCACGCGTGTAATTAATTTCGCCTAGTGGTCATCTCCACCTTGAGAAAGGCAGCGATTAAAGCACTGCATAGTGCCCCAAGGTCCCACGGTTCTCGGATCACGCCGTAAGCACGAATCAGCAAGGTACAAAACACACTATGTGTATATATTATAAGGGCACGGTAGTGCCCTTATATTAAGGCTGAATCCAACAAATGGATTTTTCCCATAGGGAACTTTTCGGATGGGGGCATGGTGTTTGAGGGACTGCACCTCAAAAGTGACTAGGCGTACTGAGCTGAAATTTGGCATGTACGCGTAGAATCGTCAACCGGTGCTGCGTGCCAAATTTCAGGGAGAAATATGAAAAAATAACCAATTGGGAGCGATCTAAACTTCCAACTGTCAGTTTTTTTCTGACACTCCAGAAATGACAACTTGTCACCCATGTTAGTCTATGAGGTTTTTTTTGGGAAGGCATAACTCAGGGTAGAGGAACAATTGAGACTTGGGGTTTGTTTTATTAGGTAGATATTGTCCCAGTGGAGTGCCTTTTGGGGTTGAGGATTTTCAGATACTGTAGGTACAGTTTTTATTAAATTTAGTGAAACGTCCCCCATTATAAAGATAGGAGCCCCAACTTGTTGCGCATGCGCAGTGCGTCCAATAGGGGGAGTACAGTCAGGTGTACCAAGATGGCCGACGGAGATGCGAGGGGCTAGACCTGCTGCCGCCCGGCGCTGCCTACAGGGGGGAGCCCGCAGCCCCGCAATCCCTCCAAGGGGACAGGAGCCAAAAGGGTAAAAACACCCACCCACCCACAAGAATAATTGCGCCGCAGACTCGGGAGGGGAAGCTTTCTGGTTTGCCTGTTTAAAACACGCAGCTCCCGGCCGCCGCGCGCGTACACACACTGACATGAGCCCGTGCTGCTGCGGCGCTCATGTCAGTGTGTGTATGCGCGCGGCGGCCGGCAGCTGTGTGTTTACACAGACAAACCAGAAAGCTTCCCCTCCCGAGTCTGCAGCGCCGCGGGTGCAAGTATTCTTGTGGGTGACTTGTTTTGCTTAATGTGTTAGTAAGGCTGGTACTGGGGTTGGTGGTGGGGGGACCCGCTTTATGTGCCAGTGGTGTAGCAGAGCCGCAGCTGCTGCATGTCAGTGCATGGCCCCCCTCACTGTCCCCGTGTGTCCCCCACCCCCCTCACTGCCCCCGTGTGTCCCCCCATGTGTATGCTGTGCCCCCCATGTGTATGCTGTGCCCCCCCCGTGTGTATGCTGTGCCCCCCCCGTGTGTATGCTGTGCCCCCCCGTGTGTAAGCTGTGCCCCTCCAGTGTGTGCGCTGTGCCCCCCAGTGTGTGCGCTGTGCCCCCCAGTGTGTGCGCTGTGCCCCCCCAGTGTGTGCGCTGTGCCCCCCCGTGTGTACGCTGTGCCCCCCCGTGTGTACGCTGTGCCCCCCCGTGTGTACGCTGTGCCCCCCCCGTGTGTACGCTGTGCCCCCCCCGTGTGTACGCTGTGCCCCCCCGTGTGTACGCTGTGCCCCCCCGTGTGTACGCTGTGCCCCCCCGTGTGTACGCTGTGCCCCCCCGTGTGTACGCTGTGCCCCCCCCGTGTGTACGCTGTGCCCCCCCGTGTGTACGCTGTGCCCCCCGTGTGTACGCTGTGCCCCCCCGTGTGTACGCTGTGCCCCCCCGTGTGTACGCTGTGCCCCCCCTCCGTGTGTACGCTGTGCCCCCCTCCGTGTGAACGCTGTGCCCTTTAATATTATTATTATGTTTCCTGCCCAGACGCTGACCACCCCATGGTACAGCCGGGACTAAGACGCTTCCACAGCCTGCGGACCAGATTGAAGCGCTTCCTTGAGATGTCTCCGCCACCGGGAAGGCAGAAAGAAGCCACCCTGGTCATCAGAGGAGCAGCTGCACCCAGGTAAATACGTCCCCCCACTGTCCCTGTGTGTACGCTGTTCAACCCCCAGTGCCCCGTGTGTACGCAGTCCCCCCAGTGCCCCCATGTGTGTGCTGTTCGCCCCCCAGTGCCCCCGTGTGTGCTGTTCGCCCCCCAGTGCCCCCATGTGTGCTGTTCGCCCCCAGTGCCCCCATGTGTGCGCTGTTCGCCCCCCAGTCCCCCTGTGTGTGCGCTGTCCGCCCCCCAGTCCCCCTGTGTGTGCGCTGTCCACCCCCCAGTGTGCCCCTGTGTGTACGCTATCCGCCCCCCCAGTGCCCCCCTGTGTACGCTGTTCGCCCCCCAGTGCCCCCGTGTGTACGCTGTTCGCCTCCTTGTGTACTCTGTCCCCCCCTGTACTGCAGCTGCACTCAGGTAAATCCGTCCCCCCACTGTCCCTTTATGTACCCTGTCCCCCCAGTGCCCCTGAGTGTACGCTCCCCTCCCAGTGCACCTGTGTGTACGCTGTCCCCACCAGTGCCCCCCATATGAACTGTCCCCCCCGTGTGTACGCTGTCCCCCCGTGTGTACGCTGTCCCCCCTGTGTGTACACTGTCCCCCCTAGTGCCCCCCTGTGTTTACGCTGTCCTCCTCAGTCCCCTCCCCCCGTGTGTATGCTGTCTCCCCCAGTGCACCCCCGTGTGTATGCTGTCCCCCCCAGTGCACCCCCGTGTGTATGCTGTCCCCCCCAGTGCACCCCCGTGTGTATGCTGTCCCCCCCAGTGCCCCCCCCCTCCGTGTGTATGCTGTCCCCCCCATGCCCCCCCATGTGTAGGCTGTCCCCCACCAGTGTCCCCCCCCTGTGTGTACGCTGCCCCCCCCAATTCCTCCCCCCTGTGTGTACGCTGCCCCCCCAGTGCCCCCCATGTGTGTGCTTCCCCCCCAGTGCCCCTGTGTGTGTGCTGCCCCCCAGTGCCCCTGTGTGTATGCTGCCCCCCCAGTGCCCCTTTGTGTACGCTGTACCCTGTGCCCCCCGTGTGTATGCTGCCCCCCCATTGCCCCCATGTGTACACTGTACCCCCCATGTGTACCCTGCCCCCCCATTGCCCCCCGTGTGTACGATGTCCCCCCCAGTGCCCCCCTGTGTGTATGCTGTCGCCCCCCCATAGTGCCCCCCGTGTGTACGCTGTCGTCTCCCCAGTGCCTCCCTCGTGTGTTCGCTCCCCCCCACATTGCCCCCCGTGTATACGCTGCCCCCCCCAGTGCCCCTGTGTATGCTGCCCCTGTGCGTATGCGGCCCCCAAGTGACCCCGTGTGTACGCTGTACCCTGTGCCCCCTTGTGTATGCTGTCCCCCCATGTGTACGCTGTACCTGTTCCCCCCGTGTGTATGCTGTCCCCCCATGTGTACACTGTACCCTGTGCCCCCCGTGTGTATGCTGTCCCCCCCATTGGCCCCCGTGTGCACGCTGTCCCCCCCGTGTGCACACTGTCGTTGTCCCCGGTGCCCCTTGTGTGTATGCTGTTGCCCCTGTGTGTGTATGCCGTGCCCCCGTGTGTATACGCAGTCCCTCCTCCAGTGCCCCCCATGTGTACGCAGTCCCTCCCCCAGTGCCCACCCCATGTGTATGCAGTCCCTCCCCCAGTGCCCCCCCATGTGTATGCAGTCCCTCCCCCAGTGCCCCCCATGTGTACGAAGTCCCTCCCCCAGTGCCCCCCATGTGTATGCAGTCCCTCCCCCAGTGCCCCCCATGTGTACGCAGTCCCTCCCCCAGTGCCCCCCCATGTGTACGCAGTCCCTCCCACAGTGCCCCCCCTATGTGTACGCAGTCCCTCCCCCAGTGCCGGCCCATGTGTACGCAGTCCCTCCCCCATTGCCCCCCCATGTGTACGCAGTCCCTCCCCCAGTGCCCCCCATGTGTACACAGTCCCCCGTGTGTACGCAGTCCCCCCAGTGCCCCCCGTGTGTACGCAGTCCCCCCCAGTGCCCCCCGTGTGTACGCTGTGCCCCCCCCAGTGCCCCTCGTGCGTAAGCTCTGCCCCCATTATGTGTACCCCGTGTGTACATTGTCCTCCTTTAATGCCCTACAGTAAAGCGTCTACTCTCTGGGTGTCATGCTCATTGCCAGGGGTTTCGTGGGATGGATGTCTTGCCTGTTGACAGGGGTTTCATGCACTGGGACGGGTGTCATACTCAATGCCAGGGGTTTGTTATTCTTGTGGCCAGGGGTAATGCTCATTGCCAGGGGTGTGTTATCATTAAACATTTAAAAAAATCTAATTGTATTCTTTCACTGAAATTTAAAATTTTAAAAACTTTAAAAAGTTTAAAAACTGAAAATGACATGCCATGCGTTCCATAGGTCTTCCATTAAGGTACACTGACTAGCAAAGCTAATGACCGGCCAGTAGAGACACACTTCAAAGAATAACCACCAATTATGTACATTAAGGTATCTTATCATTGACCAGGTACCTGAAACGATCCGGGGTGGTGATCGCAATAACAAATTTCTAAAGTTAGAGGCAATGTGGATTTATAAGCTAAACACTGTGTCCCCTAAGGGGTTAAATGAAAGGATAGCATGGAACACACTAATGTAAATTAAATGACGCATCACGTAGTTTTGCATTATCCTGAGAATCTATGTTTCTGTAATTTGCAGTTCATATTTGTTGTATTTGTCTTTGGTTTTATTATTGTCCAACTCTGTATTGTAAACATTGGTATTTGTGTATTTTTATGTATTGTAATTTATTATGTGTATACATGTGTCCCTTTGCCTGAGGTCTGCTAAAACACGCCCCCCGCCTACCACATGGGACTGAGGCTGATCTGTGATAGTACCCCCTTATGGGTGGACTCCAGACACCCGCATTGGAGTTCAGGAATCTAGAAATCCTTCAATTGGGTTAACAGGAAATCACAGAATAAAATGAACTTCCTAGAAGTGGAATCAAGATCTACAACAATTCTTTTTCTTATGAGAACGTCTTGACTTTCCAGGGGGGGGATGGAATCTTTAAATCAGAGAAGCATTTTTAAAGCATCACAGGACCTCCAAAGAAGGGAGTGATGTCAAAATCATAATCTGAGTCTAGATCGAGAGAAAGAGTTGAACCCTTCTTTGTCGACCTGGATCTCTGAGATAACATACTGCAGAAGAACCACCACATATTGAAGAGCTGGAATATTGAGCAGAAGTTGAAACTTGTGAACTGGAAAGTCTGAGCGAATGTGTGAAATACACGGTCCGGTTCTTCTATTCCGGGGGATTGGAAAGGAAATTGATGGGGATAAAGTTGAAGAGGCAGATATCATTTAACAGATGCAGAATTTTATTGCTCTCTCCTACAAAGGAATATTGCGGTTTCTGGCGAACAGCTTACTGCGTTTACAGTCAGTGGTGCGGTGCACAGAAATCAATAGTAAACACTTCAACATACCAGAATTTCTAGAACAGGGGTACCCTTGCTAAAATACTGGGACCTGACTCAGAATACGAGCATACATGTCACTACTTAGCGTACAACCAACACAGGGTGAACTAACAACGTCATTATCTCTAACATGTCAAACAATCAGCACTTATCCGAATAACACAGGTATGCGTCAGATCCGATAACATGCGACTCGGGATACTGGTACCAAACAATTGTCCTGAACCCGAATTTAGGATTCGGCCTGGGCCCAGGAATTAATGTCCAATTCCCCGGGGAGGTGTCTCTAAGGGGTTCCCAAGGGGGATGAGGAAATGTACAGTCTCCAATGAAGTAAGGAGGCCTCCGGGCCCTTATAGTGGACGAGTTTCCTTACTGGGAGAGTGGTGTTAGAGATGGGTGTTAAAGCCGACTGGATGAGGCGAGGGCCTTGGCCTGGCGGGTGTGAATGGGAGGTTAGCTATAAGGTATCCGGGCTGTGGGCGACAGGGCTGTCTCTTAGCAGGGCACTGTTCTAATGAGGCCAGACTGGTGTGGGTGTAACCCTTCAAGGCCTCACGGCCTACTCACGATTTGATGCCTTCACCCCAAGGGGTTGCAAGATGGCGGCCACTCCTCCTCCCTCCTGGTCTTGCAAGATAGCGTCCATCTCCCCTGGGCTCTCTGCGGCTTCAATTGAGGGGGGTCTTGCAGGGTGCGACTCTCCTGGCCGCTGGGAGGGTGTCAGCTCCGGCAGCTGGGTCTGTGTGTGGATGTAGTGCGGGTGACGGCAGCTGAAGGGAAATAGTGTTCCCTGTGCCGCCCGACTGGCTCTCCCCTCCGCGCCGGCTGATGGGGTCAGGCGGGGGTCACAGCGCGGCTCTCCGGCGCTGGCTCTCCCCTCCGCGCTGGCTGATGGAGTCAGGCGGGGGTCACAGTGCGTCTCTCTGGCGCTGGCTGATGGAGTCAGGCGGGGGTCACAGCGCGTCTCTCCGGCGCTGGCTCTCCCCTCCGCGTTGGCTGATGGGGTCAGGCGGGGGTCACAGCGCGACGCTCCGGCGCTGGCTCTCCTCGTTGCCGGCTTCTCTATCTTCCCCCTCCTGTCAATCACCGCCGGGGGTTGTAGGCGTCCCGCTCTGTGGTGTGGAGGTGGCCGTCTCTCTCTCTCTTTACTGCCGCTGCTGTACGCTCCTCCCGGTGTCTGTGTCTCACTCCAGCTCTTTCCCCAACGCAGGTCTCCTCTCCTTCCATCCGCGCAACGCTGGAGACCCCCCCTTCCTCCTTTTTCGTGCCTCCCGGCGACCTCTGACCTCCCTTCCTTCCGGCCTCTCCACGCGCCGTGCTGCCCACCAATCAAGGCCGTCCTCGCCGCAGTCCATGGTAAGGGACATCCACCCCCTCTCCCGGGTGGGGTAAATTTTACCTGCATCAGGCAGTGGGACCCGTTGCCGGGTGCCACAAATGAACATCTATAGTGGATAATTATGTACACCCCGATTCTTATATCCTTGGGTACAGACTTCAAAGAGCTGGGGTTCCTGTGAGTTTTGGAAGCCTTACCATGTTGATCCTTAGAAACTTGATTTTGCGTGGATGACTTGGATGACCTGTATGTGGTGTTTTTTTAAGCACATCTTTTAAAAATGGCTTCAGTAAAGGTTCTCAAGCTCTGCAGCACGGGATTATTTGACTGTAGAATAAGGATCCAACTATATTTGTTAGAGTAATACCATAGGCAGGGTTTGACTCTTTCACGGACATATATCGGTGAACTAGGGTAATGTATTGCACTCGGTCTCTGTCAAAGTAAATAGGAGATGAAACCTCAGAGGATGAGTCCCTTGACTATTCTGAAGAAGGAACTACTGGTGAGACAAAGCAATGGGGACATGCAGATAGGCGTCTTGAATGTCTAAATACACCATGTAGTCCCCTGGTTCCATTGCTAACACAATAGACCTGAGAATTTCCATGCAGAATTTTGACACCTTCACTGTTCAGTGACTTCAGATTATCACAATCCTGCCTGGACTCTGTGTGTTTCTCCTGTCATACCTGCTTGTCAGTCTTGTGTATCTCAGCCTGCTGCAGCAGGACTACCATCTGATCTGAGCCTGTGCTAGTAATGAGCACCTGGGTGAGCTCTGACTCAGCCATTAACTCTATAGTTACCAGTAGAATGGAATCATGCAAGTTCCCTGTTGGCCTCATCCAGAGACTGTTCCCGGTATTGCCATTCCCAATAACCGGCTGTCCAATCAGTGTTGCTCTGAGAGGTTATCCTCCGGCCCTGCATGGACACCTTGCTTGTGCATAGTCGCTTCTAAACTCCATGCTGAAGGAGCTCTCCCTGAACAGGCTCCCAAGATCTGAACCACCCTGGCTGCAGCTCCTGTGACCTCTAGCACTTGCACCTGCGTGCACCAGTTTCTGCAACTGTGACCACTTGCACCTGCGTTCACCAGTTCCTGCTTCTGTGACCACTTGCACCTGCATGCACCAGTTTCTGCACCTGTGACCACTTGCACCTGCGTGCACCAGTTTCTGCACCTGTGACCACTTGCACCTGCGTTCACCAGTTCCTGCTTCTGTGACCACTTGCACCTGCATGCACCAGTTTCTGCACCTGTGACCACTTGCACCTGCGTGCACCAGTTTCTGCACCTGTGACCACTTGCACCTGCGTTCACCAGTTCCTGCTTCTGTGACCACTTGCACCTGCGTGCAGCAGTTCCTGAACCTGTGACCACCTGTACCTGTGTGCACCAGTTCCTGAACCTGCATGCTCCAGTTCCTGCACTTGTGACCACCTGCACCTGCGTGCACCAGTTCCTGCACCTGCGTGCTTCAGTTCCTGCACCTGTGACCACCTGTACCTGCGTACTCCGGTTCCTGCACCTGTGACCACTTGTATCTGCATGCTCAAGTTCCTGCACCTGTGACCACCTGCATCTGTGTGTCTTAGTGCCTGCACCAGTGACTACCTGCACCTGTGACTACCTTCACCGTTGCAGATCCCAGCTATCCGCACCTGTGCCCTGGTTGCTTTCATCCCACGCTTCCAGGCACCAGTGCACAAGCTGTACCCACTCTGTGCTTCCCGGCACCTGTGCTCCAGTGGTCCTACTCCGTGCTTCCCGGCACATGTGCTCCAGTGGTCCTACTCCGTGTTTCCAGACACATGTGCTCCAGTGGTCCTACTCCGTGTTTCCAGACACCTGTATTCCAGTGGACCTACTCCGTGCTTCCCGGCACCTGTGCTCCAGTGGTCCTACTCCGTGCTTCCCGGCACATGTGCTCCAGTGGTCCTACTCCGTGCTTCCCGGCACCTGTGCTCCAGTGGTCCTACTCCGTGTTTCCAGACACATGTGCTCCAGTGGTCCTACTCCGTGTTTCCAGACACCTGTATTCCAGTGGACCTACTCCGTGCTTCCCGGCACCTGTGCTCCAGTGGACTTACTCCGTGCTTCCCAGCACCTGTGCTCCAATGGTCCTACTCCGTGCTTCCCGGCCCATGTGCTCCAGTGGTCCTACTCCGTGTTTCCAGACACATGTGCTCCAGTGGTCCTACTCCGTGTTTCCAGACACATGTGCTCCAGTGGTCCTACTCCGTGTTTCCAGACACCTGTGCTCCAGTGGTCCTACTCCGTGTTTCCAGACACCTGTATTCCAGTGGACCTACTCCGTGCTTCCCGGCACCTCTGCTCCAGTGGACCTACTCCGTGCTTCCTGGCACCTGTGCTCCAGTGGCCCTGCTCCATGTGCATTTCAGCTTTGGGAGTATAATTACAAGAACGGCCAGTATATCGAACGTGCGGACACACTGCCCTTTTTTCCGATATGGGCCCGTCCAGTTGGATGAATAATGAACAACACTGAACATTCGACCGACCGAGTATGGATGGTTTTTGTCCGGTTATCGATCGTACAGCAGGAATCGGGACAGCGTACACACCTATACAATCGAACGGCCGTTCGTCCCAGATTGGAGGAACGGCCCGCAGATTGTATAGATGTGTACCCAGATTTATTCTTGTAGTCTCCTAATCAGATCAGTAAGGTAACCAGAGGTGACTGAATAATATCATAGGTGATTAATAACACTATTACCTCCATGCAGCGTGCATCACATCTTCCCCCATGCAGCGTGCCTCACACCTCCCCCCATGCAGCATGCCTCACATCTACCCCATGCAGCGTGCCTCACATCTACCCCATGCAGCGTGCCTCACACATCCCCCCAAGCAGCATGTCTCACACCACCCCAGCACCTGCCCCCCATGCAGGGTGCCTCACACCTCCCCCTATGACAGTGTATTAAATGCACTCCATCACTTCTCCCCTGTGCAGCATGCATCGCACCTCCTCCATGCAGCATGCCTCACACCTCTCCCCATGCAGCGTGCCTCACACCTCCCCCTATGACAGTGTATTAATTGCACCCCAGCACCTGTCCCCCATGCAGCATGCCTTACACCTCCCCCCATGCAGCATGTCTCACACCTCCCCATGCACTTCTCTCCTGTGCAGCATGCCTCACACCTCCCCCATGCAGCATACCTCACACCTCACCTCTACCATGACAGTGTATTAATTGCACCCCAGCACCTGCCTCCCATGCAGCATGCCTCACACCTCCCCATGACAGTGTATTAATTGCACCCCATCACTTCTCCCCTGTGCAGCATGCCTCACACCTCCCCCATGCAGCATGCCTCACACCTTTCCCAATGACAGTGTATTATTTGCACCACAGCACCTGCCCCCCCCTGCCATGCCGCATGCCTCACACCTTCCCCCATGCAGCATGCCTCACACCTCTCCCAATGACAATGTATTATTTGCACCCCAGCACCTACCCCCATGCTAAGCAGCATGCCTCACATCTCCACCAATGATAGTGCACCACAGCACCTCCCCCCCGTGCAGCATGCCTCACACCTCCCCCATGACTGTGTATTAATTGCACCCCAGAACCTCTCCCCACGTGTAGCATGACTCACACCTCCCCATGACAGTGTATTAATTGCACCTCTCTCCCCGTGCAGCATGCCTCACACCTCCCCTATGACAGTGTATAAAGGCCCATACATACACCACGATGTGTCACTTACGACACATCGTTAACGACCATCGTTCATTTTCTCCCTTGAAGGGAAAATTGAAAGATCAGAAATTTTGAGAAGAAAGACAGCAAACGATTGTGTACGATGGACGATAAACGACGAACGACAACGAGCGACCTTTGGTCGTTGAAAACATATTGTCAAGCAGTCAATCACAAATAAATGAGCTGTCAATCACTGAAATGGGCTGGGCTGAAATAGGGCTGGATCACTAGAGTGAATAAATAAGCTCAACCATTTTGAAATCTCTGCAGTTGATGCTCTGTGCTAGTTCAGTGAGGATTCCTGCTGAACGCTCTTGCAGTGCTATCTAGCTGTTCTTTGTTTCTGGCTTGCCTTTAACAAAGTGTGATTTTCTGCTATGGTTCCCTATCGCTTTAAAGTGATGGCAGCATATGCTGGAGTTGCTTTGTTAGCTGACAGGGAGAGTTCGCAGAGACGGAGGAGGATTCGGTCGTGTTGGGCGAAGAAATGGCTCCAGAAGAGGGATTCGCTCTCTCACATGGTGCTGCTTTCAGAGATCCATGTGGACTGTCCTGATGACTTCCGGAATTTTCTGCGCATGGACGATGCCACGTTCACCGAGTTGCTGGGACTGGTGAGGCCGCACATCCAGAAGCAGGATACGCGGATGCGCAAGGCGATTCCTGCTGAGGAGAGGCTGATTGCTACCCTGCGATTCCTGGCGACTGGCAGGTCCTTGCAGGATTTGAAATTTGGGGCAGTGATTTCACCGCAGGCTTTGGGCCTCATTATCCTAGAGACCTGCAAGGCTATATACACCGTTCTCCGGCAGCAGTATTTCCGGGTAAGAAAAAATGACTTATTGTATGTGTTGTCCCTAAATGTGATATGCAGCACACCTTTTATATTTTAGTTTATGTACACCATCGTTATCCTCCTGTTTTTAAATCACTACATCCAGCTCTGTCTATTTTCCCTCCAAATGTGAACAGTGCTTTCCCTCCATCTGATTATAGTAGTATGTCCTCCAAATGTGCCTCACTGTGTCCCAATAATTTTGATTTGATTGTACTGCTATGTACCCCCCCCCCAAAATAATTTTCCACACCCCTTGTTATGTTTTCATTTACAGTTTCTTGTATGTGAACGTGGTTTCAAATGTATGCAGGCTATCTGGTGCAGTTTCCTCTATGTTAAGTTAACATGGTATGCAGCCAAACGCAGAAGAAACTGCTCCAGATAGGCCAAATGCATTTGCAGCAGCCTGGTGCAGTTTACTCTACGTTAACATGGTGTCAGCTTGGAGTGCACAACGGTGCAGTTTTGGAGACATATACCTGATGTTTTTTTGGTTTCTTATCACAATTGTTTCTTCTTCTATTGCAGTTGCCCTCCTCAGAGGCAGAGTGGCTCCAGGTTGCTGCCGAGTTTCAAGAAAGGTGGAATTTCCCCAACTGTGGAGGTGCGATTGATGGAAAGCATATAGAGGTTATTCCACCGCTCAATTCTGGGTCCTTATTTTACAACTATAAGGGCTACTTCAGCATAGTAATGATGGCCATTGTGGATGCCAATTACAGGTTCCTCTATGTGGACGTGGGGAAGAATGGCCGTGCATCTGATGGTGGTTCCTTTAAGGACACCTTATTTTATGAGAGGCTCATCTCTAATAACCTCCATCTGCCTTCACCCTCACAGTGCACAAATGGAATGAACTTTGTGTTTGTGGCTGACGAGGCCTTTGCCTTACAAGCACACGTCATGAAGCCATATGCAAAAAGGGGGCTAACACATGAGCGCAGAATTTTTAATTATAGACTTTCCAGAGCACGCAGGACAGTGGAAAATGCATTTGGTATACTCAGCAATCGTTTCAGGGTCTTCCATACAGCCATCAATTTAAGGATGGACAAGATTAACTGGGTGGTGTTGGCGTGCTGTGCCCTGCACAACCTCCTGCGTTCCAAGACAATGGCCCATCAACCCCCATTTCAGCCAGAACCACCAGAACATCTTCAACCACCAAGGCAAAGACTTGCAGAGGGCTTTACTGCATTAGGGCGTGCAGGGGCTACAGTGATGCCCTCTGCCGAGGCCAAAACAGTTCGTGCCCAGTATACCACTTACTTTAATGGGGAGGGGGCAGTGCACTGGTAGGATGATGTAGTGTGAGTATTGTTACATGGCTACTGTATTTTCTTTGTTTGAAGTCCGAATTACATAAAGTTCAAAAGTGTATCTTTATATACATTTAAATAAAAATCTGAAGTGAAATATCTGAAGCAATATAATAATTTAATCTGTCTGTCAGATTTTGACTGGCGCTGCTGTTGCTGACCCGGACTCACCCTGGGACCAGGTGATCACCAGCAGCAGCAAATGAACAGCGCTGGGTGAGCAGCAACAGCATTGGCGTAGCTGCTGCTGTTCACGGGGAGCTGTATTCACCATTAATAATAGTTATTGTAGGGCTATACTCCCACATACATGTATCCATGTTTTTCCCATAATATATCCCAAACTCTCCAAACCCCTCAACCCATCATATCAACCCTGCACCATGAATTTCTTTCCATGAAGAATATAAATACAAGACACCTTTTTGGAAAGAAATGTTTATACCTTTCTTTTTTTTTAGATCGAAATGTATGTTAACAAACATTTTTTGGACTGGATTCATTGAGCATACCAGTCCACTGAGTGCCACCGGAACAGAGACTATGCCCATAAGGATAAATAAAAAGGCATACCTGCAAATTTGAAAACATCATTCACAGAAACAGTAAACATAAACTTGGGTCATGAGGACTAGAGCAAAAAAAAACCCATAGTGGCCTTGAAAGAACACAAGAAGTCAGAATGTCCAGGAACAAGGGCAACCTGAAGTTCAAAATTATCACTGTGGTACAACATTCCTAGGCATCCTAGAAAAATAGGCCAAGAGTACACACATAACAAGTTGGGTAAACAACTAAACTACAAATTCAAAAAATCTGGCTCATTGCCTTGGAGTGCGTCCTGCGCATTCATCCAAGCCGAGTAGCTACCACAGGGAACAGTGGAAGCTGGAGAGGTGTTCCGCGACACAGTGTGTGACACTGGCTGTTGTGGCGGAGTATTTGGTGTTGGTGGAGATGCAGGATAATATGGGAAATTTGGGGGTGGGAGAGGTGGCCAATGTAACGTTTGTGATGGCAATATGGGGCTCTCTGGCAGTTTGCCATTTTGAGCACATATTAGCGCATCATAAACAATGCTTTTGAACCGCAGACGTTGGAAAGGATCCATCGCCTGCAGTTCACTGGCGATGTTAAAGCCAAAATTTTCATGCTCATCTGGGGGCTTCTGTAGGACCGCCTCCGCATGCTGCAGAAATTGTTCTGCCTGCGTCGGTCCCGAGTTCAAATTCTTTGCAGCCACACGACGTCTTCTGGTTGGCGGTGGACGCGTCGATGGAGGAGGAGAGGGTTCCACGTTCCCAAGTTCAAAATCACTTTGCGGACTAATGGGGAGTTCCTGGTCACACTCAGAGTGTGCATTCTGTAATAGAGAAATAAGTAAATTAATGATGGCGGGCACAAATATGATGTTGGACAGTGATGGGTAACTTTGACACTACAGATGTTTCTGAACTACACATCCCAACAATACCTGGAGTGTCAAAGTGATGGATAACATCACTGGTGAAGGGTGTGTTTGTCCTATGTGTATCTACTTACCAGATCTTCACTGCCCACTGACTCCTCATCAGGCTCGTCAGGCACCACCGACATCATGGAGCACGTGGACTGTGTCCTGGGCTCTTCTTCCAAGGTGAACAGTAGCAGGCTGTAATACCACAGTGTGGGCCTTCGGACTTCATCAGCCCCTGCTCCGGACCGCTGTGACTCCTTCAGAAAGACTGTTCTGAAATTCTGGATCTTCCGCTTCACAAACCGCAAGTCAGCTTCATTGTTTCTGTCCTTACAGTAGTCAATGAGCTGCTGGTATGCCTTTGCTTTTTTATCCTTATTTGCATAATCTTTTGATGTTATTTTCCAAAGGCACTCATGAGACTGGTACATTTCAATGAATCCAGTCCAGTGGTCCTGTTCACTAATTTCCAAGGACATCTCTGTAAAATAACCAAATTAAAAAACAAATTATAACATAATACCTTTTGAAAACAAATACGCTAAACAAAATACATCATTAATACAAAAACTGCTCTAGCAGCACCACCACATTACACATATGGCTACAGTGAGACATGGTTACCATCGATATCATTAGAGCAACGGGTCATTGATAACGTCTGGCATGTGATGACCATCAATCATGTAAGTATCAATTGACCATCATTTGGTTTACACCAATCAAAACATGCAGGCATGGCTTCATGGGTATTTGGGTGCCAAGATAGATAGGATCTGTCCCCCCGCCTCTTGGGGGACAAATAATTATGCTGTACATCTATGTTGGAAAATCATCAACATCAGCCATAAACCAAAAATGATTACAATCATCGATGGTTGATGGGCATCCATACCCAGCACCCCACCCCAGGAAACATATATGTACAAACAGGCAGACATCCAGCATGGGCACTGTGCAAACCCAGCACCCCACCCCAGGAAACATATATGTACAAACAGGCAGACATCCAGCATGGGCACTGTGCAAACCCAGCACCCCACCCCAGGAAACATATATGTACAAACAGGCAGACATCCAGCATGGGCACTGTGCAAACCCAGCACCCCACCCCAGGAAACATATATGTACAAACAGGCAGACATCCAGCATGGGCACTGTGCAAACCCAGCACCCCACCCCAGGAAACATATATGTACAAACAGGCAGACATCCAGCATGGGCACTGTGCAAACCCAGCACCCCACCCCAGGAAACATATATGTACAAACAGGCAGACATCCAGCATGGGCACTGTGCAAACCCAGCACCCCACCCCAGGAAACATATATGTACAAACAGGCAGACATCCAGCATGGGCACTGTGCAAACCCAGCAACCCACCCCAGGAAACATATATGTACAAACAGGCAGACATCCATAACCTCATTAAAAGCAGGACTCTGCTCTGCAGCCGCCACCACCAGCACCCCTGCACCCCACCCCCGGACAAGCCGTTCAACTCACCACAATCAAATATGGAAACTCCCCTGCCGTGTGCTGTGCTTCGCTGTGCTCCACTGTGCCTCCACTGCGTTATGTGCTCAGGAAATGGCGCCTGGGCGGGTCTTGGGAGTGGCTAGGTCGTCCGCAGTCGATGGTCAATCATCGGTGACCATCGTTCAACACCAGTCGCCCTGCACGATGGTAACGACCATAGCCAAATTGACCTGCATGCATGGACGATGGCTATGGTTGTTAACGACCAACGGGTACGCGCACCATCGGTTGTCGGCCATCGTTGATGGCATACACAGTACACGATGTATAACGATTCACCTCAAAAACGACTCTGAGCGACGTCCTTCATGGTCGTACAGGGAGGTGAATATAATGGAATCGTTTATCGTCGTTTGCCTGGTATCGTCTAGTATGTATGGGCCTTTAATTGCACCCCAGTACCTCCCCCCCCCCATGCAGCATGCCTCACACCTCCCCCATGACAGTGTATTAATTGCACCCCAGCACCCCCCCATGCAGCATACCTCACACCTCCCCCATGACAGTGTCTTAATTACACCTCAACACCCCCCCCCCTGTGCAGCATGACTCACACCTCCCCCGGTGCAGCATGCCTCACACCTCCCTGCATGACAGTGTGTTAATTGCACCCCAGCACCTCTCTCCCCCTGTGCAGCATGCCTCACACCTCCCCCCATGACAGTGTATTAATTGCACCCCAGCACTTCCCCATGACAGTGTATTAATTGCACCCCAGCACCTCTCTCCCCCTGTGCAGCATGCCTCACACCTCCCCCCATGCAGCAGGTTTTGACGAAGTCTCTGGTTGCCTAAGAGAGGAAACGCGTCACTTCCTCTAATACAGCAGATGAAGCAGCCACCCACCCACGCCCCAATCCCTTGTTCCAGTGCTCTGGGCCTTGTAGCACACTGACTGAAGAGGTTCCTCTGCCTCCCACCTCCCCCAACCAGCTCGGCAGCTGCACAGCACGGACATCCACGGCAGCCAGACTCTGCCACATATTCCTGCCCAGCCTGAGCGTGGCACAAGGAGGGCTCGGCCATTTGCATTCCTCCTGTAGTGGGACAGGTGAGCATGTAATTACAGCTTCAGGCAATACCCTGCACCATGTAAATGACTGATATACATTACAGTGCTCTCGCTTCCATGTCTAATCCATCCCAGCTGCAGTAACAACACGTCTGACTGCTGCTTGCTGTAATAAGCTCACTGACCTGACCAACTACTGCTACTAGAACAACCAGTTACCCCTACCCTGCCAGAGCCAAAACCGACAGTTATGCCAGACTTTACATATATATGTTATTTTATGCCTTGAAAACGGGGTCGCGCCACCCCGAAACGTCCGAGCACCATTAAAAGCACAGTGCCGCTGCCTGTATTGCTGTTAAGGACTACAAATCTTCCCAGAGGGCACCCAGGGTGGCTGCATATATCAGCAAGTGCCGGGCTGAACCATAAATGTGTGTGTATATGTATATATATAGTATATATATATATATTTGCAGCAGGTGTTCAGGCCAGCGCACATCTTTACCAAAGATCTTTCTTAAGATCCCATGCGCGTTCCTATGGATCTTTTGTTAAATCTTCTGATCTTTCGTGCAGCATGTAAGATCAGAAGATTTAGCAAAAGATCCACAGGAGCACGCATCCGACCGATATCGGCCGATTTTTGACTGATTATCGGTAAACATTGGATATATCAGGCGATTTACCGGAAATTGGCCCAAAAAAATCGTCTAAAGTGTGGGCACCTTAAGAATTTTTTTAAACCGTGCCAAGGTTTTTGTCTGATTTGGCCCTTGTGGTCAACCCAGCTGGTACTTGTGTATTATCTGGGCACCCGATTTTGACATCGGGTCGGAAAAATCGGTCGCATCGCATCGAATACGACCAAATCACATGCGATGCGTTGCGTCCGATTCGACCCGATTTTACATTGGAACCAATGTTAAATGCCCCCCAGACCCCATTTTTAATTGTATACCCACCCTGATGGGTAATTACTATGTGAAATGCCCCCCCCATTGTTAACGCCACGATCAACGTGAACCCGAAGCGTGGCGAGCGCAGTGGTTTGCGACCTTTTCATACCCCCACTATTCACGTCGGCGTGGAGTTGATTTTATATAGTGTGGTGAGCGCAGCGAGCCGCCGAGCCCAAAGCGTGGCAAGCCCCGTGAGGGGACGCAGAATATGAGCCTGAAGTGTGGCGAGTGGAATACGCTTCGGGCTCGTATTCCACGTCCGCTCGCCACGCTTTGGGCTCGGTGGCTCGCTGCGCTCGCAAACACTATATAAAATCAACTCCACACCGACGTGAATAGTGGGGTATGAAAAGGTCGGAGGACGTGTACCGTCGCCGCTCGCCACACTTCAGGTTGGCGTTAATGGTGGGGTGACTTTAACAATGGGGGGGGCATTTGACCTAATAATTAACCATCAGGGTGGGTATACAATGAAAAATGGGGTCTGGGGGACATTTAACATTGTATAAAATGTAAAATCAGGTCTCGGTTACAATTTAACATTGGGTCCAATGGGAAAATCGGGTCTGTTGCATCGCATCGCATGCCATTATAATGGCATGCGGTGCGACCCCAATTTTTTTATTGTACGGGAAGCTCTTAAAAACCCCGAAAATCGGGTCGGTCGGGTCTGATCGCATGCCTTAAGTTAAGGTATGCGATTTTAGCATCGGGCGCCCAGATAATACACAAGTACCACCCAGCGATTTGTGTTTGTCCCCCCTGTGCAGCATGCCTCACACCTCCCCCTGGATAATGTGTTAATTGCACCCCAGACCCCCCCCCCCTCATGCAGCATGCCTTTCACCTCCCCCCCATGACAGTGTATTAATTGCATCCCAGCACCTCTCCCCCATGACAGTGTATTAATTTCACCCCAGAACCTCTCCCCCCATGCAGCATGCCTCACACCTCCCCCCATGACAGTGTATTAATTGCACCCCAGAACCTCTCCTCCCGTGCAGCATGCCTCACACCTCCCCCCCATGACAGTGTATTAATTGCACCCCAGAACCTCTCCTCCCGTGCAGCATGCCTCACACCTCCCCCCATGACAGTGTATTAATTGCACCCCAGAACCTCTCCTCCCGTGCAGCATGCCTCACACCTCCCCCCATGACAGTGTATTAATTGCACCCCAGAACCTCTCCTCCCGTGCAGCATGCCTCACACCTCCCCCCACGACAGTGTATTACTTGCACCCCAGCACCCCCCCCATGCAGCATGCCTCACACCTCCCCCCATGCAGCATGTCTCACACCTCCCCCATGACAGTGTATTAATTGCACCCCAGCACCCCCCCATGCAGCATACCTCATACCTCCCCCATGACAGTGTATTAATTGCATCCCAGCACCTCTCCCCCATGACAGTGTATTAATTTCAACCCAGAACCTCCCCCCTCATGCAGCATGCCTCACACCTCCCCATGACAGTGTATTAATTGTACCCCAGCACCTCTCCCCCCATGCAGCATGCCTCACACCTCCCCCCATGACAGTGTATTAATTGTACCCCAGCACCTCTCCCCCCATGCAGCATGCCTCACACCTCCCCCCCACGACAGTGTATTACTTGCACCCCAGCACCCCCCCATGCAGCATGCCTCACACCTCCCCCATGACAGTGTATTAATTGCACCCCAGCACCCCCCCATGCAGCATACCTCACACCTCCCCCATGACAGTGTCTTAATTCCACCTCAACACCCCCCCCCCCTGTGCAGCATGCCTCACACCTCCCCCCATGACAGTGTATTAATTGCACCCCAGCACCCCCCCATGCAGCATACCTCATACCTCCCCCATGACAGTGTATTAATTGCATCCCAGCACCTCTCCCCCATGACAGTGTATTAATTTCACCCCAGAACCTCTCCCCCCATGCAGCATGCCTCACACCTCCCCATGACAGTGTATTAATTGTACCCCAGCACCTCTCCCCCCATGCAGCATGCCTCACACCTCCCCCCATGACAGTGTATTAATTGTACCCCAGCACCTCTCCCCCCATGCAGCATGCCTCACACCTCCCCCCACGACAGTGTATTACTTGCACCCCAGCACCCCCCCATGCAGCATGCCTCACACCTCCCCCATGACAGTGTATTAATTGCACCCCAGCACCCCCCCATGCAGCATACCTCACACCTCCCCCATGACAGTGTCTTAATTACACCTCAACACCCCCCCCGTGCAGCATGCCTCACACCTCCCCCCATGACAGTGTATTAATTGTACCACAGCACCTCCCCACATGCAGCATGCCTCACACCTCCCCGCATGACAGTATTAATTGCACCACAGCACCTCCCCACATGCAGCATGCCTCACACCTCCCCCCATGACAGTGTATTAATTGCACCACAGCACCTCCCCACATGCAGCATACCTCACACCTCGCCCCATGACAGTATTAATTGCACCACAGCACCTCCCCCCATGCAGCATACGTCACACCTCCCCCCATGACAGTATTAATTGCAACACAGCACCTCCCCCCATGCAGCATACCTCACACCTCCCCCCATGACAGTATTAATTGCACCACAGCACCTCCCCCCATGCAGCATACCTCACACCTCCCCCCATGACAGTATTAATTGCACCACAGCACCTCCCCCCATGCAGCATACCTCACACCTCCCCCCATGACAGTACTAATTGCACCACAGCACCTCCCCCCATGCAGTATGTCTCACACCCCCTTATGACAGTGTATTAATTAATATTTAACAATGCAGATGGTCAATAGTACAGGCTGTTTCAAACATTTAAATAAGATATGTGGTCAGGAAATGTTAATAATTCATAAATTCTCATGTGGTGGACCAACAACAGAAAATTACAATAAAAAGTAGCTTTCAATGAGTCAGTTTTAAAACAAGCGAAGTATTAAAAAAACACATATAAGACATACAAATGAGAGTGGTGCGTGGGTAACACAGCACATGCGGGACAACCGTGTGTAAGAAACTGTAAATAAATAAATACTAGTAAATATATACAGGTTCCCCTGTTGTATGAAACACCAGTAGCGTCTGTGTTAATAGAATGTTTTAAACATTTGTATCCAGCTCATAATGTAAGAAAAGTATCATTTATTGTAGGAGAGCATTTACTTAATAGCAATGTAAATCCATTAAATAGTCTTATATCCAAATAATGGAGGTTATTCTGGCTCCCTCCTTCCGTCAATTTCCTTCTTAGATGGACAAAACCATGGGCCTTATTTTGGTCTATGCGTACTTTCCTGAATTCTTTCGGATGGCGTTTGTTAGCCATCTGCGCATGCGTGGGCAACGCTATGCGCATGTGCCACGCATGGTCTCCGTTCTTGTTCGCACTAATACCGTACAGAAATGTGCACCGCATTCACTCGTGAAATATGGGCGTATTATGGGTGTCATTCGGAACTACACAGGGGCGTAGTTTCAAAGTGGGCTAAACTGGGCGTAAACATGGGCGTACACGAGGGAGTGCACTAATTCTGGTACGCGTGCATTCGGACAGCACACTGAATGCACGCGAACCAAAAGGCTAGAAATATGCGGTGTCCATAAGCAAGTATTTATTTGCGGACACCACTCGGTCATGCGCTAGGCATTCGGAACGCCCAATCAGTACGGGCGCACCTGAACCAATGTCAGCTGAACACAATACAATCCACTCCTTTACTCATTACTCATTAATTACTCTTGTCATTGCTTCAATTAGAACCATTGCAGCTTAAATGGACCATTACTAATCACACAAATATATGATGCATTTTGACACACATTTACACTGCAAGCAATGGACAGAACTTCCTATCACTAATATAAATATACATTCACCAATAACATTGGTGCGTACGGGCAGGTTCCCGTCCGTTCTGACGCGGTAAGACCGTGCATACACTGGAAGACCGTGCAGAATATGTGTGTGTCCACCGCACACGCAAAGGTTTGGATGTCGTCCGTAAACACGCCCACTTCTTAAAGAGTGAGTCCGTCCGAATGCGGAGGACCGGTGGGTGTTTCTTTGTACGATGTCCGCACAGCGTGGCGCGCGGACCGCTCCGAAATAAATCGGAAATATACGCACCAACCAGAATAACCTCCCATGTGCACTGCAGGTGGGGCAGATGTTACTTGTGCAGACAGAATTAGATTTGGGTGGGGTTTTACTTCAAAGTGAGATCTATACTGCAGTGTAAAAATAATGCAGTCAGTATTTACCCTGCACAGAAACAAAATAACTCCTCCAAATCTAATTCTCTCTGCACATTTTACATCTGCCCCACCTGCAGTGCACATGGTTTTCTCCATCTAAGAAGGAATAACAGTGAACCAAAATAACCCCCAATGTAACATCATAATAATGTAACAACTCTGCCTGATTGGATACATAGTAGGTTGATTAGTGAGTCTCTAATTGGGTCAGGGTTAATTGGGAAGAGCTCAGTGTATATTGAGTTGCCAATACCGATCTGTGTCCCAATAATGTAACGCCACCGCTTAAATACGTTCAGAGTATATTAGTTAGTAAGTATCATCATTGGAATGAATTAGTGAGGTAGAGCTCGGTGTGGTCCGAGCTACCAATGCTATGTAACTATATATAATACAGTCTGATCCAATGCTCGATCCCAGGGATGTATGGATATGGTTAATGGTATCTGCTCCCTGTGTAACAGTGTGTGTGAGGTTACACACTGTATAGAAGCATTAAGGTGGCTCTCCAGAAAGGTACTAGGCAGGAAGAGCGGTACCAAGTTAGGAATGCAGTCCTTATAAGGGCTGAGAGTAAGGTTCGCTGAACATGTAAGTCATGTATGGAAGAAACACACACACATAGGGCCTTATTCTGATCGGTGCGGCCGGATCCGAATATGCGGCCAGGACCGTGCGTGCGAAACCCCTCCTTCCATACGGATCGCCAACTCCGTCCGTACGCGGTAAGAAGCTGGCCGAACGGACCGCACGTGTATTTTTCATGGAATACGCCTCCTCCATCTCAGGGAACCTCCCCCACCATTCGATGGTCGCAGACCATCGAATGCAGGACCGAGTGTTCCTCCAGCTCACGCAACCTCAGACCACACAGACATTTTTCCGTGCAAAAGCAGGGATCTGGGCGGGCAGCTGACATCCAGCGATGTCATATGTCCGTCCCCTACACGTGCGTCACAACTGCATTACCATACGCACGCCCAGCGTTTGCATGGGAACGCTTATGAAACGCGGGGCGTATGCATATGGTAATGAGCCCAAATAGCCCTTCACTCCCCTCTCCACCCCCTGTTCGGAGAGTTCACATTTCATGCGGGATTTGGCCGTACGCCCCGCTCGCACATGCGCAGAGACGCCTCTGCACATGCGCAGACACAAAACAACGGCGGCATGACCGCACGCGGATATTACCGCACCAACCAGAATAAGGACCATAGTGAGCCTGCACACGGAACATTCTTACTATTAAAAGGGAAATGATCCCACACACGGTTCTCCCACACGTGCTGTTTTACACACGCACCACTCTCTCTTGTTTGTCTTATATGTGCGTTTTAATAACGCTTGTTTTTAAAATGACTCATTAATTGCTACTTATTATTGTCATTTTCTCTTGTTGGTGCACCGCACTGAGACAAATCCTTTTCTTTCATTCCTAAACTACGCACTAGGTGATTCATCGTGCCCTACGGGTGCTCGTCACACCGGCATAAGGAGCTGCGCCGCCTTAATTTGTGAACATTTGTATTGTGAGAAATATGGTTAGAATTGTATGTAAGATGGCCTGTATTGCAAATTGAGTTATAGGTGAAATGTGTTAAATAGAGAGCATATGATTTGGAAGGGGGGTGTATTGTTTTGTTTAATTAAAAATCAGTTACAGAGTAAAGGCCCCCATACACTATGCGATTTGGGCATGATTTCACCCGATTCGGATGAATCGGGCCATGAAATCAGCCCAAATCACATGAACATCCCCTCCGATCCGATGCGCGGTCCCGTGCGCATCGGATCGGAGTCGGGCAGTCGGAACGGCTGCACATAAGATTTCCTAAATCTTATGTGCAGACTCCGGGCAGCAGGGTCAGCGGGCGGGGGACACTGCGAGGGCAGTGAGAGGAGAGCAGTAGCCGCGAGCGGGGAACGCCGGAGAGCCGGGCAGAATCAGTGGCAGCAGATGCTGGGGACCTGCAGGGGATGGAGACGGGCATCGTAAGCTGTCAAAAAGGCAGCGGGCGGGGGGACGCTGGAGAGCCGGGCAGGGGCAGTGCGCGGGGTGGACGCCGGTGAACCGACGAGGGAGCTGGGCAGGAGGATCGGGGACTCACTCTGCGTCTGCAAGGGAAAAAGAAAAAATACAAATGAATTGGCTGAGAGATTGTGAGTCCCCGATCCTCCTGTCCAGCTCCCGCGTCCACCCCACACGCTGCCTCTGTGTCCCCTGCCCGGCTCTCCAGCGTCCCCCCGCCTGCTGCCTATTTGTCAGCTTACGATGCCCGGCTCCACCCCCTGCAGGTCCCCAGCACCTGCTGCCACTGACTCTGCCCAGCTCTTCCCCTGCCAGTATCTCCCACTGCAGCTCCCCAGGAGTTGCATATGATAAATCGCATGGCGATTTATCATATGCAAAACTTGGCACATCAAGTGCCTAATCGTGTGTTCCCCTCCCGGGGAAATCAGGTCCGACTTGTCCCTAGGACAATGTATGGGGGCCTTAAGATGTACATTGATAGTGTGGAGGGTACAGTGACATCTGTGGGTGTGTGGGGGGGGTGTGTGCATGTTGTTTAGGTGTGTGGGTGTGCAATAGTATAGTAGGGTGTTTTTGAGTCAGCGGCTCCCCACTGGTGGAGGTCACGACACAGGAAAACAGGAGGATGGGTAGTGATAGGGGTGTGTGGGCATAAGGGGGACTAAAGAGGAGGGTAAGGGACACTGTGCAGCTTCTGTCAGTGGGTGAGGGTCCAGCGTGGCAGCACAGGAGTACAGGGCGGTGGCCCTGAGTCAGTGTCTCTTCCTACTGGGTGGGAGTTAGGGTGCATGAGAGCAGGAGGCTGGGCTATGAGGCATGATAGGGGTATGTGGGCAACACAGCGACTCCCCAGTGGTGGAAGTTATGGATCAGGAGAGCAGGAAGCTGGGTAGTGATAGGGGTGTGTGGGCATACGGGGGACTAAAGAGGGTGGGGAACACTGTGCAGCTTCTGCCAGTGGATGGGGGTCCAGCGTGGCAGCACAGGAGTACAGGATGGTGGCCCTGAGTCAGTGTCTCCTCCTACTGGGTGGGAGTTAGGGTGCATGAGAGCAGGAGGCTGGGCTATGAGTCATGATAGGGGAATGTGGGCAACACAGCGTCAGCGACTCCCCAGTGGTGGAAGTTATGGTTCAGGAGAGCAGGAAGCTGGATAGTGATAAGGGTGTGTGGGTATACGGGGGACTAAAGAGGAGGGTGGGGGACACTCTGCAGCTTATGCCAGTGGGTGAGGGTCCAGCGTGGCAGCACAGGAGTACAGGATGGTGCCCCTGAGTCAGCATCTCCTCCTACTGGGTAGGAGTTAGGGTGCATGAGAGCAGGAGGCTGGGACGTAAAGCATGATAGGGGAATGTGGGCAACACAGGGGGAGCGGGTCCCCACTGGCGGAAGTTACAGGGCAGGAGAACAGGAGGCAGGGCAGTGATAGAGGTGGGTATGAGGGGTAGTAAAGGTTTTTGGCTGTTGCTGAGTAGAGATGGGCATTGGTGCAGACGCCATCAATGGTTGGCATTGATGGGGATTTTGCACCCTGCCATCGATAGTAGTAACATATTACTTGGATAACCATCGATTGTTGTAGCTATCGATGGTCATCCATTATATCTGACTGAAAAGGTCGTGGGTCATTCAGAACTTGGTGGCCGGACTTCCGGGTGTAGGGGGCGGAGCTATGCTCCGTGTCCCGGCACCTTAAAAAAAATGTGAAACTTGATCGGTTCTCCTTTGCCATCGATGTAGGGAAACCATAACGGGGGTAAGTGAAATGCGGGGTCACGGGGGTCCAATGGGGGGGTGGAATTGCGGGAAGGGGGTCAGGGGGGTGTGCAAATTTCGGGAGGAGGGGGGTGTGCGGGGATCCGTGATTAACGGGAGGGTGTGGGGGTCTGCAAATCGTGGGAGGGGGAGCGGGCGGGGGGACTTGAATTGCGGGAAGGGGGGTCCGCAAATTGCAGGATAGGGGTTATCTGGGTCAGTGAACTGCGGGAGGGGGGATTTGTGGGGGTCCGTGAATCACGGGAGGGGCGCGGGGGGTGCCGTGAATCAAGGGAGGGGGGGCACGGGGGTCTGTAAATCGCGGGAGGGGGCATGAATCATGGGAGCTGGTCGTGGGGGGCCGCGAATCGCAGGAGGGTGGTGCGGGGGTTGCCATGAATTGCATAAGGGGGGCATAAAATGCGGGAGGGGGGGTCTGCAAATCGCGGAAGAAGGCCTGCACATCATGGGAGGGGGCGCGGCAGGGTGTGTGTGAATCGCGGGGGGTCCGCAAATCCCAGGAGGGGGGGCGCAGGAGGTGCCGAGGGGGTCCGCAAATCGCGGGAGAAGGGCGCTACGGGGGGGTTCCGTGAATCGCGGGAGGGGGCGGGGTCCGCAAATCGCGCGGGGTATATACACTACTCTGTGCAGCAGGTTAGTGTATATAAAGGGATATCTAGTTGACAGCTCCATCATAGTATCTTACATATTACTCTGTGCATCAGGTTAGTGTATATAAAGGGGTATCTAGGTGACAGCTCCATCATAGTTTCTTACATATTACTCTGTGCATCAGGTTAGTGTATATAAAGGGGTATCTGGGTGACAGCTCCATCATAGTATCTTACATATTACTCTGTGCATCAGGTTAGTGTATATAAAGGGTTATCTGGGTGACAGCTCCATCATAGTATCTTACATATTACTCTGTGCAGCAGGTTAGTGTATATAAAGGGTTATCTGGGTGACAGCTCCATCATAGTATCTTACATATTACTCTGTGCAGCAGGTTAGTGTATATAAAGGGTTATCTGGGTGACAGCTCCATCATAGTATCTTACATATTACACTGTTCAGCAGGTTAGTGTATATAATGGGGTATCTAGTTAACAGCTCCATCATAGTATCTTACATATTACTCTGTGCATCAGGTTAGTGTATATAAAGGGGTATCTAGGTGACAGCTCCATCCTAGTATTTTACATATTACTCTGTGCATCAGGTTAGTGTATATAAAGGGGTATCTAGGTGACGGCACCATCATAGTATCTTACATATTACTCTGTGCAGCAGGTTAGTGTATATAAAGGGGTAACTAGGTGACACCTCCATCATAGTATCTTACATATTACTCTGTGCAGCAGGTTAGTGTATATAATGGGGTATCTAGGTGACAGCACCGTCATAGTATATTACATATTACACTGTGCAGCAGGTTAGTGTATATAAAGGGGTATCTAGGTGACAGCTCCATCATAGTATCTTACATATTACACTGTTCAGCAGGTTAGTGTATATAATGGGGTATCTAGGTGTCAGCTCCATCATAGTATCTTACATATTACTCTGTACATCAGGTTAGTGTATATAAAGGGGTATCTAGGTGACCGCTCCATCATAGTATCTTACATATTACTCTGTGCAGCAGGTTAGTGTATATAAAGGCGTATCTAGGTGACCGCTCCATCATAGTATCTTACATATTACTCTGTGCATCAGGTTATTGTATATAAAGGGGTATCTAGGTGACGGCACCATCATAGTATCTTACATATTACTCTGTGCAGCAGGTTAGTGTATATAAAGGGGTATCTAGGTGACACCTCCATCATAGTATCTTACATATTACTCTGTGCAGCAGGTTAGTGTATATAATGGGGTATCTAGGTGACAGCACCGTCATAGTATATTACATATTACACTGTGCAGCAGGTTAGTGTATATAAAGGGGTATCTAGGTGACAGCTCCATCATAGTATCTTACATATTACTCTGTGCAGCAGGTTAGTGTATATAAAGGGGTATATAGGTGACGGCTCTATCATAGTATCTTACTTATTACTCTGTGGAGCAGGTTAGTGTATATAAAGGGGTATCTAGGTGACAGCTCCATCATAGTATCTTACATATTACTCTGTGCAGCAGGTTAGTGTATATAAAGGGGTATCTAGGTGACAGCTCCATTATAGTATCTTACATATTACTCTGTGCAGCAGGTTAGTGTATATAAAGGGGTATATAGGTGACAGCTACATCATAGTATCTTACATATTACTCTGTGCAGCAGGTTAGTGTATATAGAGAGGTATCCAGGTGTCAGCTCTATCATAGTATCTTACATATTACTCTGTGGAGCAGGTTAGTGTATATAAAGGGGTATCTAGGTGACAGCTCCATCATAGTATCTTACATATTACTCTGTGCAGCAGGTTAGTGTATATAAAGGGGTATCTAGGTGACAGCTCCATCATAGTATCCTACATATTACTCTGTGCAGCAGGTTAGTGTATATAAAGGGGTATCTAGGTGACGGCTCTATCATAGTATCTTACATATTACTCTGTGGAGCAGGTTAGTGTATATAAAGTGGTATCTAGGTGACGGCTCCATCATAGTATCTTACATATTGCTCTGTGCATCAGGTTAGTGTATATAAAGGGGTATCTAGGTGTCAGCTCCATCATAGTATCTTACATATTACTCTGTGCATCAGGTTAGTGTATATAAAGGGGTATCTAGGTGACAGCTCCATCATAGTATCTTACATATTACTCTGTGCATCAGGTTAGTGTATATAAAGGGGTATCTAGGTGACGGCTCCATCATAGTATCTTACATATTACTCTGTGCAGCAGGTTAGTGTATATAAAGGGGTATCTAGGTGACGGCTCCATCATAGTATCTTACATATAACTCTGTGCAGCAGGTTAGTGTATATAAAGGGGTATCTGGGTGACAGCTCCATCATAGTATCTTATATATTACTCTGTACATCAGGTTAGTATATATAAAGGGGTATCTAGGTGACAGCACCATCCTAGGATCTTACATATTATTCTGCGCATCAGGTTAGTGTATATAAAGAGATATCTAAGTGACAGCTCCATCATAGTATCTTACATATTACACTGTGCAGCTGGTTAGTGTATATAAAGAGGTATCTAGGTGACAGCACCATCATAGTATCTTACATATTACTCTGTGCAGCAGATTAGTGTATATAAACGGCTATCTAGGTGACAGCTTCATCCTAGTATCTTACATATTAATCTGTGCATCAGGTTAGTGTATATAAAGGGGTATCTAGGTAACAGATCCATCATAGTATCTTACATATTACTCTGTGCATCAGGTTAGTGTACTGTATATAAAGGGGTATCTAGGTGACAGCTCCATCATAGTATCTTACATATTACTCTGTGTATCAGGTTAGTGTATATAAAGGGGTATCTAGGTGAGAGCTCCATCATAGTATCTTACATATTACTCTGTGTATCAGGTTAGTGTATATAAAGGGGTATCTAGGTGAGAGCTCCATCATAGTATCTTACATATTACTCTGTGCAGCAGGTTAGTGTATATAAAGGGGTATCTAGGTGACAGCTCCATCATAGTATCCTACATATTACTGTGTGCAGCAGGTAAGTGTATATAAAGGGGTATCTAGGTGACAGCTCCATCATAGTATCTTACATATTACTCTGTGCAGCAGGTTAGTGTATATAAAGGGGTATCTAGGTGTCAGCTCTATCATAGTATCTTACATATTACTCTGTGCAGCAGGTTAGTGTATATAAAGGGGTATCTAGATGACGGCTCCATCATAGTATCTTACATATTACTCTGTGCAGCAGGTTAGTTTATATAAAGGGGTATCTAGGTGACCGCTCCATCATAGTATCCTACATATTACTATGTGCAGCAGGTTAGTGTATATAAAGGGGTATCTAGGTGACTGCGCCATCATAGTATCTTACATATTACTCTGTGCAACAGATTAGTGTATATAAAGGGGTATCTAGGTGACGGCTCCATCATAGTATCTTACATATTACTCTGTGCATCAGGTTAGTGTATATAAAGGGGTATCTAGGTGACGGCACCATCATAGTATCTTACATATTACTCTGTGCAGCAGGTTAGTGTATATAAAGGGGTAACTAGGTGACACCTCCATCATAGTATCTTACATATTACTCTGTGCAGCAGGTTAGTGTATATAATGGGGTATCTAGGTGACAGCACCGTCATAGTATATTACATATTACACTGTGCAGCAGGTTAGTGTATATAAAGGGGTATCTAGGTGACGGCTCCATCATAGTATCTTACATATTACACTGTTCAGCAGGTTAGTGTATATAATGGGGTATCTAGGTGTCAGCTCCATCATAGTATCTTACATATTACTCTGTACATCAGGTTAGTGTATATAAAGGGGTATCTAGGTGACCGCTCCATCATAGTATCTTACATATTACTCTGTGTAGCAGGTTAGTGTATATAAAGGCGTATCTAGGTGACCGCTCCATCATAGTATCTTACATATTACTCTGTGCATCAGGTTAGTGTATATAAAGGGGTATCTAGGTGACGGCACCATCATAGTATCTTACATATTACTCTGTGCAGCAGGTTAGTGTATATAAAGGGGTATCTAGGTGACAGCTCCATCATAGTATCTTACATATTACTCTGTGCAGCAGGTTAGTGTATATAAAGGGGTATCTAGGTGACAGCTCCATTATAGTATCTTACATATTACTCTGTGCAGCAGGTTAGTGTATATAAAGGGGTATATAGGTGACGGCTCTATCATAGTATCTTACATATTACTCTGTGGAGCAGGTTAGTGTATATAAAGGGGTATCTAGGTGACAGCTCCATCATAGTATCTTACATATTACTCTGTGCAGCAGGTTAGTGTATATAAAGGGGTATCTAGGTGACAGCTCCATCATAGTATCCTACATATTACTCTGTGCAGCAGGTTAGTGTATATAAAGGGGTATCTAGGTGACGGCTCTATCATAGTATCTTACATATTACTCTGTGGAGCAGGTTAGTGTATATAAAGTGGTATCTAGGTGACTGCTCCATCATAGTATCTTACATATTGCTCTGTGCATCAGGTTAGTGTATATAAAGGGGTATCTAGGTGTCAGCTCCATCATAGTATCTTACATATTACTCTGTGCATCAGGTTAGTGTATATAAAGGGGTATCTAGGTGACAGCTCCATCATAGTATCTTACATATTACTCTGTGCATCAGGTTAGTGTATATAAAGGGGTATCTAGGTGACGGCTCCATCATAGTATCTTACATATTACTCTGTGCAGCAGGTTAGTGTATATAAAGGGGTATCTAGGTGACGGCTCCATCATAGTATCTTACATATCACTCTGTGCAGCAGGTTAGTGTATATAAAGGGGTATCTGGGTGACAGCTCCATCATAGTATCTTATATATTACTCTGTACATCAGGTTAGTATATATAAAGGGGTATCTAGGTGACAGCACCATCATAGGATCTTACATGCTCAACATGTACAAGTATATCAAGGGCCAATATAAGGAACTGTCACACACCCTATTTTCTACTAGAAAGGAATCTAGGACGCGAGGGCATGAGTATAGATTAGAAGAAAAAAGATTTCATTCAGCTAGTAGAAAGAATTTCTTTACGGTCAGAACAGTCAAACTCTGGAACTCTCTTCCCAGAGAGGTGGTAACGGCTGGCTCATTAAATGCGTTCAAGGCAAAGTTGGACAAACATTTACTGGAGAAAAACATCCATGGGTACAAATAAGAAATATAATTTGTCTGTAAAATACCAGAACCAACCAAATCAGCAATGGATATCTATACCAGGTTGAACTAGATGGACGCAAGTCTTTTTTCAGCCTTACCTACTATGTAACTATGTAACTATATTACTCTGCGCATCAGGTTAGTGTATATAAAGAGATATCTAAGTGACAGCTCCATCATAGTATCTTACATATTACACTGTGCAGCTGGTTAGTGTATATAAAGGGGTATCTAGGTGACAGCACCATCATAGTATCTTACATATTACTCTGTGCAGCAGATTAGTGTATATAAACGGCTATCTAGGTGACAGCTTCATCATAGTATCTTACATATTAATCTGTGCATCAGGTTAGTGTATATAAAGGGGTATCTAGGTAACAGATCCATCTTAGTATCTTACATATTACTCTGTGCATCAGGTTAGTGTATATAAAGGGGTATCTAGGTGACAGCTCCATCATAGTATCTTACATATTACTCTGTGTATCAGGTTAGTGTATATAAAGGGGTATCTAGGTGAGAGCTCCATCATAGTATCTTACATATTACTCTGTGTATCAGGTTAGTGTATATAAAGGGGTATCTAGGTGAGAGCTCCATCATAGTATCTTACATATTACTCTGTGCAGCAGGTTAGTGTATATAAAGGGGTATCTAGGTGACAGCTCCATCATAGTATCCTACATATTACTGCGTGCAGCAGGTAAGTGTATATAAAGGGGTATCTAGGTGACAGCTCCATCATAGTATCTTACATATTACTCTGTGCAGCAGGTTAGTGTATATAAAGGGGTATCTAGGTGTCAGCTCTATCATAGTATCTTACATATTACTCTGTGCAGCAGGTTAGTGTATATAAAGGGGTATCTAGATGACGGCTCCATCATAGTATCTTACATATTACTCTGTGCAGCAGGTTAGTTTATATAAAGGGGTATCTAGGTGACCGCTCCATCATAGTATCCTACATATTACTATGTGCAGCAGGTTAGTGTATATAAAGGGGTATCTAGGTGACTGCGCCATCATAGTATCTTACATATTACTCTGTGCAACAGATTAGTGTATATAAAGGGGTATCTAGGTGACGGCTCCATCATAGTATCTTACATATTACTCTGTGCATCAGGTTAGTGTATATAAAGGGGTATCTAGGTGACGGCACCATCATAGTATCTTACATATTACTCTGTGCAGCAGGTTAGTGTATATAAAGGGGTAACTATGTGACACCTCCATCATAGTATCTTACATATTACTCTGTGCAGCAGGTTAGTGTATATAATGGGGTATCTAGGTGACAGCACCGTCATAGTATATTACATATTACACTGTGCAGCAGGTTAGTGTATATAAAGGGGTATCTAGGTGACAGCTCCATCATAGTATCTTACATATTACACTGTTCAGCAGGTTAGTGTATATAATGGGGTATCTAGGTGTCAGCTCCATCATAGTATCTTACATATTACTCTGTACATCAGGTTAGTGTATATAAAGGGGTATCTAGGTGACCGCTCCATCATAGTATCTTACATATTACTCTGTGCAGCAGGTTAGTGTATATAAAGGCGTATCTAGGTGACCGCTCCATCATAGTATCTTACATATTACTCTGTGCATCAGGTTAGTGTATATAAAGGGGTATCTAGGTGACGGCACCATCATAGTATCTTACATATTACTCTGTGCAGCTGGTTAGTGTATTTAAAGGGGTATCTAGGTGACACCTCCATCATAGTATCTTACATATTACTCTGTGCAGCAGGTTAGTGTATATAAAGGGGTATCTAGGTGACAGCTCCATCATAGTATCTTACATATTACTCTGTGCAGCAGGTTAGTGTATATAAAGGGGAATATAGGTGACGGCTCTATCATAGTATCTTACTTATTACTCTGTGGAGCAGGTTAGTGTATATAAAGGGGTATCTAGGTGACAGCTCCATCATAGTATCTTACATATTGCTCTGTGCATCAGGTTAGTGTATATAAAGGGGTATCTAGGTGTCAGCTCCATCATAGTATCTTACATATTACTCTGTGCATCAGGTTAGTGTATATAAAGGGGTATCTAGGTGACAGCTCCATCATAGTATCTTACATATTACTCTGTGCAGCAGGTTAGTTTATATGAAGGGGTATCTAGGTGACGGCTCCATCATAGTATCTTACATATTACTCTGCGCATCAGGTTAGTGTATATGAAGAGATATCTAGGTGACAGCTCCATCATAGTATCTTACATATTACTCTGCGCATCAGGTTAGTGTATATAAAGAGATATCTAGGTAACAGATCCATCATAGTATCTTACATATTACTCTGTGCTTCAGGTTAGTGTATATAAAGGGGTATCTAGGTGACGGCTCTATCATAGTATCTTACATATTACTCTGTGGAGCAGGTTAGTGTATATAAAGTGGTATCTAGGTGACAGCTCCATCATAGTATCTTACATATTGCTCTGTGCATCAGGTTAGTGTATATAAAGGGGTATCTAGGTGTCAGCTCCATCATAGTATCTTACATATTACTCTGTGCATCAGGTTAGTGTATATAAAGGGGTATCTAGGTGACAGCTCCATCATAGTATCTTACATATTACTCTGTGCATCAGGTTAGTGTATATAAAGGGGTATCTAGGTGACGGCTCCATCATAGTATCTTACATATTACTCTGTGCAGCAGGTTAGTGTATATAAAGGGGTATCTAGGTGACGGCTCCATCATAGTATCTTACATATCACTCTGTGCAGCAGGTTAGTGTATATAAAGGGGTATCTGGGTGACGGCTCCATCATAGTATCTTACATATCACTCTGTGCAGCAGGTTAGTGTATATAAAGGGGTATCTGGGTGACAGCTCCATCATAGTATCTTATATATTACTCTGTACATCAGGTTAGTATATATAAAGGGGTATCTAGGTGACAGCACCATCATAGGATCTTACATATTACTCTGCGCATCAGGTTAGTGTATATAAAGAGATATCTAAGTGACAGCTCCATCATAGTATCTTACATATTACACTGTGCAGCTGGTTAGTGTATATAAAGGGGTATCTAGGTGACAGCACCATCATAGTATCTTACATATTACTCTGTGCAGCAGATTAGTGTATATAAACGGCTATCTAGGTGACAGCTTCATCATAGTATCTTACATATTAATCTGTGCATCAGGTTAGTGTATATAAAGGGGTATCTAGGTAACAGATCCATCATAGTATCTTACATATTACTCTGTGCATCAGGTTAGTGTATATAAAGGGGTATCTAGGTGACAGCTCCATCATAGTATCTTACATATTACTCTGTGTATCAGGTTAGTGTATATAAAGGGGTATCTAGGTGAGAGCTCCATCATAGTATCTTACATATTACTCTGTGTATCAGGTTAGTGTATATAAAGGGGTATCTAGGTGAGAGCTCCATCATAGTATCTTACATATTACTCTGTGCAGCAGGTTAGTGTATATAAAGGGGTATCTAGGTAAGAGCTCCATCATAGTATCCTACATATTACTATGTGCAGCAGGTTAGTGTATATAAAGGGGTATCTAGGTGACTGCGCCATCATAGTATCTTACATATTACTCTGTGCAACAGATTAGTGTATATAAAGGGTATCTAGGTGACGGCTCCATCATAGTATCTTACATATTACTCTGTGCAGCAGGTTAGGGTATATGAAGGGATATCTAGGTGACAGCACCATCATAGTATCTTACATATTACTCTGTGCAGCAGGTTAGTTTATATGAAGGGGTATCTAGGTGACGGCTCCATCATAGTATCTTACATATTACTCTGCGCATCAGGTTAGTGTATATGAAGAGATATCTAGGTGACAGCTCCATCATAGTATCTTACATATTACTCTGCGCATCAGGTTAGTGTATATAAAGAGATATCTTACATATTACTCTGTGCAGCAGGTTAGGGTATATGAAGGGATATCTAGGTGACAGCACCATCATAGTATCTTACATATTACTCTGTGCAGCAGGTTAGTTTATATGAAGGGGTATCTAGGTGACAGCTTCATCATAGTATCTTACATATTAATCTGTGCATCAGGTTAGTGTATATAAAGGGGTATCTAGGTAACAGATCCATCATAGTATCTTACATATTACTCTGTGCATCAGGTTAGTGTATATAAAGGGGTATCTAGGTGAGAGCTCCATCATAGTATCTTACATATTACTCTGTGTATCAGGTTAGTGTATATAAAGGGGTATCTAGGTGAGAGCTCCATCATAGTATCTTACATATTACTCTGTGCAGCAGGTTAGTGTATATAAAGGGGTATCTAGGTAAGAGCTCCATCATAGTATCTTACATATTACTCTGTGCAGCAGGTTAGTGTATATAAAGGGGTATCTAGGTGACAGCTCCATCATAGTATCCTACATATTACTGTGTGCAGCAGGTAAGTGTATATAAAGGGGTATCTAGGTGACAGCTCCATCATAGTATCTTACATATTACTGTGTGCAGCAGGTGAGTGTATATAAAGGGGTATCTAGGTGACAGCTCCATCATAGTATCTTACATATTACTCTGTGCAGCAGGTTAGTGTATATAAAGGGGTATCTAGGTGTCAGCTCCATCATAGTATCTTACATATTACTCTGTGCAGCAGGTTAGTGTATATAAAGGGGTATCTAGATGACGGCTCCATCATAGTATCTTACATATTACTCTGTGCAGCAGATTAGTGTATATAAAGGGGTATCTAGGTGACCGCTCCATCATAGTATCCTACATATTACTATGTGGCGCAGGTTAGTGTATATAAAGGGGTATCTAGGTGACAGCTCCATCCTAGTATCTTACATATTACTCTGTACAGCAGGTTAGTGTATATAAAGGGGTATCTAGGTGACTGCGCCATCATAGTATCTTACATATTACTCTGTGTTTCAGGTTAGTGTATATAAAGGGATATCTAGGTGACAGCTACATCATAGTATCTTACATATTACTATGTGCAGCAGGTTAGTGTATATAAAGGGATATCTAGGTGACAGCACCATCATAGTATCTTATATATTACTCTGTGCAGCAGGTTAGTGTATATAAAGGGGTATCTGGGTGACAGCTCCATCATAGTATCTTACATATTACTCTGTACATCAGGTTAGTATATATAAAGGGGTATCTAGGTGACAGCACCATCATAGGATCATACATATTACTCTGCGCATCAGGTTAGTGTATATAAAGGGGTATCTAGGTGAGAGCTCCATCATAGTATCTTACATATTACTCTGTGCAGCAGGTTAGTGTATATAAAGGGGAATCTAGGTGACAGCTCCATCATAGTATCCTACATATTACTGTGTGCAGCAGGTAAGTGTATATAAAGGGGTATCTAGGTGACAGCTCCATCATAGTATCTTACATATTACTCTGTGCAGCAGGTTAGTGTATATAAAGGGGTATCTAGGTGTCAGTTCCATCATAGTATCTTACATATTACTCTGTGCAGCAGGTTAGTGTATATAAAGGGGTATCTAGATGACGGCTCCATCATAGTATCTTACATATTACTCTGTGCAGCAGGTTAGTGTATTTAAAGGGGTATCTAGATGAGAGCTCCATCATAGTATCTTACATATTACTGTGTGCAGCAGGTTAGTTTATATAAAGGGGTATCTAGGTGACCGCTCCATCATAGTATCCTACATATTACTATGTGCAGCAGGTTAGTGTATATAAAGGGGTATCTAGGTGACTGCGCCATCATAGTATCTTACATATTACTCTGTGCAACAGATTAGTGTATATAAAGGGTATCTAGGTGACGGCTCCATCATAGTATCTTACATATTACTCTGTGCAGCAGGTTAGGGTATATGAAGGGATATCTAGGTGACAGCACCATCATAGTATCTTACATATTACTCTGTGCAGCAGGTTAGTTTATATGAAGGGGTATCTAGGTGACGGCTCCATCATAGTATCTTACATATTACTCTGCGCATCAGGTTAGTGTATATGAAGAGATATCTAGGTGACAGCTCCATCATAGTATCTTACATATTACTCTGCGCATCAGGTTAGTGTATATAAAGAGATATCTAGGTAACAGATCCATCATAGTATCTTACATATTACTCTGTGCTTCAGGTTAGTGTATATAAAGGGGTATCTAGGTGACGGCTCTATCATAGTATCTTACATATTACTCTGTGGAGCAGGTTAGTGTATATAAAGTGGTATCTAGGTGACAGCTCCATCATAGTATCTTACATATTGCTCTGTGCATCAGGTTAGTGTATATAAAGGGGTATCTAGGTGTCAGCTCCATCATAGTATCTTACATATTACTCTGTGCATCAGGTTAGTGTATATAAAGGGGTATCTAGGTGACAGCTCCATCATAGTATCTTACATATTACTCTGTGCATCAGGTTAGTGTATATAAAGGGGTATCTAGGTGACGGCTCCATCATAGTATCTTACATATTACTCTGTGCAGCAGGTTAGTGTATATAAAGGGGTATCTAGGTGACGGCTCCATCATAGTATCTTACATATCACTCTGTGCAGCAGGTTAGTGTATATAAAGGGGTATCTGGGTGACGGCTCCATCATAGTATCTTACATATCACTCTGTGCAGCAGGTTAGTGTATATAAAGGGGTATCTGGGTGACAGCTCCATCATAGTATCTTATATATTACTCTGTACATCAGGTTAGTATATATAAAGGGGTATCTAGGTGACAGCACCATCATAGGATCTTACATATTACTCTGCGCATCAGGTTAGTGTATATAAAGAGATATCTAAGTGACAGCTCCATCATAGTATCTTACATATTACACTGTGCAGCTGGTTAGTGTATATAAAGGGGTATCTAGGTGACAGCACCATCATAGTATCTTACATATTACTCTGTGCAGCAGATTAGTGTATATAAACGGCTATCTAGGTGACAGCTTCATCATAGTATCTTACATATTAATCTGTGCATCAGGTTAGTGTATATAAAGGGGTATCTAGGTAACAGATCCATCATAGTATCTTACATATTACTCTGTGCATCAGGTTAGTGTATATAAAGGGGTATCTAGGTGACAGCTCCATCATAGTATCTTACATATTACTCTGTGTATCAGGTTAGTGTATATAAAGGGGTATCTAGGTGAGAGCTCCATCATAGTATCTTACATATTACTCTGTGTATCAGGTTAGTGTATATAAAGGGGTATCTAGGTGAGAGCTCCATCATAGTATCTTACATATTACTCTGTGCAGCAGGTTAGTGTATATAAAGGGGTATCTAGGTAAGAGCTCCATCATAGTATCTTACATATTACTCTGTGCAGCAGGTTAGTGTATATAAAGGGGTATCTAGGTGACAGCTCCATCATAGTATCCTACATATTACTGTGTGCAGCAGGTAAGTGTATATAAAGGGGTATCTAGGTGACAGCTCCATCATAGTATCTTACATATTACTCTGTGCAGCAGGTTAGTGTATATAAAGGGGTATCTAGGTGTCAGCCTTTATCATAGTATCTTACATATTACTCTGTGCAGCAGGTTAGTGTATATAAAGGGGTATCTAGATGACGGCTCCATCATAGTATCTTACATATTACTCTGTGCAGCAGGTTAGTTTATATAAAGGGGTATCTAGGTGACCGCTCCATCATAGTATCCTACATATTACTATGTGCAGCAGGTTAGTGTATATAAAGGGGTATCTAGGTGACTGCGCCATCATAGTATCTTACATATTACTCTGTGCAACAGATTAGTGTATATAAAGGGGTATCTAGGTGACGGCTCCATCATAGTATCTTACATATTACTCTGTGCAGCAGGTTAGGGTATATGAAGGGATATCTAGGTGACAGCACCATCAAAGTATCTTACATATTACTCTGTGCAGCAGGTTAGTTTATATAAAGGGGTATCTAGGTGACGGCTCCATCATAGTATCTTACATATTACTCTGCGCATCAGGTTAGTGTATATGAAGATGGACGCAAGTCTTTTTTCAGCCTTACCTACTATGTAACTATGTAACTATGTAAAGAGATATCTAGGTGACAGCTCCATCATAGTATCTTACATATTACTCTGTGCAGCAGGTTAGTGTATATAAAGGGGTATCTAGGTGACCGCTCCATCATAGTATCCTACATATTACTATGTGGCGCAGGTTAGTGTATATAAAGGGGTATCTAGGTGACAGCTCCATCATAGTATCTTACATATTACTCTGTACAGCAGGTTAGTGTATATAAAGGGGTATCTAGGTGACTGCGCCATCATAGTATCTTACATATTACTCTGTGTATCAGGTTAGTGTATATAAAGGGATATCTAGGTGACCGCTACATCATAGTATCTTACATATTACTATGTGCAGCAGGTTAGTGTATATAAAGGGATATCTAGGTGACAGCACCATCATAGTATCTTACATATTACTCTGTGCAGCAGGTTAGTGTATATAAAGGGGTATCTGGGTGACAGCTCCATTATAGTATCTTACATATTACTCTGTACATCAGGTTAGTAAATATAAAGGGGTATCTAGGTGACAGCACCATCATAGGATCTTACATATTACTCTGCGCATCAGGTTAGTGTATATAAAGAGATATCTAAGTGACAGCTCCATCATAGTATCTTACATATTACACTGTGCAGCTGGTTAGTGTATATAAAGGGGTATCTAGGTGACAGCACCATCATAGTATCTTACATATTACTCTGTGCAGCAGATTAGTGTATATAAAGGGGTATCTAGGTGACAGCTTCATCATAGTATCTTACATATTACTGTGTGCAGCAGGTGAGTGTATATAAAGGGGTATCTAGGTGACAGCTCCATCATAGTATCTTACATATTACTCTGTGCAGCAGGTTAGTGTATATAAAGGGGTATCTAGGTGTCAGCTCCATCATAGTATCTTACATATTACTCTGTGCAGCAGGTTAGTGTATATAAAGGGGTATCTAGATGACGGCTCCATCATAGTATCTTACATATTACTCTGTGCAGCAGATTAGTGTATATAAAGGGGTATCTAGGTGACCGCTCCATCATAGTATCCTACATATTACTATGTGGCGCAGGTTAGTGTATATAAAGGGGTATCTAGGTGACAGCTCCATCCTAGTATCTTACATATTACTCTGTACAGCAGGTTAGTGTATATAAAGGGGTATCTAGGTGACTGCGCCATCATAGTATCTTACATATTACTCTGTGTATCAGGTTAGTGTATATAAAGGGATATCTAGGTGACAGCTACATCATAGTATCTTACATATTACTATGTGCAGCAGGTTAGTGTATATAAAGGGATATCTAGGTGACAGCACCATCATAGTATCTTATATATTACTCTGTGCAGCAGGTTAGTGTATATAAAGGGGTATCTGGGTGACAGCTCCATCATAGTATCTTACATATTACTCTGTACATCAGGTTAGTATATATAAAGGGGTATCTAGGTGACAGCACCATCATAGGATCATACATATTACTCTGCGCATCAGGTTAGTGTATATAAAGGGGTATCTAGGTGAGAGCTCCATCATAGTATCTTACATATTACTCTGTGCAGCAGGTTAGTGTATATAAAGGGGAATCTAGGTGACAGCTCCATCATAGTATCCTACATATTACTGTGTGCAGCAGGTAAGTGTATATAAAGGGGTATCTAGGTGACAGCTCCATCATAGTATCTTACATATTACTCTGTGCAGCAGGTTAGTGTATATAAAGGGGTATCTAGGTGTCAGCTCCATCATAGTATCTTACATATTACTCTGTGCAGCAGGTTAGTGTATATAAAGGGGTATCTAGATGACGGCTCCATCATAGTATCTTACATATTACTCTGTGCAGCAGGTTAGTGTATTTAAAGGGGTATCTAGGTGAGAGCTCCATCATAGTATCTTACATATTACTGTGTGCAGCAGGTTAGTTTATATAAAGGGGTATCTAGGTGACCGCTCCATCATAGTATCCTACATATTACTATGTGCAGCAGGTTAGTGTATATAAAGGGGTATCTAGGTGACTGCGCCATCATAGTATCTTACATATTACTCTGTGCAACAGATTAGTGTATATAAAGGGTATCTAGGTGACGGCTCCATCATAGTATCGTACATATTACTCTGTGCAGCAGGTTAGGGTATATGAAGTGATATCTAGGTGACAGCACCATCATAGTATCTTACATATTACTCTGTGCAGCAGGTTAGTTTATATGAAGGGGTATCTAGGTGACGGCTCCATCATAGTATCTTACATATTACTCTGCGCATCAGGTTAGTGTATATGAAGAGATATCTAGGTGACAGCTCCATCATAGTATCTTACATATTACTCTGCGCATCAGGTTAGTGTATATAAAGAGATATCTAGGTAACAGATCCATCATAGTATCTTACATATTACTCTGTGCTTCAGGTTAGTGTATATAAAGGGGTATCTAGGTGACGGCTCTATCATAGTATCTTACATATTACTCTGTGGAGCAGGTTAGTGTATATAAAGGGGTATCTAGGTGTCAGCTCCATCATAGTATCTTACATATTACTCTGTGCATCAGGTTAGTGTATATAAAGGGGTATCTAGGTGACAGCTCCATCATAGTATCTTACATATTACTCTGTGCATCAGGTTAGTGTATATAAAGGGGTATCTAGGTGACGGCTCCATCATAGTATCTTACATATTACTCTGTGCAGCAGGTTAGTGTATATAAAGGGGTATCTAGGTGACGGCTCCATCATAGTATCTTACATATCACTCTGTGCAGCAGGTTAGTGTATATAAAGGGGTATCTGGGTGACAGCTCCATCATAGTATCTTATATATTACTTATACATCAGGTTAGTATATATAAAGGGGTATCTAGGTGACAGCACCATCATAGGATCTTACATATTACTCTGCGCATCAGGTTAGTGTATATAAAGAGATATCTAAGTGACAGCTCCATCATAGTATCTTACATATTACACTGTGCAGCTGGTTAGTGTATATAAAGGGGTATCTAGGTGACAGCACCATCATAGTATCTTACATATTACTCTGTGCAGCAGATTAGTGTATATAAACGGCTATCTAGGTGACAGCTTCATCATAGTATCTTACATATTAATCTGTGCATCAGGTTAGTGTATATAAAGGGGTATCTAGGTAACAGATCCATCATAGTATCTTACATATTACTCTGTGCATCAGGTTAGTGTATATAAAGGGGTATCTAGGTGACAGCTCCATCATAGTATCTTACATATTACTCTGTGTATCAGGTTAGTGTATATAAAGGGGTATCTAGGTGAGAGCTCCATCATAGTATCTTACATATTACTCTGTGTATCAGGTTAGTGTATATAAAGGGGTATCTAGGTGAGAGCTCCATCATAGTATCTTACATATTACTCTGTGCAGCAGGTTAGTGTATATAAAGGGGTATCTAGGTGAGAGCTCCATCATAGTATCTTACATATTACTCTGTGCAGCAGGTTAGTGTATATAAAGGGGTATCTAGGTGACAGCTCCATCATAGTATCCTACATATTACTGTGTGCAGCAGGTAAGTGTATATAAAGGGGTATCTAGGTGACAGCTCCATCATAGTATCTTACATATTACTCTGTGCAGCAGGTTAGTGTATATAAAGGGGTATCTAGGTGTCAGCTCTATCATAGTATCTTACATATTACTCTGTGCAGCAGGTTAGTGTATATAAAGGGGTATCTAGATGACGGCTCCATCATAGTATCTTACATATTACTCTGTGAAGCAGGTTAGTTTATATAAAGGGGTATCTAGGTGACCGCTCCATCATAGTATCCTACATATTACTATGTGCAGCAGGTTAGTGTATATAAAGGGGTATCTAGGTGACTGTGCCATCATAGTATCTTACATATTACTCTGTGCAACAGATTAGTGTATATAAAGGGGTATCTAGGTGACGGCTCCATCATAGTATCTTACATATTACTCTGTGCAGCAGGTTAGGGTATATGAAGGGATATCTAGGTGACAGCACCATCATAGTATCTTACATATTACTCTGTGCAGCAGGTTAGTTTATATAAAGGGGTATCTAGGTGACGGCTCCATCATAGTATCTTACATATTACTCTGCGCATCAGGTTAGTGTATATGAAGATGGACGCAAGTCTTTTTTCAGCCTTACCTACTATGTAACTATGTAACTATGTAAAGAGATATCTAGGTGACAGCTCCATCATAGTATCTTACATATTACTCTGTGCAGCAGGTTAGTGTATATAAAGGGGTATCTAGGTGACCGCTCCATCATAGTATCCTACATATTACTATGTGGCGCAGGTTAGTGTATATAAAGGGGTATCTAGGTGACAGCTCCATCATAGTATCTTACATATTACTCTGTGCAGCAGGTTAGTGTATATAAAGGGGTATCTAGGTGACAGCTCTATCATAGTATCTTACATATTACTCTGTGCATCAGGTTAGTGTATATAAAGGGGTATCTAGGTGACGGCTCCATCATAGTATCTTACATATTACTCTGTGCAGCAGGTTAGTGTATATAAAGGGGTATCTAGGTGACGGCTCCATCATAGTATCTTACATATCACTCTGTGCAGCAGGTTAGTGTATATAAAGGGGTATCTGGGTGACAGCTCCATCATAGTATCTTATATATTACTCTGTACATCAGGTTAGTATATATAAAGGGGTATCTAGGTGACAGCACCATCATAGGATCTTACATATTACTCTGCGCATCAGGTTAGTGTATATAAAGAGATATCTAAGTGACAGCTCCATCATAGTATCTTACATATTACACTGTGCAGCTGGTTAGTGTATATAAAGGGGTATCTAGGTGACAGCACCATCATAGTATCTTACATATTACTCTGTGCAGCAGATTAGTGTATATAAACGGCTATCTAGGTGACAGCTTCATCATAGTATCTTACATATTAATCTGTGCATCAGGTTAGTGTATATAAAGGGGTATCTAGGTAACAGATCCATCATAGTATCTTACATATTACTCTGTGCATCAGGTTAGTGTATATAAAGGGGTATCTAGGTGACAGCTCCATCATAGTATCTTACATATTACTCTGTGTATCAGGTTAGTGTATATAAAGGGGTATCTAGGTGAGAGCTCCATCATAGTATCTTACATATTACTCTGTGTATCAGGTTAGTGTATATAAAGGGGTATCTAGGTGAGAGCTCCATCATAGTATCTTACATATTACTCTGTGCAGCAGGTTAGTGTATATAAAGGGGTATCTAGGTGAGAGCTCCATCATAGTATCTTACATATTACTCTGTGCAGCAGGTTAGTGTATATAAAGGGGTATCTAGGTGACAGCTCCATCATAGTATCCTACATATTACTGTGTGCAGCAGGTAAGTGTATATAAAGGGGTATCTAGGTGACAGCTCCATCATAGTATCTTACATATTACTCTGTGCAGCAGGTTAGTGTATATAAAGGGGTATCTAGGTGTCAGCTCTATCATAGTATCTTACATATTACTCTGTGCAGCAGGTTAGTGTATATAAAGGGGTATCTAGATGACGGCTCCATCATAGTATCTTACATATTACTCTGTGAAGCAGGTTAGTTTATATAAAGGGGTATCTAGGTGACCGCTCCATCATAGTATCCTACATATTACTATGTGCAGCAGGTTAGTGTATATAAAGGGGTATCTAGGTGACTGTGCCATCATAGTATCTTACATATTACTCTGTGCAACAGATTAGTGTATATAAAGGGGTATCTAGGTGACGGCTCCATCATAGTATCTTACATATTACTCTGTGCAGCAGGTTAGGGTATATGAAGGGATATCTAGGTGACAGCACCATCATAGTATCTTACATATTACTCTGTGCAGCAGGTTAGTTTATATAAAGGGGTATCTAGGTGACGGCTCCATCATAGTATCTTACATATTACTCTGCGCATCAGGTTAGTGTATATGAAGATGGACGCAAGTCTTTTTTCAGCCTTACCTACTATGTAACTATGTAACTATGTAAAGAGATATCTAGGTGACAGCTCCATCATAGTATCTTACATATTACTCTGTGCAGCAGGTTAGTGTATATAAAGGGGTATCTAGGTGACAGCTCCATCATAGTATCTTACATATTACTCTGTACAGCAGGTTAGTGTATATAAAGGGGTATCTAGGTGACTGCGCCATCATAGTATCTTACATATTACTCTGTGTATCAGGTTAGTGTATATAAAGGGATATCTAGGTGACAGCTACATCATAGTATCTTACATATTACTATGTGCAGCAGGTTAGTGTATATAAAGGGATATCTAGGTGACAGCACCATCATAGTATCTTACATATTACTCTGTGCAGCAGGTTAGTGTATATAAAGGGGTATCTGGGTGACAGCTCCATCATAGTATCTTACATATTACTCTGTACATCAGGTTAGTAAATATAAAGGGGTATCTAGGTGACAGCACCATCATAGGATCTTACATATTACTCTGCGCATCAGGTTAGTGTATATAAAGAGATATCTAAGTGACAGCTCCATCATAGTATCTTACATATTACACTGTGCAGCTGGTTAGTGTATATAAAGGGGTATCTAGGTGACAGCACCATCATAGTATCTTACATATTACTCTGTGCAGCAGATTAGTGTATATAAAGGGGTATCTAGGTGACAGCTTCATCATAGTATCTTACATATTACTGTGTGCAGCAGGTGAGTGTATATAAAGGGGTATCTAGGTGACAGCTCCATCATAGTATCTTACATATTACTCTGTGCAGCAGGTTAGTGTATATAAAGGGGTATCTAGGTGTCAGCTCCATCATAGTATCTTACATATTACTCTGTGCAGCAGGTTAGTGTATATAAAGGGGTATCTAGATGACGGCTCCATCATAGTATCTTACATATTACTCTGTGCAGCAGGTTAGTGTATTTAAAGGGGTATCTAGGTAAGAGCTCCATCATAGTATCATACATATTACTGTGTGCAGCAGGTTAGTTTATATAAAGGGGTATCTAGGTGACCGCTCCATCATAGTATCCTACATATTACTATGTGCAGCAGGTTAGTGTATATAAAGGAGTATCTAGGTGACTGCGCCATCATAGTATCTTACATATTACTCTGTGCAACAGATTAGTGTATATAAAGGGGTATCTAGGTGACGGCTCCATCATAGTATCTTACATATTACTCTGTGCAGCAGGTTAGGGTATATGAAGGGATATCTAGGTGACAGCACCATCATAGTATCTTACATATTACTCTGTGCAGCAGGTTAGTTTATATAAAGGGGTATCTAGGTGACGGCTCCATCATAGTATCTTACATCTTACTCTGCGCATCAGGTTAGTGTATATGAAGAGATATCTAGGTGACAGCTCCATCATAGTATCTTACATATTACTCTGCGCATCAGGTTAGTGTATATAAAGAGATATCTAGGTGGCAGCTCCATCATAGTATCTTACATATTACACTGTGCAGCTGGTTAGTGTATATAAAGGGGTATCTAGGTGACCGCTCCATCATAGTTTCCTACATATTACTCTGTACATCAGGTTAGTGTATATAAAGGGGTATCTAGGTGACAGCTCCATCATAGTATCTTACACATTACTCTGTGCAGCAGATTAGTGTATATAAAGGGGTATCTAGGTGACAGCTCCATCCTAGTATCTTACATATTACTCTGTACAGCAGGTTAGTGTATATAAAGGGGTATCTAGGTGACTGCGCCATCATAGTATCTTACATATTACTCTGTGTATCAGGTTAGTGTATATAAAGGGATATCTAGGTGACAGCTACATCATAGTATCTTACATATTACTATGTGCAGCAGGTTAGTGTATATAAAGGGATATCTAGGTGACAGCACCATCATAGTATCTTATATATTACTCTGTGCAGCAGGTTAGTGTATATAAAGGGGTATCTGGGTGACAGCTCCATCATAGTATCTTACATATTACTCTGCGCATCTGGTTAGTGTATATAAAGAGATATCTAAGTGACAGCTCCATCATAGTATCTTACATATTACACTGTGCAGCTGGTTAGTGTATATAAAGGGGTATCTAGGTGACAGCACCATCATAGTATCTTACATATTACTCTGTGCAGCAGATTAGTGTATATAAAGGGGTATCTAGGTGACAGCTTCATCATAGTATCTTACATATTAATCTGTGCATCAGGTTAGTGTATATAAAGGGGTATCTAGGTAACAGATCCATCATAGTATCTTACATATTACTCTGTGCTTCAGGTTAGTGTATATAAAGGGGTATCTAGGTGAGAGCTCCATCATAGTATCTTACATATTACTCTGTGCAGCAGGTTAGTGTATATAAAGGGGAATCTAGGTGACAGCTCCATCATAGTATCCTACATATTACTGTGTGCAGCAGGTAAGTGTATATAAAGGGGTATCTAGGTGACAGCTCCATCATAGTATCTTACATATTACTCTGTGCAGCAGGTTAGTGTATATAAAGGGGTATCTAGGTGTCAGCTCCATCATAGTATCTTACATATTACTCTGTGCAGCAGGTTAGTGTATATAAAGGGGTATCTAGATGACGGCTCCATCATAGTATCTTACATATTACTCTGTGCAGCAGGTTAGTGTATTTAAAGGGGTATCTAGGTGAGAGCTCCATCATAGTATCTTACATATTACTGTGTGCAGCAGGTTAGTTTATATAAAGGGGTATCTAGGTGACCGCTCCATCATAGTATCCTACATATTACTATGTGCAGCAGGTTAGTGTATATAAAGGGGTATCTAGGTGACTGCGCCATCATAGTATCTTACATATTACTCTGTGCAACAGATTAGTGTATATAAAGGGGTATCTAGGTGACGGCTCCATCATAGTATCTTACATATTACTCTGTGCAGCAGGTTAGGGTATATGAAGGGATATCTAGGTGACAGCACCATCATAGTATCTTACATATTACTCTGTGCAGCAGGTTAGTTTATATGAAGGGGTATCTAGGTGACGGCTCCATCATAGTATCTTACATATTACTCTGCGCATCAGGTTAGTGTATATGAAGAGATATCTAGGTGACAGCTCCATCATAGTATCTTACATATTACTCTGCGCATCAGGTTAGTGTATATAAAGAGATATCTAGGTAACAGATCCATCATAGTATCTTACATATTACTCTGTGCTTCATGTTAGTGTATATAAAGGGGTATCTAGGTGAGAGCTCCATCATAGTATCTTACATATTACTCTGTGCAGCAGGTTAGTGTATATAAAGGGGAATCTAGGTGACAGCTCCATCATAGTATCCTACATATTACTGTGTGCAGCAGGTAAGTGTATATAAAGGGGTATCTAGGTGACAGCTCCATCATAGTATCTTACATATTACTCTGTGCAGCAGGTTAGTGTATATAAAGGGGTATCTAGGTGTCAGCTCCATCATAGTATCTTACATATTACTCTGTGCAGCAGGTTAGTGTATATAAAGGGGTATCTAGATGACGGCTCCATCATAGTATCTTACATATTACTCTGTGCAGCAGGTTAGTGTATTTAAAGGGGTATCTAGGTGAGAGCTCCATCATAGTATCTTACATATTGCTGTGTGCAGCAGGTTAGTTTATATAAAGGGGTATCTAGGTGACCGCTCCATCATAGTATCCTACATATTACTATGTGCAGCAGGTTAGTGTATATAAAGGGGTATCTAGGTGACGGCTCCATCATAGTATCTTACATATTACTCTGTGCAGCAGGTTAGGGTATATGAAGGGATATCTAGGTGACAGCACCATCATAGTATCTTACATATTACTCTGTGCAGCAGGTTAGTGTATATAAGGGATATCTAGGTGACAGCTCCATCATAGTATCTTACACATTACTGTGTGCAGCAGATTAGTGTATATGAAGGGGTATCTAGGTGACCGCTCCATCATAGTATCCTACATATTACTATGTGCAGCAGGTTAGTGTATATAAAGGGGTATCTAGGTGACAGCTCCATCATAGTATCTTACATATTACTCTGTACAGCAGGTTAGTGTATATAAAGGGGTATCTAGGTGACTGCGCCATCATAGTATCTTACATATTACTCTGTGTATCAGGTTAGTGTATATAAAGAGATATCTAAGTGACAGCTCCATCATTGTATCTTACATATTACACTGTGCAGCTGGTTAGTGTATATAAAGGGGTATCTAGGTGACAGCACCATCATAGTATCTTACATATTACTCTGTGCAGCAGATTAGTGTATATAAAGGGGTATCTAGGTGACAGCTTCATCATAGTATCTTACATATTAATCTGTGCATCAGGTTAGTGTATATAAAGGGGTATCTAGGTAACAGATCCATCATAGTATCTTACATATTACTCTGTGCATCAGGTTAGTGTATATAAAGGGGTATCTAGGTGAGAGCTCCATCATAGTATCTTACATATTACTCTGTGCAGCAGGTTAGTGTATATAACATCTCACAACATACTACCTGTGGCTGCTTAATCTGGCAATTCAACCATAATATCATCATTTTTACATATGCAAACAACTTTTACTATCACTGTTAATGCTTGTATTTGCACTGTCAGTTTTGAAAATGCCAAGCTGTACCTCTAATGACCTTACCTCTCCTGCTCTTCCATTGATTTTAGGTGTCCCCCAAAATTTTATTCTTGGCCCTCTTCTTCTCTATCTCTATACGTCCTCTCTGGGTGAGCTCATTTGCTCACTCGACTTCCACTATCACATCTATGCTGATAACACTGAAATCTACCTCTCCTCTCCTGATCTCTCTCTCCCTCTATCCTCACTCATATCTCCAACTGTCTCTCTGCTGTCTACTCTTGGATGACCCAGCTCTTTTTTAGACTTAAAATATCAAAGACTAAGCTGACCTCTTACCACCCTCCAGCATAAAACCCGACCATCTCTCATCCTAACCTGTTTATGCTCACCTCTTTCCCTTCTGTGTCACCCCTGTCTGTCTAACCCTCCCCTTTAGAATGTAAGCTCTCACGGGCAGGGCCCTCTCTCCTCATGTGCCTTTCTTAGAATATATAAACCTCTGCCACCCTGATGCTTGCTTTAGTGTCCTGTCCCCTGATGCAACTATCCGTATTAACCATGTACTTGTCCTAAACTGTCTTGTGCTGTAATTCGTTATGTGTTTTTGCTAATAACTATGCTCTGTAAAGCGCTGCGGAATCTGTGTGCGCTATATAAGAAACTGTTAATAAATAATAAATAATAAATATAAACACTTACATATTACACTGCAGCAGGTTAGTGTATATAAAGGGATATCTAGGTGACAGCTCCATCATAGTATCTTACACATTACTCTGTGCAGCAGATTAGTGTATATAAAGGGGTATCTAGGTGACAGCTTCATCATAGTATCTTACATATTACTCTGTGCAGCAGGTTAGTGTATATAAAGGGATATCTGGGTGACAGCTCCATCATAGTATCTTACATATTACTCTGTGCAGCAGGTCAGTGTATATAAAGGGGTATCTAGGTGACAGCTCCTTCATAGTATCTTACATATTACTCTGTGCAGCATGTTAGTGTATATAAAGGGGTATCTAGGTGACCGCTCCATCATAGTATCTTACATATTACTCTGTGCAGCAGGTTAGTGTATATAAAGGGATATCTGGGTGACAGCTCCATCATAGTATCTTACATATTACTCTGTGCAGCAGGTCAGTGTATATAAAGGGGTATCTAGGTGACAGATCCATCATAGTATCTTACATATTACTCTGTGCAGCAGGTTAGTGTATATAAAGGGGTATCTGGGTGACCGCTCCATCATAGTATCTTACATATTACTCTGTGCAGCAGGTTAGTGTATATAAAGGGATATCTGGGTGACAGCTCCATCATAGTATCTTACATATTACTCTGTGCAGCAGGTCAGTGTATATAAAGGGGTATCTAGGTGACAGCTCCTTCATAGTATCTTACATATTACTCTGTGCAGCAGGTTAGTGTATATAAAGGGGTATCTAGGTGACAGCTCCATCATAGTATCTTACATATTACTCTGTGCATCCGGTTAGTGTATTATTTACTCTGGGATATACAATTATTTTTCTTTTAAGCGGTTTCTGCCTAGACTGGCAGTGTTCCTCCTCTGAATTTAGTATCGCTGAGATCGATATATTATCAGCGGGAGGTAATTGTCTGATGCTATATTCCTATGAGCCTTTAGTGGAGATCTGATTGGCCTATTGCGCCAAATCTTTCTCTCTATTAGCTACAGTCACGGCATATTCATAACATGATTCAATTCATTTACAATCAAAACTTTTCCCCCAGCTCTGCCCTTCCCTACACGTGTTTCAACTGTCTAAAGGCCCCCTTACATTTGTCCGACTTGTCATAACGACAAGTCGGACCCGATTGTCCCAGCAGCTCCCCGGGAGGGATCACATGCGATGGCACTTCATGTGCCAAGTTTTGCATGTGATTAATCGCATGCGATTTATCACATGCCACTCCCGGGGAGCTGCAGGGACAATGGGAGCGGGGGACAGCAGCAGGAATATGCCCGCAAACAGAGAGTGGGCAGGGGGGGGGGCTCGGGGTGCAGGGAGCCAGGCAGGAAGCCGCTGGGCAGGGAGCAGGGGGGGCGGCGGCACAGAGTATCAGGGAGCCGGGCAGGAGAACACGATGCAGCAGCAGCACTTCCAAAAAAAAGAAAAACCCCATACAAACGAATAGGAAGCCATTGATTGGCTGAGACCTCTCTCAGCCAATGAGTGATTGGCTGAGAGAGTTCTCAGCCAATCGCTCATTGGCTGAGGGAGGTCTCAGCCAATGAATGGCTTCCTATGCGTTTGTATGGCCCTTTTTTTTTGAAGTGCTGCTGCTGCAGCGTCTTCTCCTGCTCGGCTCCCTGGTACTCTGCGCCGCCCCCCCCCTGCTCCCGCTGATGCTGCCCGGCTCCCTGCGCCTGACTCTGGTAGGTCCCCTGTTGTGGGGGAGCACGGCTCCGGGCAGCACATAAGATTTAGCAAATCTTATGTGCAGCCCGTCCGACCTCCCATCTCCGATCCGATGCGCACGGGGCCGCGCATCGGGTCGGAGGGGATGTCACCATATGCGATTTGGGACGATTTCACGGCCCGATTCATCCGAATCGGGCAAAATCGTGCCCAAATCGCATAATGTAAGGGGGCCTTAAGTCTTTTTCAGGGGTAGCATCGGCAGCCCCGCTGATGCTTTAGTTATCATGTTATGGCTTCCAATCATATGGCTTCTGCTCGTCACATGCGCTATTAGCGCCTATCATAGGCTTCTCCTGGCGTTATTTCTTATTGATTTCCGCCCTTAGTCCGGCGTACTGGCATGCGTGTGCGGCGTCTGACATCGGGCGTGCACCACGTGATGGTGATTGTCCAATTGCTGCAGGTTTCTGCCGAGACCCGGAAGTCTTGATGTTTGAAGAGTACCCTGTACTCTGTATGTGATATACGTTGCAATATGTATTTGCTTTTTCAGGTAGATATATTATTGTACATGATTTTATAATCTAGGTGCCTTTTTATTGCTATTTAGCATTGCATTTCCTAGATATAATCATTTGTGGCTGGAGTCATCGTTTCCACTCTTAATTATTTAATCATGCTTATTTCAGGATATGTCCGGAATCTGTATATTTTATGATTCTTCCCTTAAAAATCCGTTTTTAAGATTTTCCTTTGTCCCCAATTAATGCTTTTAATTGAGTGTTTTTATTTATACATGTCTCCTTGTTTTTCTTAAGTTTATTTGGTTCATTCCAGCAGGGATGCGGTTTCGAATGTATGTATATTAACTCATCCATAGTGCTGGGTCGGGTTTGAATGGATTATGAAGATGGAACATTGCTCCATTCTTTTGATTCTTTTGGTATATAGTATATGTATTATTTCTGACTTTTAAATGCATACTCTCATTGTTGATTTTTTCATGTGAGTGAGAGTTTGTGTTTGAAAATTTTATGTAGGGCAGAAGATTTTGATGTTGTTATCCCCTTGGGATATGTTTTACACTACTCTTAATAAAGTGAAGAACTGGTGATCAAAAAAAAATTTTGTGGAAAATAATTGAAAAAAAAGTGCTAGTGGAGTAACAGTGTTTATGATACTAAAGAGGTTATGTGATGGTGTTAATAATATTAATTTGATAAATTGGGTGGTAGTGATTAGTGTCTTGATAATGGGATTCGTGATAAATTTGTGATGTGTATATGGGTCCAAGAGTATGTATTGGTACAGACATGTGAGTTTTGTTGGTGCTATTCGGTATTCTTTGGAGTAAATTGAGGTAAGTGTATAATTTTTGTTGTTGCTGTTAGTTGTTCAGATCTTTTTTGGTTATATCAATTCGTTTATTCTACATCTATACCATTCGCCTTCCTGAGTGAAATTATTTTCTTATTTCATTTCATTATATTGTTGTTTAAGTTTTTGTATGTTTTATTATCCTGATATCCAGTTTCTTCTTTTTTTCTTTCTCTTTTTCTCCTTAGGGACGAGAATTCAGTGGGGCCCAGCCTCCACATATCTTCGCGACCGATCCTCATCCATCTCTCCACAGGAGAGTGCTAGAGAGGTTTGTATCTGATTTTTGTATCTTTTAGGGTTAGAGTTAGTTTTTACAAGTATGGCATATAGCTGTTGTATTCATTTAATCCATCTGGTTGTAGAGTATTCATTAGGAATATCATCTTTGTTTCAGCTTTCAAAAGCTCTTTATCCAGGTCACACCCTCTTATTCCAAGTGAAATTTGTTTCATACCATACGCTTTTAAATTTTCCGGATTACATGCGTGAAATTTCAGAAAGTGCTTCGCTACAGGTGTGAGAGTCTTGAATCTTGCTTTGTATCTCTGAGCGTTACGTATGCTTCCTATGTGTTCGAGTACTCTCACTTTTAACGGTCTTGTTGTCTTCCCAATATATGCTTTATTACATGGGCATTCAAGATGATATATTATTCCCATGCTTGTACATGTGATATGCTCCTGAATTGTCCATCTTTTGCATATTACTCTGTGCAGCAGGTTAGTGTATATAAAGATTTATCTAGGTGACAACTCCATCATAGTATCTTACATATTACTCTGTGTATCAGGTTAGTGTATATAAAGGGGTATCTAGGTGACAGATCCATCATAGTATCTTACATATTACTCTGTGTATCAGGTTAGTGTATATAAAGGGGTATCTAGGTGACATATCCATCATAGTATCCTACATATTACTCTGTGTATCAGGTTAGTGTATATAAAGATTTATCTAGGTGACAACTCCATCATAGTATCTTACATATTACTCTGTGCAGCAGGTTAGTGTATATAGAGGGGTATCTAGGTGACGGCTCCATCATAGTATCTTACATATTACTCTGTGCAGCAGGTTAGTGTATATATAGGGATATCTAGGTGACATCTCCATCATAGTATCTTACATATTACTCTGTGCATCAGGTTAGTGTATATAAAGGGGTATCTAGGTGATGGCTCCATCATAGTATCTTACATACTACTATGTGCAGCAGGTTAGTGTATATAAAGGGGTATCTAGGTGACAGCTACATCATAGTATCTTACATATTACTCTGTGCATCAGGTTAGTGTATATAAAGGGGTATCTAGGTGACAGATCCATCATAGTATCTTACATATTAATCTGTGTATCAGGTTAGTGTATATAAAGGGGTATCTAGGTGACAGCTCCATCATAGTATCTTACATATTACTCTGAGCAGCAGGTTAGTGTATATAAAGGGGTATCTAGGTGACAGCTCCATCATAGTATCTTACATATTACTCTGTGCAGCAGGTTAGTGTATATAAAGGGGTATCTAGGTGACAGCTCCATCATAGTATCTTACATATTACTATGTGCAGCAGGTTAGTGTATATAAAGGGGTATCTAGGTGACAGCTACATCATAGTATCTTACATATTACTCTGTGCAGCAGGTTAGTGTATATAAAGGGGTATCTAGGTGACAGCTCCATCATAGTATCTTACATATTACTCTGTGCAGCAGGTTAGTGTATATAAAGGGGTATCTAGGTGACAGCTCCATCATAGTATCTTACATATTACTCTGAGCAGCAGGTTAGTGTATCTAAAGGCTTTCTAGGTGACAGCTCCATCATAGTATCCTATATATTACTCTGTGCAGCAGGTTAGTGTATATAAAGGGGTATCTAGGTGACAGCACCCTTATAGTATCTTACATATTACTCTGTGCAGCAGGTTAGTGTATATAAAGGGATATCCAGGTGACGGCTCCATCATAGTATCTTACATATTACTCTGTGCAGCAGGTTAGTGTATATAAAGGGGTATCTAGGTGACGGCTCCATCATAGTATCTTACATATTACTCTGTGCAGCAGGTTAGTGTATATAAAGGGGTATCTAGGTGACAGCACCCTTATAGTATCTTACATATTACTCTGTACAGCAGGTTAGTGTATATAAAGGGATATCCAGGTGACGGCTCCATCATAGTATCTTACATATTACTCTGTGCAGCAGGTTAGTGTATATAAAGGGATATCCAGGTGACGGCTCCATCATAGTATCTTACATATTACTCTGTGCAGCAGGTTAGTGTATATAAAGGGGTATCTAGGTGACGGCACCCTCATAGTATCTTACATATTACTCTGTGCAGCAGGTTAGTGTATATAAAGGGGTATCTAGGTGACAGCTCCATCATAGTAAAAGGAGAGATGTGTCCAAAGACACATCTATTTTGTTCCTATCCCTCCTGCGACCTGGGAATGGAATATGAAAAAGCACGTTCCTATATTACATAGAACGCTCCTCTTCTCCGCCTCTGGTAACCTTATATAGCAGTCAGCATTCACAGATCTCACTGAGTGGTATAGGAATAAAACAGTGGACCCTTCACCAAGGTTGAATCTCCCTTGAAGTGGAAAAAAGTACCAAATACACCCCTTATCAGGGATAGGCGTCTCCTCTTCTCCGGCTGGTCTAAGCTTTCAGATATACTGATTCCACAGGATACTATATTTTCCCAGGGAAAGGCTCCATGTAGTAGTGTGCCATATGAAAATAACAATAAAACCAATATAGTGTGACACTGTATTTAATTTACAAAAGCATAAAAGTAGACACGGATAAAATATATGAAGAATCTTCTAAAAGCAGTTCAAGGTGCTAGAGAGGGAATTTCACAATTACCGGAGTCGGTGGAGAACTCGTTGAAATGGAGTTCTCAAACAAGCGCTAGTGAAGAAGGTCCCGGGCACTCTCCGACTAGGCAAGCTGCAGACTGTCCCGGCAAAAGTATTCTCCCAGCTCAGCAAGTGTAAGCTAGGTCCGACGCGTTTCGACCGACACTTCGGTCTTTTTCAAGGATCTAATTAGTCCATGTCCGTTGTCCCTATTTAAGGGATAAATGTCCAATCACAAATCAGCAGTTCCGTTTGTCCGTTTAGCAGCGTCGCGCGTTGTCATGGAGACTGTTACGGCAATGGTTTCTGCCCCGCTTCCTTCCACATCTTATATACGACTTTGCCCCACTTCCGGATGAACGGGCTCTGTTCGTATCAGTTGTTTGATTGTCAGCAAACACTGGTTTGCAGGAATCTATAACCTGCAAACCGGATTTGATCTAGGGAACAGGATTGCCACCTAGCAACAGCAGGTGGGTTAGGCAGCAAGCCTCCCGAAAATGCTGAGGGAGAGGAAATGAAAAATTTTTCACTTACCTCTCCCTCTACAGCTACAGCGCCGCTGGGGGCGCGCGCGCGCACGCCGCGTCACGTGCACGCGCGCGCACACGTGAGCGCGCCCCCCAAGCGCTGGTCAGATTTTTTCGGAAGGTTACTGGTGGCAACCTGTCCCCCAAGAATATGAGAAGGAATGTTGACCTCCCCGTAGGTTTACTCTTGTCGGGTACCTAGGTAACGAAAGACACGAAACCAGTAATGCCTTGAAACCAGAGAAAAGGTTTATTAAACCGAAACCGGGAGCCCTTCTGGGTAACTGGGCTAACTAAATTAGGGAATGATCCTTCTGTAAGGGGGATTGAATTCCGTGAACTGAACTTGAAGTGAATAGGAACTGATTGCAGCCTGAAGATTAACCGCCGACTGTAGGATGGAGGTTACTTCTGGTCTTTATTGGCCGGTGCTTGTGGCTTCTTTTGGTCCCTCGGTGCGCCTGATGGGAAGAAAAGAAAGTTTTTTAAAGAACCAACTAATTTAACAGAGGAAGCGCCAGACCTAGCAACATTTGGTGCAAACCAAGGGTGGGTGGGTGGGAGTTGTTGCTAGGTGGCAATCCTGTTCCCTAGAACAAATCCGGTTTGCAGGTCATAGATTCCTGCAAACCAGTGTTTTGTTCTTCGGGAGGCTTGCCACCTAGCAACAGCAGGTGGGCAGACTACCACATACCTGGTGGTTGCTCTGAGAAATTCGATCTTCTGAAGATCGGTTGGTCTCCAATAGTGCTTTGCAAAGGTACGGGCAGAGGACCATCTTGCTGCTCGCATAATCGCATGGAGAGGAATGCCCTTCGCAGCTGCTCTAGTGGCAGCCGCCCCCCCGCAGGGAATGGCTTTTGAACTGATCTGTGTCTATACCCGCCTGTCTCATGGAAGCTACTATCCAGCCTCTGATGGTAGAGGGTCTAGCGGGACGGTAGGGTTTCCTACAGGTGATGAATAGTTGGGAGATGTTGTCTCTAATAGGCACCGTTCGGGCCAGGTATGATTCTAAACATGCTGATATACAGATATTGGGGTCGGTGGAATCCCTAATGATGTCAAATTCCACTATTGGTGTATTAAAGGACGAGGTTTTTGTATGCCCTTTCAGGATGATGTGGTAACCAGTTGGGGTATGTGACAACCACGGATCTTCTATGTGAATTAGAGTTAGCTCGGCCCCTCTTGCTGCTATGGCTAGGGCTAATAGGGATGCTAATTTGCGGGAGAGTAATATGATGTCGTCAACTGTATCCTGGGAAGACCAGAAAGCTAGGAATGGCTCAATGTCCCAGGTATTAGAATACTTTGGTGTGAGGGGCCTGGAAAGGTGGATGCCTCTCAGTAGTCGGAGGTAAAGTTTATTATTTGTTAGGTCCGGGACCAAAATGGCCAAGGCCGAGCCATATGACCTTATGGTGGCCGAGGCTAACCCTGATTGGTATTTAGATGCTAAGAAATCCAGGGCTAAATGGAGAGGTGAGCCCCGCGTTTGTAAGCTGCGTTGGCTATTCCATATATCAAATTCTTTGATAATTGCACCGTATCTGGATCTAGTCCGTGGTCTCAAAGACGCATTAATTAGCGCCCTTGTGGGTGATGCTAGGGCTGGGTCAGTCAGCAACCCAGTAATATTGCCATCCACATGCACTGGGGAAGGGTCTCTAGTATGTCTGAGGTTCCCTGGAAGCAATCCTTGGATAGCCCCAGGGGGATCTTCGGGCCGATCCGAAGTTGGTTGACTAGGGGAAACCACACTCTGGATGGCCAAACGGGGTATACCAATACTATATGAGGTACCCGGTCCTCTCTGATCTTCTGAAGGACTTTCAGGAGAAGGGCTGGGGGAGGGAAGGCGTAAGAGTGAGGAAGGTCTGTCCATGGGAAGGACATTGCATCCATCCTCCAGACTCCCTCGGTCCATATTCTGGATACAAAACATGGGGTTTGGGCGTTTGTGGGACTGGCGAAGAGGTCTATTTCTAGGTCCCCGAAGGTTTCTTTTATCTTTTGAAAAACCTGGCTTTTTAGAGCCACAGAGTCTAGGGAAATCCTTTCGCGAGATAGCGAATCTGCTAGCTCGTTTAGCTGGCCTGGGACGTAAGATGCCACCAGGATAATATCCCTCTGTGTAGCCCATTCCCAGATCTCTAGGGCTTCCCTGCACAGGGAAATGGACTTCGTGCCCCCCATTCTGTTTATGTACGACACCGCTGTCGTATTGTCTAGGCACAGCTGTATGCAGGTGTTGGTCATGTGATTGGGAACTAGAGCTCTCATCGCTAGTTTCGCTGCTCGCAATTCTAAGATGTTTATAAACATCTGGGCTTCCTCTGCCGACCAGGTTCCCCGGACTGCTTTGTCTTGTGAGAAGCCTCCCCAACCCGTTAAGGAAGCGTCCGTGGTGATTGTCATAGACGGTGGAGGGTCTATCAGGGGACGAGGAGGAGGGATAGGAAGAGTGTTCCAGTAGGACAGCTCTGTCTTTGCTTTCCTGGATAGGAATATCGTATCTTTCCATGTATAATGTGCGTGTAGTAGAGATCTGAGGAGACCCTGCATCTCCCTGCACATCAGGGGAACATGACGAAAGCCCGGGGACATGGCGATCATCTTCCCAATGATTGCGGCTAGGTCTCGCAGGGTTAGTCTGCGTTTCCTTAATGTATTGTGGATATAGGATTGTGTGTCCAGCCATTTCTCTGGAGGGACTGCCAGTGAAAAAGAATGGGTATCCAGGTTGAACCCTAAGAAGGTTATTGATTTTGTGGGGCTGAGGATGGACTTCTGTGTGTTTAGAGTGAAGCCCAGGGTGGACAGGAGAGATAAAGTCATGTCCCTGTGTTTCGTTAGAGTATCGATGTCCTGGTGCATCAGTAATATGTCGTCTAAGTAAATGATGCACAGGATACCCCGCTGACGTAGATGGGATGTGACTGCCTTCATGACCCGTGTAAATGTATAGGGTGCACATGAGAGGCCAAATACCATGACAGTCCACTGATATGTATTGCCTTTCCAGACGAATCTGAGAAAACGTCTGTGGTTGGGATGAACCGATATAGAATGGAAAGCTTCCTTCAGGTCTATCTTTATGCAGAAACAGTCCCTTGTCAGAATATATGGAATGTCTGATATGCCTTCCATACGGAATCTTTTGGTTTTTAGATATCTGTTTAGACCTTTGACGTTTAATACCGGTCTTACAGAGCCGTCTTGTTTGGCTATGGGGAACAAGTGACTTGTCCAGCCCGAACGCACTGGGTTCGCTGGTTCTATTTTCCCCTGGCTTAATGCTAATGCCAGGACCTCGTCTAGTTGAGGACTGCAATTCCTTGAACAAGGAATGCGGCTGAACTGGTGTGGGAACCGTAGTAGAGGGAGCTTCAGCCCAAATCGAATGGTTTTTAGTAGCCATTTGTCTGAGGAAATGCTTTCCCATTCTGTATAGGCTTGGCCCAGAGTTTTGTGGGATGTGGTGTGAGCGGGTACACTTACCGAAATTTCGGCCTCTCTTGGAGCTGTTCCAGTTATTTCCTGCCAATGTTCTGGGGTTATCACCGGATCTGCTCCCGAACCCTCCAGTCTGGGTTCTTCTTGTTCCCTGGTAATCTCGGGACGGACCTGCGGGTCTCGAAGTCCGACCCCCCTGGAGAAAGGGCCTCTTGAAGTGCTCACCCCCTTTCTTGAGGTCAGAAAAAGATTTTCTTGCCTTGTGGCGTATATCTTGACCTCTTCTATGAATTGGGGACCAAACAGGTCAGCATTTTCTAGATTGGGGAATTCTAGGGACTTAGGGGCCAAGTCCGCCAAGCCCGCTGTAGTGAGCCATCTGGATCTGCGGGTATTGGTAATGTGATTAAAGGTCTGGCCTATAATCAGGGTTGCTCTACTGATGGCCTTCAGAAGAGCCATTTTAGATGCTACCAGCGCATCTAGGGAGACGCTAGATTCTCCTTCCCTCTCTGCCTTGTCTAGGACGTATAGTAGCGGACCAGCTGCGTCTGCTATTTTGTATTGTATCTTTTTCAGGGTACGGTCTGTGGTGTCATTTTGTCTTTTATCACCAACAATAGACATTAGCGCTGGATCAATGCCAGGCGCAAATAGCGCAGGAATGTCTGGTAGCCCTGTATGAGAGCGCAGCACTAACTCATCCTCCTTAACCAGTGCTGCTCTGAATGCTAGCTGAGCAAACTTCTGTACCTCAGAATTTTGTTTCAGTGCCCAGTGGGTAGCATATAGCTTAGGTGGAGGGGTCTTCCCTGCTAGCGCCACTCTAGCCATATGGATGTCACTATATTCCCCCCTTTTTGAAGAAGCTGAAGTTCTGGTAACTTCTTCAGACTCCCAATCCACTGGGGGAGGGGGGCTACCCTTACGGGAGTACTGTGACGACCTGGCTGGTGACCCTTTATGCTGTGAACGGGCACCTTCATGCTGCCTGCTACGGGCAGGAAAGTTATGCCAGCTACGGGCAGGAGAGGTGTGCTTGCTCCGAGCACTATCAGGTTGCCTGCTATGGGCAATGCCAGGAAAAAGGTTTTTTTCACCTGAACAGGTCCCTTTTTTGGCAGACTTACTTTTATCAGTCTTCTTACGACTTTTCCTGTGTGGAATGGGGCTCCCTGAGGTGTAGGGTGACCCTGCCTCTTCCTGGGAAGACTCATTCACCTCAGAGTCTGAGTCAGTCTGCACCACTTTTCTGACTGACTTTTTCTTTTTCCTTGCTGGAATTTCCTCAGAAGAGGATGTATCACTAGTGTATTGAGAGAGTGCCCTCTTGTGGCCTCTCTCCACTTTACTACTGCCAGGCATGGAGGACATATATAGGGAGTCTGTGGCAGACACAGAAACGCTGTCCTCCATGTCTGCTGACAGAAAAAATCTGACCAGCGCTTGGGGGGCGCGCTCACGCCCCCAGCGGCGCTGTAGCTGTAGAGGGAGAGGTAAGTGAAAAAATTTTCATTTCCTCTCCCTCAGCATTTTCGGGAGGCTTGCTGCCTAACCCACCTGCTGTTGCTAGGTGGCAAGCCTCCCGAAGAACAAAATAGGTTTTTCTACTGGCTGCGGTGATGTCGATTATTGGCGCTGTACTGAAGCTCCGGACTTGTGTATATTCACAAGATACATAATAATAAAAAGTGAAAAATAGATAAAGATTAATAAATATATCAACAATATAAACAATGATTTATTTCTTTGGGACTGAATAAAAGGAATATTATAAATATATATAGCTGTTGGTTAAAAAAATCTATTTTTTTATTTTTTTTTATTTTTTTTTTAATTTATTTATTTTTTTTAAAAAGCAGCATATTTGATAAAAAATGATATTTATACATAAAGAGAGAGTCTTTAAGAATAAAAATTACAGGAACCATTTTATCTCGAAATCCTTATTGAGACCATGAGGATGAAGGGTGTTTAAGTTATAGATACATTTAATTTCTTCTCTGGCCAATTGCGATGCTTTATTTTTCTTCCTGATGTCATCTTTGATTTCTTTGATACCCACAAATCTAACAATATGATTTATATTAGAATTATGTGCAATTTTAAAATGATGAGACAGACTATGAGTCTCAAGACCTTTTTTGATATTATTTAAATGTTCAGTTATTCTGGTCTGAAAAGGTCTTGATGTCCGTCTGTGCAGCAGGTTAGTGTATATAAAGGGGTATCTAGGTGACAGCTACATCATAGTATCTTACATATTACTCTGTGCAGCAGGTTAGTGTATATAAAGGGGTATCTAGGTGACAGCTCCATCATAGTATCTTACATATTACTCTGTGCATCAGGTTAGTGTATATAAAGGGGTATCTAGATGACCGCACCATCACAGTATCTTACATATTACACTGTGCAGCAGGTTAGTGTATATAAAGGAGTATCTAGGTGACGGCTCCATCATAGTATCTTACATATTACACTGTGCAGCAGGTTAGTGTATATAAAGGGGTATCTAGGTGACAGCTCCATCATAGTATCTTACATATTACTCTGTGCAGCAGGTTAGTGTCTATAAAGGGGTATCTAGGTGACAGCTCCATCATAGTATCTTACATATTACTCTGTGCAGCAGGTTAGTGTATATAAAGGGGTATCTAGGTGACAGCTCCATCATAGTATCTTACATATTACTCTGTACAGCAGGTTAGTGTATATAAAGGGGTATCTAGGTGACTGCTCCATCATAGTATCTTACATATTACTCTCTGCATCAGGTTAGTATATATAAAGGGGTATCTAGGTGACGGCACCCTCATAGTATCTTACATATTACTCTGTGCAGTAGATTAGTGTATATAAAGGGGTATCTAGGTGACAGCTCCATCATAGTATCTTACATATTACTCTGTGCAGCAAGTTAGTGTATATAAAGGGGTATCTAGGTGACGGCTCCATCACAGTATCTTACATATTACTCTGTGAAGCAGGTTAGTGTATATAAAGGGGTATCTAGGTGTCAGCTCCATCATAGTATCTTACATATTACTCTGTGCATCAGGTTAGTGTATATAAAGGGGTATCTAGGTGACAGCTCCATCATAGTATCTTAGATATTACTCTGTGCATCAGGTTAGTGTATATAAAGGGGTATCTAGATGACAGCACCATCATAGTATCTTACATATTACTCTGTGCAGCAAGTTAGTGTATATAAAGGGGTATCTAGGTGACGGCTCCATCATAGTATCTTACATATTACTGTGTGAAGCAGGTTAGTGTATATAAAGGGGTATCTAGGTGACAGCTCCATCATAGTATCTTACATATTACTCTGTGCAGCAGGTTAGTGTATATAAAGGGGTATCTAGGTGACAGCTCCATCATAGTATCTTACATATTACTCTGTGCAGTAAGTTAGTGTATATAAAGGGGTATCTAGGTGACAGCTTCATCATAGTATCTTACATATTACTCTGTGTATCAGGTTAGTGTATATAAAGGGGTATCTAGGTGACAGCTCCATCATATTATCTTACATATAACACTGTGCAGCAGGTTAGTGTATATAAAGGGGTATCTAGGTGACCGCTCCATCATAGTTTCCTACATATTACTCTGTACATCAGGTTAGTGTATATAAAGGGGATCTAGGTGACAGCTCCATCATAGTATCTTACATATTAATCTGTGCAGTAGGTTAGTGTATATAAAGGGGTATCTAGGTGACAGCTCCATCATAGTATATTACATATTACATCTGTGCAGCAGGTTAGTGTATATAAAGGGGTATCTAGGTGACAGCTACATCATAGTATCTTACATATTACTCTGTACATCAGGTTAGTGTATATAAAGGGGTATCTAGGTGACAGCTGCTACATCATAGTATCTTACATATTACTCTGTGCAGCAGGTTAGTGTATATAAAGGGGTATCTAGGTGACGACTCCATCATAGTATCTTACATATTACTCTGTGCAGCAGGTTAGTGTATATAAAGGGATATCTAGGTGACGGCTCCATCATAGTATCTTACATATTACTCTGTGCAGCAGGTCGGTGTATATAAAGGGGTATCTAGGTGACAGCTCCATCATAGTATCTTACATATTACTCTGTGTATCAGGTTGGTGTATATAAAGGGGTATCTAGGTGACAGCTCCATCATAGTATCTTACATATTACTCTGTGTATCAGGTTAGTGTATATAAAGGGGTATCTAGGTGACAGCTCCATCATAGTATTTTACATATTACTCTGTGCAGCAGGTTAGTGTATATAAAGGGGTATCTAGGTGACAGCTCCATCATAGTATCTTACATATTACACTGTGCAGCAGGTTAGTGTATATAGAGGGGTATCTAGGTGACAGCTACATCATAGTATCTTACATATTACTCTGTGCTGCAGGTTAGTGTATATAAAGGGGTATCTAGGTGACCGCTCCATCATAGTATCTTACATGTTACTCTGTGCAGCAGGTTAGTGTATATAGAGGGATATCTAGGTGACAGCTCCATCATAGTATCTTACATATTACTCTGTGTATCAGGTTAGTGTATATAAAGGGATATCTAGGTGACAGTACCATCATAGTATCTTACATACTGTATTACTCTGTGCAGCAGGTTAGTGTATATAGAGGGATATCTAGGTGACAGCTCCATCATAGTATCTTACATATTACTCTGTGTATCAGGTTAGTGTATATAAAGAGATATCTAGGTGACAGCTCCATCATAGTATCTTACATATTACTCTGTGCAGCTGGTTAGTGTATATAAAGGGGTATCTAGGTAATAGCTCCATCATAGTATATTACACTATACTCTGTGCAACAGGTTAGTGTATATAAAGGGGAATCTAGGGGACAGCTCCATCATAGTATTTAACATATTACTCTGCATCATGTTAGTGTATATAAAGGGGTATCTAGGTGACAGCTCCATCATAGTATCTTACATATTACTCTGTACATCAGGTTAGTGTATATAAAGGGGTATCTAGGTGACCGCTCCATCATAGTATCTTACATATTACTCTGTGCAGCAGGTTAGTGTATATAAAGGGGTATCAAGGTGACAGCTCCATCATAGTATCTTACATATTACTCTGTGCAGCAGGTTAGTGTATATAAAGGGGTATCTAGGTGACAGCTCCATCATAGTATCTTACATATTACTCTGTGCAGCAGGTTATTGTATATAAAGGGGTATCTAGGTGACAGCCCCATCATAGTATCTTACATATTACTCTATGCATCAGGTGAGTGTATATAAAGGGGTATCTAGGTGACATCTCCATCATAGTATCTTACATATTACTCTGTGCATCAGGTTAGTGTATATAAAGGGGTATCTAGGTGACAGCCCCATCATAGTATCTTACATATTACTCTGTGCAGCAGGTTAGTGTATATAAAGGGGTATCTAGGTGACAGCTCCATCATAGTATCTTACATATTACACTGTGCAGCAGGTTAGTGTATATAGAGGGGTATCTAGGTGACAGCTACATCATAGTATCTTACATATTACACTGTGCAGCAGGTTAGTGTATATAGAGGGGTATCTAGGTGACAGCTACATCATAGTATCTTACATATTACTCTGTGCTGCAGGTTAGTGTATATAAAGGGGTATCTAGGTGACCGCTCCATCATAGTATCTTACATGTTACTCTGTGCAGCAGGTTAGTGTATATAGAGGGATATCTAGGTGACAGCTCCATCATAGTATCTTACATATTACTCTGTGTATCAGGTTAGTGTATATAAAGGGATATCTAGGTGACAGTACCATCATAGTATCTTACATACTGTATTACTCTGTGCAGCAGGTTAGTGTATATAGAGGGATATCTAGGTGACAGCTCCATCATAGTATCTTACATATTACTCTGTGTATCAGGTTAGTGTATATAAAGAGATATCTAGGTGACAGCTCCATCATAGTATCTTACATATTACTCTGTGCAGCTGGTTAGTGTATATAAAGGGGTATCTAGGTAATAGCTCCATCATAGTATATTACACTATACTCTGTGCAACAGGTTAGTGTATATAAAGGGGAATCTAGGTGACAGCTCCATCATAGTATTTAACATATTACTCTGCATCATGTTAGTGTATATAAAGGGGTATCTAGGTGACAGCTCCATCATAGTATCTTACATATTACTCTGTACATCAGGTTAGTGTATATAAAGGGGTATCTAGGTGACCGCTCCATCATAGTATCTTACATATTACTCTGTGCAGCAGGTTAGTGTATATAAAGGGGTATCAAGGTGACAGCTCCATCATAGTATCTTACATATTACTCTGTGCAGCAGGTTAGTGTATATAAAGGGGTATCTAGGTGACAGCTCCATCATAGTATCTTACATATTACTCTGTGCAGCAGGTTATTGTATATAAAGGGGTATCTAGGTGACAGCCCCATCATAGTATCTTACATATTACTCTATGCATCAGGTGAGTGTATATAAAGGGGTATCTAGGTGACATCTCCATCATAGTATCTTACATATTACTCTGTGCATCAGGTTAGTGTATATAAAGGGGTATCTAGGTGACAGCCCCATCATAGTATCTTACATATTACTCTGTGCAGCAGGTTAGTGTATATAAAGGGGTATCTAGGTGACAGCTCCATCATAGTATCTTACATATTACACTGTGCAGCAGGTTAGTGTATATAGAGGGGTATCTAGGTGACAGCTACATCATAGTATCTTACATATTACTCTGTGCTGCAGGTTAGTGTATATAAAGGGATATCTAGGTGACAGTACCATTATAGTATCTTACATACTGTATTACTCTGTGCAGCAGGTTAGTGTATATAGAGGGATATCTAGGTGACAGCTCCATCATAGTATCTTACATATTACTCTGTGTATCAGGTTAGTGTATATAAAGAGATATCTAGGTGACAGCTCCATCATAGTATCTTACATATTACTCTGTGCAGCTGGTTAGTGTATATAAAGGGGTATCTAGGTAATAGCTCCATCATAGTATATTACACTATACTCTGTGCAACAGGTTAGTGTATATAAAGGGGAATCTAGGTGACAGCTCCATCATAGTATTTAACATATTACTCTGCATCATGTTAGTGTATATAAAGGGGTATCTAGGTGACAGCTCCATCATAGTATCTTACATATTACTCTGTACATCAGGTTAGTGTATATAAAGGGGTATCTAGGTGACCGCTCCATCATAGTATCTTACATATTACTCTGTGCAGCAGGTTAGTGTATATAAAGGGGTATCAAGGTGACAGCTCCATCATAGTATCTTACATATTACTCTGTGCAGCAGGTTAGTGTATATAAAGGGGTATCTAGGTGACAGCTCCATCATAGTATCTTACATATTACTCTGTGCAGCAGGTTATTGTATATAAAGGGGTATCTAGGTGACAGCCCCATCATAGTATCTTACATATTACTCTATGCATCAGGTGAGTGTATATAAAGGGGTATCTAGGTGACATCTCCATCATAGTATCTTACATATTACTCTGTGCATCAGGTTAGTGTATATAAAGGGGTATCTAGGTGACAGCCCCATCATAGTATCTTACATATTACTCTGTGCAGCAGGTTAGTGTATATAAAGGGGTATCTAGGTGACGGCGCCATCATAGTATCTTACATATTACTCTGTGCAGCAGGTTAGTGTATATAAAGGGGTATCTAGGTGACAGCTCCATCATAGTATCTTACATATTACACTGTGCAGCAGGTTAGTGTATATAGAGGGGTATCTAGGTGACAGCTACATCATAGTATCTTACATATTACTCTGTGCTGCAGGTTAGTGTATATAAAGGGATATCTAGGTGACAGTACCATTATAGTATCTTACATACTGTATTACTCTGTGCAGCAGGTTAGTGTATATAGAGGGATATCTAGGTGACAGCTCCATCATAGTATCTTACATATTACTCTGTGTATCAGGTTAGTGTATATAAAGAGATATCTAGGTGACAGCTCCATCATAGTATCTTACATATTACTCTGTGCAGCTGGTTAGTGTATATAAAGGGGTATCTAGGTAATAGCTCCATCATAGTATATTACACTATACTCTGTGCAACAGGTTAGTGTATATAAAGGGGAATCTAGGTGACAGCTCCATCATAGTATTTAACATATTACTCTGCATCATGTTAGTGTATATAAAGGGGTATCTAGGTGACAGCTCCATCATAGTATCTTACATATTACTCTGTACATCAGGTTAGTGTATATAAAGGGGTATCTAGGTGACCGCTCCATCATAGTATCTTACATATTACTCTGTGCAGCAGGTTAGTGTATATAAAGGGGTATCAAGGTGACAGCTCCATCATAGTATCTTACATATTACTCTGTGCAGCAGGTTAGTGTATATAAAGGGGTATCTAGGTGACAGCTCCATCATAGTATCTTACATATTACTCTGTGCAGCAGGTTATTGTATATAAAGGGGTATCTAGGTGACAGCCCCATCATAGTATCTTACATATTACTCTATGCATCAGGTGAGTGTATATAAAGGGGTATCTAGGTGACATCTCCATCATAGTATCTTACATATTACTCTGTGCATCAGGTTAGTGTATATAAAGGGGTATCTAGGTGACAGCCCCATCATAGTATCTTACATATTACTCTGTGCAGCAGGTTAGTGTATATAAAGGGGTATCTAGGTGACGGCGCCATCATAGTATCTTACATATTACTCTGTGCAGCAGGTTAGTGTATATAAAGGGGTATCTAGGTGACAGCTCCATCATAGTATCTTACATATTACACTGTGCAGCAGGTTAGTGTATATAAAGGGGTATCTAGGTGACAGCTCCATCATAGTATCTTACATATTACTCTGTGCAGCAGGTTAGTGTATATAAAGGGGTATCTAGGTGACAGCTCCATCATAGTATCTTACATATTACTCTGTGCAGCAGGTTAGTGTATATAAAGGGGTATCTAGGTGACAGCTCCATCATAGTATTTTACATATTGCACTGTGCAGCTGGTTAATGTATATAAAAGGGTATCTAGGTGACAGCTCCATCATAGTATCTTACATATTACTCTGTGCATCAGGTTATTGTATATAAAGGGGTATCTAGGTGATGGCTCCATCATAATATCTTACATATTACTATGTGCAGCAGGTTAGTGTATATAAAGGGGTATCTAGGTGACAGCTACATCATAGTATCTTACATATTACTCTGTGCATCAGGTTAGTGTATATAAAGGGGTATCTAGGTGACAGCTCCATCATAGTATCTTACATATTACTATGTGCAGCAGGTTAGTGTATATAAAGGGGTATCTAGGTGACAGCTACATCATAGTATCTTACATATTACTCTGTGCAGCAGGTTACTGTATAAAGGGTTATCTAGGTTACAGCTCCATCATAGTATCTTACATATTACTATGTGCAGCAGGTTAGTGTCTATAAAGGGGTATCTAGGTGACAGCTCCATCATAGTATCTTACATATTACTCTGTGCAGCAGGTTAGTGTCTATAAAGGGGTATCTAGGTGACAGCTCCATCATAGTATCTTACATATTACTCTGTGCAGCAGGTTAGTGTCTATAAAGGGGTATCTAGGTGACGGCACCCTCATAGTATCTTACATATTACTCTGTGCAGCAGGTTAGTGTATATAAAGGGATATCCAGGTGACGGCTCCATCATAGTATCTTACATATTACTCTGTGCAGCAGGTTAGTGTATATAAAGGGGTATCTAGGTGACAGCACCCTCATAGTATCTTACATATTACTCTGCATCATGTTAGTGTATATAAAGGGGTATCTAGGTGACAGCTCCATCATAGTATCTTACATATTACTCTGTGCAGCAGGTTAGTGTATATAAAGGGGTATCTAGGTGACAGCACCCTTATAGTATCTTACATATTACTCTGTGCAGCAGGTTAGTGTATATAAAGGGATATCCAGGTGACGGCTCCATCATAGTATCTTACATATTACTCTGTGCAGCAGGTTAGTGTATATAAAGGGGTATCTAGGTGACGGCACCCTCATAGTATCTTACATATTACTCTGTGCAGCAGGTTAGTGTATATAAAGGGGTATCTAGGTGACAGCGCCATCATAGTATCTTACCTATTACTCTGTGCATCAGGTTAGTGTATATAAAGGGGTATCTAGGTGACAGCTCCATCATAGTAAAAGGAGAGATGTGTCCAAAGACACATCTATTTTGTTCCTATCCCTCCTGCGACCTGGGAATGGAATATGAAAAAGCACGTTCCTATATTACATAGAACGCTCCTCTTCTCCGCCTCTGGTAACCTTATATAGCAGTCAGCATTCACAGATCTCACTGAGTGGTATAGGAATAAAACAGTGGACCCTTCACCAAGGTTGAATCTCCCTTGAAGTGGAAAAAAGTACCAAATACACCCCTTATCAGGGATAGGCGTCTCCTCTTCTCCGGCTGGTCTAAGCTTTCAGATATACTGATTCCACAGGATACTATATTTTCCCAGGGAAAGGCTCCATGTAGTAGTGTGCCATATGAAAATAACAATAAAACCAATATAGTGTGACACTGTATTTAATTTACAAAAGCATAAAAGTAGACACGGATAAAATATATGAAGAATCTTCTAAAAGCAGTTCAAGGTGCTAGAGAGGGGATTTCACAATTACCGGAGTCGGTGGAGAACTCGTTGAAATGGAGTTCTCAAACAAGCGCTAGTGAAGAAGGTCCCGGGCACTCTCCGACTAGGCAAGCTGCAGACTGTCCTGGCAAAAGTATTCTCCCGGCTCAGCAAGTGTAAGCTAGGTCCGACGCGTTTCGACCGACACTTCGGTCTTTTTCAAGGATCTAATTAGTCCATGTCCGTTGTCCCTATTTAAGGGATAAATGTCCAATCACAAATCAGCAGTTCCGTTTGTCCGTTTAGCAGCGTCGCGCGTTGTCATGGAGACTGTTACGGCAATGGTTTCTGCCCCGCTTCCTTCCACATCTTATATACGACTTTGCCCCACTTCCGGATGAACGGGCTCTGTTCGTATCAGTTGTTTGATTGTCGGCAAATAGGTTTTTCTACTGGCTGCGGTGATGTCGATTATTGGCGCTGTACGGAAGCTCCGGACTTGTGTATATTCACAAGATACATAATAATAAAAAGTGAAAAATAGATAAAGATTAATAAATATATCCATATAACAATATAAACAATGATTTATTTCTTTGGGACTGAATAAAAGGAATATTATAAATATATATAGCTGTTGGTTAAAAAAATCTATTTTTTTTTTATTTATTTTTTTTTTTTTTTTTTTAAAAAGCAGCATATTTGATAAAAAATTATATTTATACATAAAGAGAGAGTCTTTAAGAATAAAAATTACAGGAACCATTTTATCTCGAAATCCTTATTGAGACCATGAGGATGAAGGGTGTTTAAGTTATAGATACATTTAATTTCTTCTCTGGCCAATTGCGATGCTTTATTTTTCTTCCTGATGTCATCTTTGATTTCTTTGATACCCACAAATCTAACAATATGATTTATATTAGAATTATGTGCAATTTTAAAATGATGAGACAGACTATGAGTCTCAAGACCTTTTTTGATATTATTTAAATGTTCAGTTATTCTGGTCTTAAAAGGTCTTGATGTCCGTCTGTGCAGCAGGTTAGTGTATATAAAGGGGTATCTAGGTGACAGCTACATCATAGTATCTTACCTATTACTCTGTGCATCAGGTTAGTGTATATAAAGGGGTATCTAGGTGACAGCTCCATCATAGTAAAAGGAGAGATGTGTCCAAAGACACATCTATTTTGTTCCTATCCCTCCTGCGACCTGGGAATGGAATATGAAAAAGCACGTTCCTATATTACATAGAACGCTCCTCTTCTCCGCCTCTGGTAACCTTATATAGCAGTCAGCATTCACAGATCTCACTGAGTGGTATAGGAATAAAACAGTGGACCCTTCACCAAGGTTGAATCTCCCTTGAAGTGGAAAAAAGTACCAAATACACCCCTTATCAGGGATAGGCGTCTCCTCTTCTCCGGCTGGTCTAAGCTTTCAGATATACTGATTCCACAGGATACTATATTTTCCCAGGGAAAGGCTCCATGTAGTAGTGTGCCATATGAAAATAACAATAAAACCAATATAGTGTGACACTGTATTTAATTTACAAAAGCATAAAAGTAGACACGGATAAAATATATGAAGAATCTTCTAAAAGCAGTTCAAGGTGCTAGAGAGGGGATTTCACAATTACCGGAGTCGGTGGAGAACTCGTTGAAATGGAGTTCTCAAACAAGCGCTAGTGAAGAAGGTCCCGGGCACTCTCCGACTAGGCAAGCTGCAGACTGTCCTGGCAAAAGTATTCTCCCGGCTCAGCAAGTGTAAGCTAGGTCCGACGCGTTTCGACCGACACTTCGGTCTTTTTCAAGGATCTAATTAGTCCATGTCCGTTGTCCCTATTTAAGGGATAAATGTCCAATCACAAATCAGCAGTTCCGTTTGTCCGTTTAGCAGCGTCGCGCGTTGTCATGGAGACTGTTACGGCAATGGTTTCTGCCCCGCTTCCTTCCACATCTTATATACGACTTTGCCCCACTTCCGGATGAACGGGCTCTGTTCGTATCAGTTGTTTGATTGTCGGCAAATAGGTTTTTCTACTGGCTGCGGTGATGTCGATTATTGGCGCTGTACGGAAGCTCCGGACTTGTGTATATTCACAAGATACATAATAATAAAAAGTGAAAAATAGATAAAGATTAATAAATATATCCATATAACAATATAAACAATGATTTATTTCTTTGGGACTGAATAAAAGGAATATTATAAATATATATAGCTGTTGGTTAAAAAAATCTATTTTTTTTTTATTTATTTATTTTTTTTTTTTTTTAAAAAGCAGCATATTTGATAAAAAATTATATTTATACATAAAGAGAGAGTCTTTAAGAATAAAAATTACAGGAACCATTTTATCTCGAAATCCTTATTGAGACCATGAGGATGAAGGGTGTTTAAGTTATAGATACATTTAATTTCTTCTCTGGCCAATTGCGATGCTTTATTTTTCTTCCTGATGTCATCTTTGATTTCTTTGATACCCACAAATCTAACAATATGATTTATATTAGAATTATGTGCAATTTTAAAATGATGAGACAGACTATGAGTCTCAAGACCTTTTTTGATATTATTTAAATGTTCAGTTATTCTGGTCTTAAAAGGTCTTGATGTCCGTCTGTGCAGCAGGTTAGTGTATATAAAGGGGTATCTAGGTGACAGCTACATCATAGTATCTTACATATTACTCTGTGCAGCAGGTTAGTGTATATAAAGGGGTATCTAGGTGACAGCTCCATCATAGTATCTTACATATTACTCTGTGCATCAGGTTAGTGTATATAAAGGGGTATCTAGGTGACGGCTCCATCATAGTATCTTACATATTACACTGTGCAGCAGGTTAGTGTATATAAAGGGGTATCTAGGTGACGCCTCCATCATAGTATCTTACATATTACTCTGTGCAGCAGGTTAGTGTATATAAAGGGGTATCTAGGTGACAGCTACATCATAGTATCTTACATATTACTCTGTGCATCAGGTTAGTGTATATAAAGGGGTATCTAGATGACCGCTCCATCACAGTATCTTACATATTACACTGTGCAGCAGGTTAGTGTATATAAAGGAGTATCTAGGTGACGGCTCCATCATAGTATCTTACATATTACTCTGTGCAGCAGGTTAGTGTATATAAAGGGGTATCTAGGTGACAGCTCCATCATAGTATCTTACATATTACTCTGTGCATCAGGTTAGTGTATATAAAGGGGTATCTAGGTGACGGCTCCATCATAGTATCTTACATATTACACTGTGCAGCAGGTTAGTGTATATAAAGGGGTATCTAGGTGACGGCTCCATCATAGTATCTTACATATTACTCTGTGCAGCAGGTTAGTGTATATAAAGGGGTATCTAGGTGACAGCTACATCATAGTATCTTACATATTACTCTGTGCATCAGGTTAGTGTATATAAAGGGGTATCTAGATGACCGCTCCATCACAGTATCTTACATATTACACTGTGCAGCAGGTTAGTGTATATAAAGGAGTATCTAGGTGACGGCTCCATCATAGTATCTTACATATTACACTGTGCAGCAGGTTAGTGTATATAAAGGGGTATCTAGGTGACGGCTCCATCATAGTATCTTACATATTACACTGTGCAGCAGGTTAGTGTATATAAAGGGGTATCTAGGTGACGCCTCCATCATAGTATCTTACATATTACTCTGTGCAGCAGGTTAGTGTATATAAAGGGGTATCTAGGTGACAGCTACATCATAGTATCGTACATATTACTCTGTGCAGCAGGTTAGTGTATATAAAGGGGTATCTAGGTGACAGCTCCATCATAGTATCTTACATATTACTCTGTGCATCAGGTTAGTGTATATAAAGGGGTATCTAGGTGACGGCTCCATCATAGTATCTTACATATTACACTGTGCAGCAGGTTAGTGTATATAAAGGGGTATCTAGGTGACGCCTCCATCATAGTATCTTACATATTACTCTGTGCAGCAGGTTAGTGTATATAAAGGGGTATCTAGGTGACAGCTACATCATAGTATCTTACATATTACTCTGTGCATCAGGTTAGTGTATATAAAGGGGTATCTAGATGACCGCTCCATCACAGTATCTTACATATTACACTGTGCAGCAGGTTAGTGTATATAAAGGAGTATCTAGGTGACTGCTCCATCATAGTATCTTACATATTACACTGTGCAGCAGGTTAGTGTATATAAAGGGGTATCTAGGTGACAGCTCCATCATAGTATCTTACATATTACTCTGTGCAGCAGGTTAGTGTCTATAAAGGGGTATCTAGGTGACAGCTCCATCATAGTATCTTACATATTACTCTGTGCAGCAGGTTAGTGTATATAAAGGGGTATCTAGGTGACAGCTCCATCATAGTATCTTACATATTACTCTGTACAGCAGGTTAGTGTATATAAAGGGGTATCTAGGTGACTGCTCCATCATAGTATCTTACATATTACTCTCTGCATCAGGTTAGTATATATAAAGGGGTATCTAGGTGACGGCACCCTCATAGTATCTTACATATTACTCTGTGCAGTAGATTAGTGTCTATAAAGGGGTATCTAGGTGACAGCTCCATCATAGTATCTTACATATTACTCTGTGCAGCAGGTTAGTGTCTATAAAGGGGTATCTAGGTGACAGCTCCATCATAGTATCTTACATATTACTCTGTGCAGCAGGTTAGTGTATATAAAGGGGTATCTAGGTGACAGCTCCATCATAGTATCTTACATATTACTCTGTACAGCAGGTTAGTGTATATAAAGGGGTATCTAGGTGACTGCTCCATCATAGTATCTTACATATTACTCTCTGCATCAGGTTAGTATATATAAAGGGGTATCTAGGTGACGGCACCCTCATAGTATCTTACATATTACTCTGTGCAGCAGGTTAGTGTCTATAAAGGGGTATCTAGGTGACAGCTCCATCATAGTATCTTACATATTACTCTGTGCAGCAGGTTAGTGTATATAAAGGGGTATCTAGGTGACAGCTCCATCGTAGTATCTTACATATTACTCTGTGCAGCAAGTTAGTGTATATAAAGAGGTATCTAGGTGACGGCTCCATCACAGTATCTTACATATTACTCTGTGAAGCAGGTTAGTGTATATAAAGGGGTATCTAGGTGTCAGCTCCATCATAGTATCTTACATATTACTCTGTGCATCAGGTTAGTGTATATAAAGGGGTATCTAGGTGACAGCTCCATCATAGTAACTTAGATATTACTCTGTGCATCAGGTTAGTGTATATAAAGGGGTATCTAGATGACAGCACCATCATAGTATCTTACATATTACTCTGTGCAGCAAGTTAGTGTATATAAAGGGGCATCTAGGTGACGGCTCCATCACAGTATCTTACATATTACTCTGTGAAGCAGGTTAGTGTATATAAAGGGGTATCTAGGTGACGGCTCCATCACAGTATCTTACATATTACTCTGTGAAGCAGGTTAGTGTATATAAAGGGGTATCTAGGTGTCAGCTCCATCATAGTATCTTACATATTACTCTGTGCATCAGGTTAGTGTATATAAAGGGGTATCTAGGTGACAGCTCCATCATAGTATCTTAGATATTACTCTGTGCATCAGGTTAGTGTATATAAAGGGGTATCTAGGTGACAGCTCCATCATAGTATCTTACATATTACTCTGTGCAGCAAGTTAGTGTATATAAAGGGGTATCTAGGTGACAGCTCCATCATAGTATCTTACATATTACTCTGTGTATCAGGTTAGTGTATATAAAGGGGTATCTAGGTGACAGCTCCATCATAGTATCTTACATATAACACTGTGCAGCAGGTTAGTGTATATAAAGGGGTATCTAGGTGACCGCTCCATCATAGTTTCCTACATATTACTCTGTACATCAGGTTAGTGTATATAAAGGGGTATCTAGGTGACAGCTCCATCATAGTATCTTACATATTACTCTGTGCAGTAGGTTAGTGTATATAAAGGGGTATCTAGGTGACAGCTACATCATAGTATCTTACATATTACTCTGTACATCAGGTTAGTGTATATAAAGGGGTATCTAGGCGACAGCTCCATCATAGTATCTTACATATTACTCTGTGCAGCAGGTTAGTGTATATAAAGGGGTATCTAGGTGACGACTCCATCATAGTATCTTACATATTACTCTGTGCAGCAGGTTAGTGTATATAAAGGGATATCTAGGTGACGGCTCCATCATAGTATCTTACATATTACTCTGTGCAGCAGGTCAGTGTATATAAAGGGGTATCTAGGTGACAGCTCCATCATAGTATCTTACATATTACTCTGTGTATCAGGTTGGTGTATATAAAGGGGTATCTAGGTGACAGCTCCATCATAGTATCTTACATATTACTCTGTGTATCAGGTTAGTGTATATAAAGGGGTATCTAGGTGACAGCTCCATCATAGTATTTTACATATTACTCTGTGCAGCATGTTAGTGTATATAAAGGGGTATCTAGGTGACAGCTCCATCATAGTATCTTACATATTACACTGTGCAGCAGGTTAGTGTATATAGAGGGGTATCTAGGTGACAGCTACATCATAGTATCTTACATATTACACTGTGCAGCAGGTTAGTGTATATAGAGGGGTATCTAGGTGACAGCTACATCATAGTATCTTACATATTACTCTGTGCTGCAGGTTAGTGTATATAAAGGGGTATCTAGGTGACCGCTCCATCATAGTATCTTACATGTTACTCTGTGCAGCAGGTTAGTGTATATAGAGGGATATCTAGGTGACAGCTCCATCATAGTATCTTACATATTACTCTGTGTATCAGGTTAGTGTATATAAAGGGATATCTAGGTGACAGTACCATCATAGTATCTTACATACTGTATTACTCTGTGCAGCAGGTTAGTGTATATAAAGAGATATCTAGGTGACAGCTCCATCATAGTATCTTACATATTACTCTGTGCAGCTGGTTAGTGTATATAAAGGGGTATCTAGGTAATATCTCCATCATAGTATATTACATATTACTCTGTGCAACAGGTTAGTGTATATAAAGGGGAATCTAGGGGACAGCTCCATCATAGTATCTTACATATTACTCTGTACATCAGGTTAGTGTATATAAAGGGGTATCTAGGTGACCGCTTCATCATAGTATCTTACATATTACACTGTGCAGCAGGTTAGTGTATATAAAGGGGTATCTAGGTGACAGCACCATCATAGTATCTTACATATTACTCTGCGCATCAGGTTAGTGTATATAAAGAGATATCTAGGTGACAGCTCCATCATAGTATCTTACATAATACTCTGCATCATGTTAGTGTATATAAAGGGGTATCTAGGTGACAGCTCCATCATAGTATCTTACATATTACTCTGTACATCAGGTTAGTGTATATAAAGGGGTATCTAGGTGACCGCTCCATCATAGTATCTTACATATTACTCTGTGCAGCAGGTTAGTGTATATAAAGGGGAATCAAGGTGACAGCTCCATCATAGTATCTTACATATTAGTCTGTGCAGCAGGTTAGTGTATATAAAGGGGTATCTAGGTGACAGCTCCATCATAGTATCTTACATATTACTCTGTGCAGCAGGTTATTGTATATAAAGGGGTATCTAGGTGACAGCCCCATCATAGTATTTTACATATTACTCTGTGCATCAGGTGAGTGTATATAAAGGGGTATCTAGGTGACATCTCCATCATAGTATCTTACATATTACTCTGTGCATCAGGTTAGTGTATATAAAGGGGTATCTAGGTGACAGCCCCATCATAGTATCTTACATATTACTCTGTGCAGCAGGTTAGTGTATATAAAGGGGTATTTAGGTGACGGCGCCATCATAGTATCTTACATATTACTCTGTGCAGCAGGTTAGTGTATATAAAGGGGTATCTAGGTGACAGCTCCATCATAGTATCTTACATATTACACTGTGCAGCAGGTTAGTGTATATAAAGGGGTATCTAGGTGACAGCTCCATCATAGTATCTTACATATTACTCTGTGCAGCAGGTTAGTGTATATAAAGGGGTATCTAGGTGACAGCTCCATCATAGTATCTTACATATTACTCTGTGCAGCAGGTTAGTGTATATAAAGGGGTATCTAGGTGACAGCTCCATCATAGTATTTTACATATTACACTGTGCAGCTGGTTAGTGTATATAAAAGGGTATCTAGGTGACAGCTCCATCATAGTATCTTACATATTACTCTGTGCATCAGGTTAGTGTACATAAAGGGGTATCTAGGTGATGGCTCCATCATAGTATCTTACATATTACTATGTGCAGCAGGTTAGTGTATATAAAGGGGTATCTAGGTGACAGCTCCATCATAGTATCTTACATATTACTCTGTGCATCAGGTTAGTGTATATAAAGGGGTATCTAGGTGACAGCTCCATCATAGTATCTTACATATTACTATGTGCAGCAGGTTAGTGTATATAAAGGGGTATCTAGGTGACAGCTACATCATAGTATCTTACATATTACTCTGTGCAGCAGGTTAGTGTATACAGTATAAAGGGTTATCTAGGTGACAGCTCCATCATAGTATCTTACATATTACTCTGTTCAGCAGGTTAGTGTATATAAAGGGGTATCTAGGTGACAGCTCCATCATAGTATCTTACATATTACTCTGTGCAGCAGGTTAGTGTATATAAAGGGGTATCTAGGTGACGGCACCCTCATAGTATCTTACATATTACTCTGTGCAGCAGGTTAGTGTATATAAAGGGGTATCTAGGTGACGGCACCCTCATAGTATCTTACATATTACTCTGTGCAGCAGGTTAGTGTATATAAAGGGGTATCTAGGTGATGGCTCCATCATAGTATCTTACATATTACACTGTGCAGCTGGTTAGTGTATATAAAGGGGTATCTAGGTGACAGCTCCATCATAGTATCTTACATATTACTCTGTGCAGCAGATTAGTGTATATAAAGGGGTATCTAGGTGACAGCTCCATCATAGTATCTTACATATTACTCTGTACATCAGGTTAGTGTATATAAAGGGATATCTAGGTGACAGCTACATCATAGTATCTTACATATTACTATGTGCAGCAGGTTAGTGTATATAAAGGGATATCTAGGTGACAGCACCATCATAGTATCTTACATATTACTCTGTGTATCAGGTTAGTGTATATAAAGGGGTATCTAGGTGACAGCTCCATCATAGTATTTTACATATTACTTTGTGCAGCAGGTTAGTGTATATAAAGGGGTATCTAGGTGACAGCTCCATCATAGTATCTTACATATTACACTGTGCAGCAGGTTAGTGTATATAGAGGGGTATCTAGGTGACAGCTACATCATAGTATCTTACATATTACACTGTGCAGCAGGTTAGTGTATATAGAGGGGTATCTAGGTGACAGCTACATCATAGTATCTTACATATTACTCTGTGCTGCAGGTTAGTGTATATAAAGGGGTATCTAGGTGACCGCTCCATCATAGTATCTTACATGTTACTCTGTGCAGCAGGTTAGTGTATATAGAGGGATATCTAGGTGACAGCTCCATCATAGTATCTTACATATTACTCTGTGTATCAGGTTAGTGTATATAAAGGGATATCTAGGTGACAGTACCATCATAGTATCTTACATACTGTATTACTCTGTGCAGCAGGTTAGTGTATATAAAGAGATATCTAGGTGACAGCTCCATCATAGTATCTTACATATTACTCTGTGCAGCTGGTTAGTGTATATAAAGGGGTATCTAGGTAATATCTCCATCATAGTATATTACATATTACTCTGTGCAACAGGTTAGTGTATATAAAGGGGAATCTAGGGGACAGCTCCATCATAGTATCTTACATATTACTCTGTACATCAGGTTAGTGTATATAAAGGGGTATCTAGGTGACCGCTCCATCATAGTATCTTACATATTACACTGTGCAGCAGGTTAGTGTATATAAAGGGGTATCTAGGTGACAGCACCATCATAGTATCTTACATATTACTCTGCGCATCAGGTTAGTGTATATAAAGAGATATCTAGGTGACAGCTCCATCATAGTATCTTACATAATACTCTGCATCATGTTAGTGTATATAAAGGGGTATCTAGGTGACAGCTCCATCATAGTATCTTACATATTACTCTGTACAGCAGGTTAGTGTATATAAAGGGGTATCTAGGTGACAGCTCCATCATAGTATCTTACATATTACTCTGTGCAGCAGGTTAGTGTATATAAAGGGGAATCAAGGTGACAGCTCCATCATAGTATCTTACATATTAGTCTGTGCAGCAGGTTAGTGTATATAAAGGGGTATCTAGTTGACAGCTCCATCATAGTGAACACTGGGGTTTTTTTCGTCAGAGGAAGAGTCCGACAAAAGAAAGAAAAAACGCTTTTTGGGCGCACTCGTTTGGTTAAAGATGTAATATGATAATATTAAAACATAGCTTTTATTTTAGACTTTATTTAAAATAAATGGCACAAAAATAATTTGATATTTAGATATTAAAATGTAGTGTGATCCTTGGACTGGTTTAATTCCAGGGAAATTGGTAATTTAGTCACACACTTAATCTGTCATTCAAGCACTGATGTTATCAGAGGTATGATTACCAATGATTATAGGCAGTGAAATGATTCAATTCCCCTAGGTATGAACAATCTTGTGCTTAATAGCATCTAGTAATACACCTAGTATTGGTAGTATGGGGAAAAAGGAAAAAGGATGTCACAGCCTCTATATGTGTTAATAAATTCTTTAATAGACACTCTCTCTGGCAGTCATGTTACAGGTGTTTGTTTAGTACGGCGGCTTATACCCCTATTTTTAATATTGCCACACCTGGGCTTCCCCAGGGGTCTCCCACCTGGGTACTGTCCTGGCCCTCCACTGCTTGGCTTCCAAGTTCGGGGAGGGTTTGGGCAGACCAGTGGGGTATGGTGGCAGTATATTAGGGTTTGGTATCTGATCACAAATGACCTGTTGGGCTGCAAAGGGAGGTGGCTCAGCAGGCGCAACACCTGAGTCACACTGTCTCTGAAAAAAACAATAATTAAATATTTATGTCCAGCCTCTCACCTCTCTGACCGTCCACCTGATACTGGCAGCAACTTTCAGCGTCCACACGCCGCCGCCGACACACTCCTCAGGGAGCTCCGGCTCTGACAGCGAGGTTAGGTATCTGGACTTCCACGCGCCCAGCTCCGGCGCAGAGTATCCGGCCGGTCTCTGCTCACAGCTTCGCCACCAGCCAGCGCGACAACCTACGATCCCTATCTCCGTCAAAACCGCTAACTCAGGCAGCGGCATCAGGTTAGACAAGCGCACCGCTACTGCTGTAAGCAGTCGGTCAGCGCTCCCTGTACGGACAGCTATACCTGTCCAATTTGTGATTATCTCCCCTTGGAGATGTGCTTTACCAATTATTCATAAGCTCTCTTTGAGCAAACTGGGTTTGTACTATCTATAACCATCATCAGACTGCGTTCAGCAATTCTGATATTGTGCGCAGATTGTCTGTCATCACAGCGTGTATATCGTTACAAAAGAAGCAACTTGCAAATATTATAGATGAGTGATCAGACACAGTTACTTTGTTACTTCGTATCCCATGGAGATCTAATGTATCCAGTGAAATACAGGAATTGTATAATGTCGGTCTGACGCCACTATCTCTCCGCAGCTGCTTAATTATTTGGTGACAACTTAAACTGCTAATTATCAATTGTGCTACCATCTCTGATGCTGACTGTCTCCTTCAGTTTTGTGCAACACACAGAACTGCTCCTTTCGGGTTTTTTTACTCCCCAGCAGTTATAGCACTCAGTAACCAACCCCCCTTTTTTTGCATTAAAACTAGCACTATCACAAAAATTAAAAATAAATATTTAATTATTGTTTTTTTCAGAGACAGTGTGACTCAGGTGTTGCGCCTGCTGAGCCACCTCCCTTTGCAGCCCAACAGGTCATTTGTGATCAGATACCAAACCCTAATATACTGCCACCATACCCCACTGGTCTGCCCAAACCCTCCCCGAACTTGGAAGCCAAGCAGTGGAGGGCCAGGACAGTACCCAGGTGGGAGACCCCTGGGGAAGCCCAGGTGTGGCAATATTAAAAATAGGGGTATAAGCCGCCGTACTAAACAAACACCTGTAACATGACTGCCAGAGAGAGTGTCTATTAAAGAATTTATTAACACATATAGAGGCTGTGACATCCTTTTTCCTTTTTCCCCATACTACCAATACTAGGTGTATTACTAGATGCTATTAAGCACAAGATTGTTCATACCTAGGGGAATTGAATCATTTCACTGCCTATAATCATTGGTAATCATACCTCTGATAACATCAGTGCTTGAATGACAGATTAAGTGTGTGACTAAATTACCAATTTCCCTGGAATTAAACCAGTCCAAGGATCACACTACATTTTAATATCTAAATATCAAATTATTTTTGTGCCATTTATTTTAAATAAAGTCTAAAATAAAAGCTATGTTTTAATATTATCATATTACATCTTTAACCAAACGAGTGCGCCCAAAAAGCATTTTTTCTTTCTTTTGTCGGACTCTTCCTCTGACGAAAAAAACCCCAGTGTTCACCATTGATTCTAAACGCTGGGCGCACCGCCAACCAAGCAACTACCAGAATTTGTCAAGTATAGTAGTTCATTAAGTTGGTACAAAAATCATTACACAGATTACAAGTCTGTGCGGATCTTCAACCCCTTTCTTATCTACTAGAATTTCCTGAGGCCTTTCTCAGCTCCAAGATCCAGCACGACATTTTGGTATTGGCACCATATACAGACTTTGCTTATACATAGAATTTTTGCTTTTGTGCTCTCTCTCAACTTCCTCATTCAGGCCTTGTCAACCCAAAATCAATCAATGTCAACGTTTAGTTTGAGAAATGAACTAGCATCCAAAAGAAGGACTGACAACCTGGATAATATCTTTCCTACTACCGTCAATGAGAACGTGCCAGATTCCAACTGGAATGATGACATCACCAGACTAAAATTTACATTACAAAAACAAATTAGAACAAATTGGGACCTAACCAGCTTAGAAAATTATTGCAAACTAAAAATTACCCCACGAGGTCTTAGACCAAGGACCTTTCCAGCGTTTGAGTTATGCACCGAAAACCTCAAAAAAGAGTGGGAAAATAGCCTTTTGAAGTGTTCCCAGGAATTGATGGGAATCTTAATCCAACATAATCACCTTGTGCTAGAGTCCATCTCTAAAGAAGTTGAAGCATTAGGTAAGAAATTGGAACCATGGGAGACGAATACTTCCTTCCAACTCCACTTTGAAAAAAACAAAAAAGATCTAGAGGAGTATGAAAAAGTAATAATTGAAAGGAAGAGAAATAAATTCCATCGTGACCAAACTGACTTCCACACAGGACGAGTCTTCCGCTGGACGAAGCGAAATCAACGCAGGGACCTGAACCGACACCAGCCATCCACATCTGAGACAGATTACTCCAGCACGGATGAGTTAAGTGAGGACAGTCACCAAAGAGAGGATCCCATACCCAGAAGACCGACCAACCATTTCTACCACTCACAATCAATCGGAGCAACTCAATCCATACCGGAACCTTTTTTAGAGTACAGCAGAGGCCGAGGCCCCAAACAAAACGAAAGACCAGACGCAGTAAAAAGAAGAGGAAGAAGAAACGCATCACGATGGGGGCCGCACATACCAAACCGATATCCCCTGAGGGGCACGGAGACACAAGAACAGACATATCACAACTTCAGATAATTAACTTATCTGAACATACCCTAACAGCAATACAAGAACAAGTTCTCCAAAAAGGTTTAACTTTCTGCCCCACATCCTCTTTCGACAGATTCCAATGGGAAACTAATCTGCAATTATTTAGTAGGAAATTACTACTTACCAAATTTCATGCTAAAAAAGATGACAGTATCCTCCACAACACCACATGGACCAATCAAGAATTGGAAGCCCTACAAGCTTTGGAGGAACTTGGTGACACCACCACCCATGAACCTGAGAAAAGACCGGTATGCAAGAAAAGATCAACCTTCTTCCCCCCACCAAACATATGCCCTGAGGTACAAGTGTTTACCAAGATGGTTGCCCAGGACTTTGATAAACTGTACAAAAAAAGGAAACATCGGATACATATTGGTAACACCAATAAAAAGGAAAGGAAGGCAATTAAAGAACTAAGAGAATGGAAGGATGTCCAAATCAAGCCCTCGGACAAGGGGGGCAACATAGTTATATGGCCCCACTCTCTATATCTACAGGAAGCCAACAGACAGTTGGATGATGTCACCTGCTACACCAAGACCATGTTCAATCCCACATCAAATTTCCAAATTGCATATAATCGGCTTATTGATGGTGCATTAAAGGACGATGTCATCACTAAAAATGAACATCAATTCCTACAAACCCCTAACCCACGTGTAGCAACTTTTTATTTGCTACCAAAGGTTCATAAAAACCTACACGAACCTCCCGGACGCCCAATTGTATCAGGGAATGGAGCATTAATAGAGAAAGCATGTGTCTTTCTAGACACACATCTTAGACAACATGTCATATCTTTGCCCTCCTACACACAGGACACTGCAGACGTTTTGAAAAAACTACATGATGTCTACCTGGATGAGGAAGAAATACTGGTCAGCATGGACGTTGAAGCACTTTACACCTGCATCAGTCATGACCTGGGTATCAAGGCAGTAAAATATTTCCTTGAAATGGACAACATTGGTGATTTTCAGCTGTTTCTATTGGACCTTCTAAATTTTGTCCTACACAAGAATTACTTTACATTCAATAACAGATACTACATCCAAGGGAGGGGGACGGCAATGGGGGCGGCCTGTGCCCCCACATACGCCAACCTCTTCCTTGGATGGTGGGAGCGAGAGGTGGTATTTAACGAATCAAATCAGGTCTATGATAACTGCATCACAACATGGATGCGTTACATAGACGACATTTTTTTGATATGGAGAGGTACCGAACAACAACTCAAAGAATTTGTTAACCATTTGAACACTAATACCTTAAACCTCAAACTGACGTATACCCAGGACCGTTCCAGCATTTCGTTTTTGGACCTAAAAATTTACAGAGGTGCTCAGAACATGATAGAAACAGAACTTTTCCGCAAGACAACGGCTACCAACAGCCTCCTCCATCAGTCAAGCGCGCATTTCCCGCCTACTGTTAATAACATTCCAAAAGGAGAGTTCTTAAGGTTACGCAGGAACTGCTCAAATGATGAAACCTTCAAATCCAACTGTAAAGATCTCACCAAGAGATTAAGGGACAGAGGATATTCCAATAGGTCAATTAAGAAAGCAGAAAAAACCGTCACCCAGACAGATCGATCCAGAATGCTATTCCAAGACAAGGGAACCTCAGCAAAACCCATGGACAATACTATCAGGTTCGTGGGCAACTACTGCGCAGAATGGAAAGAAATTAAGAACATCATACAAAACCACTGGCCCATAATTCTCAGTGACAGCGACCTGGCCGCAAAGGTGAAACCACAAGTAGACATGAGTTGGAGGCGTGCCCCAAATCTAAAAGATCAATTGGTGCACAGCCACTTCACTAATACAATGACCAAAGCTCCACTCCTCAAAGGTACCCATCCCTGTGGAGGCTGTAAAATTTGCCCCCATGTCGACAAAACACTTACAATAAATGATAAATATGACAATACCATCACAATCAAAGACTTCTTCAATTGTAGGAGCAAAAATATCATATATTGTATAACATGTGAGTGCAATATGAAGTACGTGGGACTGACTACAAGGATGCTCAAGCAGCGAGCCTTAGAACATCTTGGCAACATCCGCAATGCTCCATCAGACATCATTAAAATGAAAAAACTGACAACGGTCGCCAGGCATTTCTTAAAAAAACATGAAGGAAAGCCAGCTGGTTTCCAGATACGAGGCTTGGAACAGATCCATTTAGGATTAAGGGGAGGAGACTTGAATCAAATACTCCTTCAAAAGGAAAGTAAATGGATTTTCAGTTTGGGATCTTTGGCCCCTGATGGCCTGAATGAGGATATCAAATATGGATCATTCCTAAAATAAAATCACCATTATGTATATTTCCTGTTTTACAACCTAACAGTGGGCAATTCCCACTTATCAACCAATTTCTGATAACTGACCTCACCAATGGTTTCCACACACTCACTCCTAGTTATTCCTTCTCACACACCCAATGATCGGGCACCATATATCGTGTGATCTCACGTTTAATACTGGAATCTGCTCCAGCATCACCCCACCTATCATCATCCTCACAATCATAGATCTCATTAATCCAACCGATCTCACTATGCAATTTCACCTAGGGGTGTAGATTCTCCCCATCAGCACGTTACCACTCACGATTTATATTGTTTTGTTTTGTTTTGTTTAGTCACTTTTGGCACCAACCTGCTAGCACAAATAATTCCAAAAAAATGACATTCCCCGGATATGCAAATCCAGACCCATGAGAAATCATGCGGTCTCACCAAAACCTACTATAACCTAATTAATAGTATACATAATTATTTACCACTGATTATCAATATCACTATAATATTACTCACTCCCCAACCTTCACCATACCCCGAGGTCAATTACTCCATACCAGCCAATCTCTACAAATAAAAAAATGTTGAACGACAGAATGAATGTGTAATACGTACACACCAGCCGACATAATCTCAAAATATATGCGTTCTGCATATACCAGCCAGTTATAATGTGTAATTTGATATGTTTGCGTCTCATGCATCTATGTACACAGGCGAGGATTCCTTACAAGCCAATTACACCTTAAAAGCCAAATTTCTCAAAATAATAAAAATGAAAAATGTTGAGTGACCTAAGAATACCCGATACAATGATACCAGCCGATATCATCTTAATATATATGCGGTTTACATATACTAGTCAAATCATACCATGCAACCTATAATAATATATATGCATCTCATAACAAAAACGTTTAATCAGTGTATCCAGGAGAGGAACAAATATTCGTTGAATCAAACCAATACAGCCCCATTCAAGACCTGATTGGTCAAAAAGGCTGTCCATCAAAAAGAGAGAGAATAAAGCAAGGGCACTTGCCCTCATCTAAAATGGCACTGCAAGAAGAAGCCCTATAGGCGAAACACGTGTCCAAGGCCCCGATGTCCAGCCTCTCACCTCTCTGACCGTCCACCTGATACTGGCAGCAACTTTCAGCGTCCACACGCCGCCGCCGACACACTCCTCAGGGAGCTCCGGCTCTGACAGCGAGGTTAGGTATCTGGACTTCCACGCGCCCAGCTCCGGCGCAGAGTATCCGGCCGGTCTCTGCTCACAGCTTCGCCACCAGCCAGCGCGACAACCTACGATCCCTATCTCCGTCAAAACCGCTAACTCAGGCAGCGGCATCAGGTTAGACAAGCGCACCGCTACTGCTGTAAGCAGTCGGTCAGCGCTCCCTGTACGGACAGCTATACCTGTCCAATTTGTGATTATCTCCCCTTGGAGATGTGCTTTACCAATTATTCATAAGCTCTCTTTGAGCAAACTGGGTTTGTACTATCTATAACCATCATCAGACTGCGTTCAGCAATTCTGATATTGTGCGCAGATTGTCTGTCATCACAGCGTGTATATCGTTACAAAAGAAGCAACTTGCAAATATTATAGATGAGTGATCAGACACAGTTACTTTGTTACTTCGTATCCCATGGAGATCTAATGTATCCAGTGAAATACAGGAATTGTATAATGTCGGTCTGACGCCACTATCTCTCCGCAGCTGCTTAATTATTTGGTGACAACTTAAACTGCTAATTATCAATTGTGCTACCATCTCTGATGCTGACTGTCTCCTTCAGTTTTGTGCAACACACAGAACTGCTCCTTTCGGGTTTTTTTACTCCCCAGCAGTTATAGCACTCAGTAACCAACCCCCCTTTTTTTGCATTAAAACTAGCACTATCACAAAAATTAAAAATAAATATTTAATTATTGTTTTTTTCAGAGACAGTGTGACTCAGGTGTTGCGCCTGCTGAGCCACCTCCCTTTGCAGCCCAACAGGTCATTTGTGATCAGATACCAAACCCTAATATACTGCCACCATACCCCACTGGTCTGCCCAAACCCTCCCCGAACTTGGAAGCCAAGCAGTGGAGGGCCAGGACAGTACCCAGGTGGGAGACCCCTGGGGAAGCCCAGGTGTGGCAATATTAAAAATAGGGGTATAAGCCGCCGTACTAAACAAACACCTGTAACATGACTGCCAGAGAGAGTGTCTATTAAAGAATTTATTAACACATATAGAGGCTGTGACATCCTTTTTCCTTTTTCCCCATACTACCAATACTAGGTGTATTACTAGATGCTATTAAGCACAAGATTGTTCATACCTAGGGGAATTGAATCATTTCACTGCCTATAATCATTGGTAATCATACCTCTGATAACATCAGTGCTTGAATGACAGATTAAGTGTGTGACTAAATTACCAATTTCCCTGGAATTAAACCAGTCCAAGGATCACACTACATTTTAATATCTAAATATCAAATTATTTTTGTGCCATTTATTTTAAATAAAGTCTAAAATAAAAGCTATGTTTTAATATTATCATATTACATCTTTAACCAAACGAGTGCGCCCAAAAAGCGTTTTTTCTTTCTTTTGTCGGACTCTTCCTCTGACGAAAAAAACCCCAGTGTTCACCATTGATTCTAAACGCTGGGCGCACCGCCAACCAAGCAACTACCAGAATTTGTCAAGTATAGTAGTTCATTAAGTTGGTACAAAAATCATTACACAGATTACAAGTCTGTGCGGATCTTCAACCCCTTTCTTAGCTCCATCATAGTATCTTACATATTACTCTGTGCAGCAGGTTATTGTATATAAAGGGGTATCTAGGTGACAGCCCCATCATAGTATTTTACATATTACTCTGTGCATCAGGTGAGTGTATATAAAGGGGTATCTAGGTGACATCTCCATCATAGTATCTTACATATTACTCTGTGCATCAGGTTAGTGTATATAAAGGGGTATCTAGGTGACAGCCCCATCATAGTATCTTACATATTACTCTGTGCAGCAGGTTAGTGTATATAAAGGGGTATTTAGGTGACGGCGCCATCATAGTATCTTACATATTACTCTGTGCAGCAGGTTAGTGTATATAAAGGGGTATCTAGGTGACAGCTCCATCATAGTATCTTACATATTACACTGTGCAGCAGGTTAGTGTATATAAAGGGGTATCTAGGTGGCAGCTCCATCATAGTATCTTACATATTACTCTGTGCAGCAGGTTAGTGTATATAAAGGGGTATCTAGGTGACGGCTCCATCACAGTATCTTACATATTACTCTGTGCAGCAGGTTAGTGTATATAAAGGGGTATCTAGGTGACAGCTCCATCATAGTATCTTACATATTACTCTGTGCAGCAGGTTAGTGTATATAAAGGGGTATCTAGGTGACAGCTCCATCATAGTATTTTACATATTACACTGTGCAGCTGGTTAGTGTATATAAAAGGGTATCTAGGTGACAGCTCCATCATAGTATCTTACATATTACTCTGTGCATCAGGTTAGTGTACATAAAGGGGTATCTAGGTGATGGCTCCATCATAGTATCTTACATATTACTATGTGCAGCAGGTTAGTGTATATAAAGGGGTATCTAGGTGACAGCTCCATCATAGTATCTTACATATTACTCTGTGCATCAGGTTAGTGTATATAAAGGGGTATCTAGGTGACAGCTCCATCATAGTATCTTACATATTACTATGTGCAGCAGGTTAGTGTATATAAAGGGGTATCTAGGTGACAGCTACATCATAGTATCTTACATATTACTCTGTGCAGCAGGTTAGTGTATACAGTATAAAGGGTTATCTAGGTGACAGCTCCATCATAGTATCTTACATATTACTCTGTTCAGCAGGTTAGTGTATATAAAGGGGTATCTAGGTGACAGCTCCATCATAGTATCTTACATATTACTCTGTGCAGCAGGTTAGTGTATATAAAGGGGTATCTAGGTGACGGCACCCTCATAGTATCTTACATATTACTCTGTGCAGCAGGTTAGTGTATATAAAGGGGTATCTAGGTGACGGCACCCTCATAGTATCTTACATATTACTCTGTGCAGCAGGTTAGTGTATATAAAGGGGTATCTAGGTGATGGCTCCATCATAGTATCTTACATATTACACTGTGCAGCTGGTTAGTGTATATAAAGGGGTATCTAGGTGACAGCTCCATCATAGTATCTTACATATTACTCTGTGCAGCAGATTAGTGTATATAAAGGGGTATCTAGGTGACAGCTCCATCATAGTATCTTACATATTACTCTGTACATCAGGTTAGTGTATATAAAGGGATATCTAGGTGACAGCTACATCATAGTATCTTACATATTACTCTGTGCAGCAGGTTAGTGTATACAGTATAAAGGGTTATCTAGGTGACAGCTCCATCATAGTATCTTACATATTACTCTGTTCAGCAGGTTAGTGTATATAAAGGGGTATCTGGGTGACAGCTCCATCATAGTATCTTACATATTACTCTGTGCAGCAGGTTAGTGTATATAAAGGGGTATCTAGGTGACGGCACCCTCATAGTATCTTACATATTACTCTGTGCAGCAGGTTAGTGTATATAAAGGGGTATCTAGGTGACGGCACCCTCATAGTATCTTACATATTACTCTGTGCAGCAGGTTAGTGTATATAAAGGGGTATCTAGGTGATGGCTCCATCATAGTATCTTACATATTACACTGTGCAGCTGGTTAGTGTATATAAAGGGGTATCTAGGTGACAGCTCCATCATAGTATCTTACATATTACTCTGTGCAGCAGATTAGTGTATATAAAGGGGTATCTAGGTGACAGCTCCATCATAGTATCTTACATATTACTCTGTACATCAGGTTAGTGTATATAAAGGGATATCTAGGTGACAGCTACATCATAGTATCTTACATATTACTATGTGCAGCAGGTTAGTGTATATAAAGGGATATCTAGGTGACAGCACCATCATAGTATCTTACATATTACTCTGTGCAGCAGGTTAGTGTATATAAAGGAGTATCTGGGTGACAGCTCCATCATAGTATCTTACATATTACTCTGTACATCAGGTTAGTATATATAAAGAGGTATCTAGGTGAAAGCACCATCATAGGATCTTACATATTACTCTGCGCATCAGGTTAGTGTATATAAAGAGACTAGATTGTAAGCTCCTCCGAGTAGGGCCCTCTTCCCTCCTGTTGTCAAAGCCCACTTCTCTTCACATTTCACTCACAGCTCTCCTTTACTCCAACACTCAGTGACCATCTTCGTCTGCATACTCATCTCCATCATTGGCCTCAAGCCTCTAGTTGTATGTTGATTGAGTCCTCACTACTTACATTTAAGCTGTAATGTGCATTGATCTGTTGCGCTCTTTATTTGTACTATATTTTTGTTATTTATTCAATGTTATGCCAAGTTTTGTCTCCCTGTATTGTTCCTTTGTACGGCGCTGCGAAACACTTGTGGCGCCTTATAAATAAAATAATAATAATAATTGTGAAGACACCCCCTCCCCCGCCCGCTGCTGCCACTGATCTTCCTGCCGCAGGGTCCTCAGTTACTGTGCATGGGCGACATCATGACATCACCTTCGCGCTGCATCACTGGGAACGCTGAAGCCTCAGAGAACTTCTCAGAGGCTTCAGCAGATATTTACATGGCTCTTCACACCGTCGTAAGGGGCTGCGCCCCCTTAATTTGTGAACATTTGTATATGAGAAAGATGGTTAGAATTGTATGAAAGATGGCCTGTGTTGCAACTTGAGTTATAGGTGAAATGTGTTACATAGAGAGCATATGATGTGGAAGGGGGTGTGTATTGTTTTGTTTAATTAAAAAGCCGTTACAGAGTAAGATGTACATTGATAGTGTGGATGGTACAGTGACATTTGTGTTGTTTATGTGGGTGTGCAATAGTATACAGTAGTAGGGTGTTTCTGAGTCAGCGGCTCCCCACTGGCGGAGGTCACGACACAGGAAAACAGGAGGCTGGGTAGTGATAGGGGTGTGTGGGCATAAGGGGGACTAAAGAGGAGGGTGGGGGACACTGTACAGCTTCTGCCAGTGGGTGAGGGTCCATCGTGGCAGTACAGGATGGTGGCCCTTAGTCAGTGTCTCCTCCTACTGGGTGGGAGTTCGGGTGCATGAGAGCAGGAGGCTGGGCTATGAGGCATGATAGGGGCATGTGGGCAAAACAGCGCCAGCGACTCCCCAGTGGTGGAAGTTACGGTTCAGGAGAGCAGGAAGCTGGGTAGTGATAGGGGTGTGTGAGTATACGGGGGACTAAAGAGGGGCTTAGGGGTGCCGTGAATTGTGGGAGGGGCGCGGGGGTGCCGTGAATCAAGGAAGGGGGGGCGCAGTTGTCGGCGAATCGCGGGAGAGGGCGGGGGTCCGCAAAGCGTGGGAGGGGGCGTGAATTGCGCGAGGGGGGGTTGCGAATCGCGGGAGGGGGGTGCGCGGGGGGTTTGTGAATTGTGGGAGGGGGGGGGGGGCACGGGGCGCGATGAATCACCTAGTTGGTTATATATTCTTGTAGAAGGATGGTAGGATGTTGCTGTCATTCAGAATGCATTTACATAAACAGTAATAGTAGCAGTAAAAGGTCTGACTTAAAGCACCTACAGTAAAACAGAACAGGTGTTATATATTATACAAAGAATTGGTTGATGATGTGTAGGTTGACATGCACATAGTTCATAGTTGTCACTGGAAAAAAATTGCTACACGAAAAAATCAACACAGAAAGTTCAACACATGTAAATGTTGACATAAGTGTGGCACTTCATCGGTGTCCATGTCGACACATGAGAATGAATATGAAAAATAAATCTTCAAAAACTCATGTCAACCTTTTTCATTGTCGACCATAGCCGTGCCAGTATTTTGCATGTGCCATTTAATCCTGGGGTTGCCGTGAATCGCGCGCGGGGGTGGGGAGGGAGGAGGTGAGGGGTGTCCGCGAATCACGGGAGGAGGGGTCGTGGGTGAATGCCGTGAATTGCGGGAGGGGGGGTCGCGGGGGGGGGTGGGGGTGCCGCGAATTGTGGGAGGGGCGTGGGGGGTTGCAGTGAATCGCGAGAGGGTGGGTCACGGGGGGCGGGGGGGTTGCCGCAATGACAGGAGGGGGGGTCAGGGGTGGGGAATCGCGGTAGGGGGGGTCGTGGGGGGCACCGTGAACTGCGGGAGGGGGGGCCCGGGGGGTTGGTTCGAATTGTGGGAGGGGGGGTCGCGTGGTGCCGCGAATCGCAGGAGGGGGGGTGTCACGGGGTGGGGTCGTGAATCGCGGGAGTCACCGAGGGTGCCGCGAATTGCGAGGGGGGTACTGCAAATCGCGGGAGGGGGGTCGCGGGGGGTGCCGCGAATCGCCACAAGAAAAAATCAACACAGAAAGTTCAACACATGTGAATGTTGACATAAGTGTGGCACTTCATCGGTGTCCATGTCGACACATGAGAATGAATATGAAAACATTAAAAAAAAGAAAAATAAATCTTCAAAAACTCATGTCAACCTTTTTCATTGTCGACCATAGCCGTGCCAGTGGTTTTGCATGTGCCATTTAATCCTGGGGTTGCCGTGAATCGCGTGCGGGGGTGGGGGGGGAGGGAGGAGGTGAGGGGTGTCCGCGAATCACGGGAGGAGGGTTCGTGGGTGGATGCCGTGAATTGCGGGAGGGGGGGTCCCGGGGGGGGGGGGTGTGGGTGTAGCGAATTGTGGGAGTCACCGGGGGTGCCGCGAATCGCCACAAGAAAAAATCAACACATGTAATTGTTGACATAAGTGTGGCACTTCATTGGTGTCCATGTTGACATATGAGAATGAATATGAAAACATTGAAAAAGTGAAAAATAAATTTTGTCAACCTTTTTCATTGTCGACCATAGCCATGTCAGTGTTTTGCATGTGCCATTTAATCGTGGGGATGTCGTGAATGGGGGGGAGGGAGGGAGGTGCATACCTCCCAACATGACCCTCTCCAGGAGGGACACATTGCTCTGTTTCTGGACTTTCTTCTTAATTTATGGATTGCCATCACCTGTGCTTAAACACCTTTCTTATCAATTACCCTGTTTAAAACAGGTGATGACAATCATATATTAAGATGGAAGTCCACAACTCAGCGTTACAGCTCCAGACACACTTTGAGTGACAGATGTAGCCAAATATATAAGAGATATCTAGGTGACAGCTCCATCATAGTATCTTACATATTACACTGTGCAGCTGGTTAGTGTATATAAAGGGGTATCTAGGTGACAGCACCATCATAGTATCTTACATATTACTCTGTGCAGCAGATTAGTGTATATAAAGGGGTATCTAGGTGACAGCTCCATCATAGTATCTTACATATTACTCTGTGCAGCCGGTTAGTGTATATAAAGGGGTATCTAGGTGACAGCTCCATCATAGTATCTTACATATTACTCTGTGCAGCAGGTTAGTGTATTTAAAGGGGTATCTAGGTGAGAGCTCCATCATAGTATCTTACATATTACTGTGTGCAGCAGGTTAGTGTATATAAAGGGGTATCTACGTGACAGCTCCATCATAGTATCTTACATATTACTCTGTGCAACAGATTAGTGTATATAAAAGGGCATCTAGTTGACATCTCCATCATAGTATCTTACATATTACTCTGTGCAGCAGGTCAGTGTATATAAAGGGGTATCTAGGTGACAGCTCCATCATAGTATCTTACATATTACTCTGTGCAGCAGGTTAGTGTATATAAAGGGGTATCTAGGTGACAGCTCCATCATAGTATCTTACATATTACTCTGTGCAGCAGGTTAGTGTATATAAAGGGGTATCTAGGTGACAGCACCATCATAGTATCACATATTACTCTGTGCAGCAGGTTAGTGTATATAAAGGGGTATCTAGGTGACAGATCCATCATAGTATCTTACATATTACTCTGTGCAGCAGGTTAGGGTATATAAAGGGATATCTAGGTGACAGCACCATCATAGTATCTTACATACTACTCTGTGCAGCAGGTTAGTGTATATAAAGGGATATCTAGGTGACAGCTCCATCATAGTATCTTACATATTACTCTGCGCATCAGGTTAGTGTATATAAAGAGATATCTAGGTGACAGCTCCATCATAGTATCTTACATATTACTCTGAGCCTCAGGTTAGTGTATATAAAGGGGTATCTAGGTGACAGATCCATCATAGTATCTTACATATTACTCTGTGCAGCAGGTTAGGGTATATAAAGGGATATCTAGGTGACAGCACCATCATAGTATCTTACATATTACACTGTGCAGCTGGTTAGTGTATATAAAGGGGTATCTAGGTGACAGCTCCATCATAGTATCTTACATATTACTCTGTGCATCAGGTTAGTGTATATAAAGGGGTATCTAGGTGACCGCTCCATCATAGTATCTTACATATTACTCTGTGCAGCAGGTTAGTGTATATAAAGGGATATCTAGGTGTCAGCTCCATCATAGTATCTTACATATTACTGTGTGCAGTAGATTAGTGTATATAAAGGGGTATCTAGGTGAGAGCTCCATCATAGTATCTTACATATTACTGTGTGCATCAGGTTAGTGTATATAAAGGGGTATCTAGGTGACAGCTACATTATAGTATCTTACATATTACTCTGTGCAGCAGGTTAGTGTATATAAAGGGGTATCTAGGTGACAGCTTCATCATAGTATCTTACATATTACTCTGTGCATCAGGTTAGTGTATATAAAGGGGTATTTAGGAGACCGCTCCATCATAGTATCTTACATATTACTCTGTGCATCAGGTTAGTGTATATAAAGGGGGAATCTAGGTGTCGGCTCCATCATAGTATCTTACATATTACTCTGTGCAGCAGGTTAGTGTATATAAAGGGGTGTCTAGGTGACCGCTCCATCATAGTATCTTACATAATACTGTGTGCAGCAGGTTAGTGTATATAAAGGGGTATCTAGGTGACAGATCCATCATAGTATCTTACATATTACTCTGTGCATCAGGTTAGTGTATATAACGGGGTATCTAGGTGACATCTCCATCATAGTATCTTACATATTACTCTGTGCAGCAGGTTAGTGTATATAAAGGGGTATCTAGGTGACGGCTCCATCATAGTATCTTACATATTACTCTGTGCATCAGGTTAGTGTATATAAAGGGGTCTAGGTGACAGATCCATCATAGTATCTTACATATTACTCTGTGCATCAGGTTAGTGTATATAAAGGGATACTGTATCTAGGTGACAGCTCCATCATAGTAGATTACATATTACATCTGTGCAGCAGGTTAGTGTATATAAAGGGGTATCTAGGTGACAGCTCCATCATAGTATCTTACATATTACTCTGTGCATCAGGTTAGTTTATATAACGGGGTATCTAGGTGACCGCTCCATCATAGTATCTTACATATTACTCTGTGCAGCAGGTTAGTGTATATAAAGGTATATCTAGGTGACAGCTCCATCATAGTATCTTACATATTACTCTGTGCATCAGGTTAGTGTATATAAAGGGGTATCTAGGTAATAGCTCCATCATACATCATCACATCCTACATAAGCTACTGACCTACCGCATCTTCAACAACAACAAGCCCTGGTACAACGCCCAGCTCAGACAACTCCGCCGAGCCAAAGAGGAGGCCTACAGCAACGGTGACAGACCATAACACAACCGAGCCAGGAACTCCCTAACAAAAGAAATCAGGCTAGCAAAAAAGTGGTTCTCTGACAAGCTGACAAATTACCTATCCACTAATGACCCTGTATCTGTGTGGAAAGGAATGCAATCTATAACCAGCTGCAAGAAAACACCCAAAGCCACCGCCATGTACCAAGACCTAGCTGATGAGCTGAACAACTTCTATTGCAGGTTTGAAAAAGTAGCCCACTGTGAACCAAACCATACCCTCTGTGCTCCCCCAAATGTCGACAGCCAACTCCAGTCACTCCAGGTCACCCAAGTAGAGGTGGAGGAGATGTTCAAGAGGGCCAAACCAAGGAAAGCGCCAGGTCCTGACGGGTTGTCATCATCTGCCCTGAAAGTATGCGCGGGTCAACTTGCCCCCATATTCACCAGGATCTTCAACAAATCACTGGAGCTACGCAAGGTTCCCTCCTGCCTCAAAAGCTCCACTATTGTTCCAGTCCCCAAGAAATCAACTATTACAAATCTGAATGACTACCGGCCGATAGCTCTGACGTCTGTGATCATGAAAACATTCGAGCGGCTGGTACTGAACCACCTGAAAGATGTGACTGACCACCAGCTAGACCCCCTCCAGTTTGCCTACTGATCTAATCGATGCGTTGAGGACGCAGTCAACCTGGGCCTGCACTACATTCTGCAGCACCTGGACATGCCTGGTACCTATGCAAGGGTCCTGTTTGTCGACTTCAGCTCGACTTTCAACACATTCATCCCCAACATCCTCCACCCCAAACTACTCCGCCTAGGAGTCCCTGAAGCTACGTGTTCTTGGATTGTGGACTTTCGGAATGATAGAAAGCAAGTTGTGAAAGCGGGGGAATTCACCTCCCAAGTATGGTCCATCAGCACCCACTCAAAACTGTTGAGATGGTAGTGGACTTTAGGAAGAAGGCTGTTGGTGTTCCTCCACTAAAAATTGCTGACAGTGTGGTGTCGCTAGTGGACTCCTTCAAGTTCCTAGGAACCACAATCTCCTGGGACCTTAAATGGGGGCCCAACACTGATACTATTGTTAGAAAAGCGCAGCAGAGCATATTCTTCCTTAGGCAACTGAGAAAGTTCAACATCCCACAGAAGCTTCTGCTCCTCTTCTACTCTGCACTTGTGGAGTCTGTACTTTGCTCCTTAATACTGGTCTGGTATGGCTCCACCAGCGAGAGAGGCAAATGCAGACTCCAAAAGGTAGTCAGAACTGCAGAAAAGATAATCGGGACAGACCTTCCCTCTGTCCAGGACTTGTACCTGTCCAGAGCAAAAAAGCAGGCAACGAAGATAGTCAAGGACCAACTACATCCTGGCCATGGCTTGTTTAACCTGCTGCCATCAGGCAGACGCTACAGGGCTATTCCCTCCAGGTCCACCAGAAGCCTAAAAAGTTTCTTTCCTCAAGCGGTTCAACTGTTGACACTCATGAACTCATGAACTCCTCACTGTCTAGTTGCGCCATAACCCTTTGCACATAATCTAACACAGTGTCCCCTCGGAAAAACTTTCTATATGACTGTACATGTTCCCCCACCTGTTTATATTGTTTATACTGTACGCTGTTTACTTGTTATCCACCTGGCTGCTGCACAGCAAACCGAAAACAAATTCCTAGTATACGCAAGTATACCTGGCCAATAAAGCTGATTCTGATAGTATCTTACATATTACTCTATGCAGCAGGTTAGTGTATATAAAGGGGTAGTGTTCATGCTAGCACCCGCTATTTTTGAAAACCCATGCAGTTCCTTTTCCCTGCCTGGGGTGCCGCTGTTTGCTGTAGTGCTTCTAGCACAGTGTGGTCTGTATATCAGAACTGATATGCAAACCAGACCTGTGCTAGAAACACCACAGCAGACAGTGACACCCCAGGCAGGGAACAGGAACTGCATGGGTTTTCAAAGATAGCGGGTGCTAGAATGAACACTAAAGGGGTATCTAGGTAATAGCTTTATATTACACTAATGTTGTCACTGTTTGAGTGGATCAGGGCTTTATCTGAGACTGAAACAATCACTCATACACTCTGTCACACAAGTGCATAGACCATGTATAGTCAGTAGTGTATGTTCTGTGCAGCTTAGGTCAGAGGATAACAATTATTCAACAATTATAGACACATTTATAAACCATGTATACTGTAGGAGGGTAAAGGTCTTTGTGCTACATGTGTGTCTGCAAATAGCCTCCCATTACTTTGGCAACACAAAGATGTGTCCACATACATTCACCACAAGTTGGGTTACACATAACATGTGAGTACACTGTGACACAGAATCGCCAAGTATTTTCGTGTGACTTTTTCCTGTTAAATGCATATTATTCACAAAGTGATGCGAATAGGACACACATGCAACTTCTGCTTATTTAAAATATGTGGCATTCCTATATACTGTGTGTGACCGGTGCTGTATCTTCATATGAAAAACTGGAAAATACTAAAGTAGCATTTATTTTATAGACACAATGTAGGCATTCCACATATTTTAATTAGCAGAATCTGCTTGTGCGTCCTTTCCACATTGGTTTGCAAATAAGATGCATTTTAATGGAAAAGATGCTCAGTGCTACAGTCCCACTATGGCATGGCGGGACTAGAAGTGCAATTTAACAGACAAGGAGGCTGGGTGTGTGTGGACACATCTATACACAAATGTATGTGGTCAGTGACTATTTGCTATTGTGTATAAATATATATATATATCTTCTACAATATAAGTAGTGTTATCCTAGTAACCATTATGCTTTTATATATTCACTTTCTTACAGGACATAAAAGGAGCAGGATTCTAACTAAGACGACGTGGAAAGGGACATTGTTCTCTGATCAAGCCAACTAAATACATCATATCTCCTTACACCTCAAGAGGAGGAACAAAAGCAATTTTATTTTCTGGATAGACAAAACCTTCAGCAACTAATTTGTTTCTCACTTCATACATGATGAGTCACACAGGAGAGAAACCACATGTGTGCTCTGAGTGTGACAAAGGCTTTACATGTAAATCACATCTTCTCAGACATCAGAGGAGTCACACAGGAGAGAAACCACATGTGTGCTCTGAGTGTGACAAAGGCTTTACAACTAAGTCACAGCTTCTAAGACATCAGAGGAGTCACACAGGAGAGAGACCACATGTGTGCTCTGAGTGTGACAAAGGCTTTACAACTAAGTCACAGCTTCTCATACATCAGAGGAGTCACACAGGAGAGAAGCCATATAAATGTTCTGAATGCAGCAAATGTTTCTCCCAGAAGTCACATCTTGTCCAACATCAGAGGAGTCACACAGGAGAGAAGCCATATAAATGTTCTGAATGCAGCAAATGTTATTCTGATAAATCACAGCTTCTCATACATCAGAGGAGTCACACAGGAGAGAAGCCATATAAATGTTCTGAATGCAGCAAATGTTATTCTGATAAATCACAGCTTCTCATACATCAGAGGAGTCACACAGGAGAGAAGCCATATAAATGTTCTAAATGCAGCAAATGTTTTTCCCAGAAGTCAAACCTTGTCCAACATCAGAGGAGTCACACAGGAGAGAAGCCATATAAATGTTCTGAATGCAGCAAATGTTATTCTGATAAATCACAGCTTGTTATACATCAGAGGAGTCACACAGGAGAGAAGCCATATAAATGTTCTGAATGCAGCAAATGTTATTCTGATAAATCACAGCTTGTTATACATCAGAGGAGTCACACAGGAGAGAAACCATATAAATGTTCTGAATGCAGCAGATTTTTTTCCCAGAAGTCACATCTTGTCCCACATCAGAGGAGTCACACGGGAGAGAAACCATATAAATGTTCTGAATGCCGCAAAAGTTTTTCCCAGAAGTCACATCTTGTCCTACATCAGAGGAGACACACAGGAGAGAAGCCATATAAATGTTCTGAATGCAGCAAATGTTTTTCCCGCAAGTCCCAGCTTGTCCTACATCAGATGAGTCACACGGGAGAGAAGCCATATAAATGCTCTGAATGCAGCAAATGTTTTTCCCTGAAGTCACTTCTTGTCCGACATCAGAGGAGTCACACAGGAGAGAAACCATATAAATGTACTGAATGCAGCAAATGTTTTTCCCGGAAGTCACAGCTTGTTATACATCAGAGGAGTCACACAGGAGAGAAGCCATATAAATGTTCTGAATGCAGCAAATGTTTTTCCTGGAAGTCACAGCTTGCCATACATCAGAGGAGTCACATAGGAGAGAAAATAAAAATGCTGTGAATGCAGGTAGTGTTACTAGGAAGACAATACTGATCACTGATGTCACTGTGAGGGCCTGAATGCAGCAGGTTTCATTAGTAAAGGAACATGTATTACCAGAATATGCATTCAAGGGATACAGTTTTTACTTCAAGTGTTTTCTAAAAATCAGCCTAGATAAAGACAGGAGTGGTCTGACAAGTGGACTTGGGGCACTTATTCCCTGGGACGTCTCTCTCTTAGGAGCTAGAGCTGCAGTATAACTACAGACAGGGGCTGCTGGTACTGGGCTCTGTAATAAACAGCGGTTCTGCTAGTGCCAGTACTGAGCTCTGTAATATACAGCTGTTGCGCTGGTGCCGGTACTGAGCTCTGTATTATACAGCTGTTCTACTGGTGCCGTTACTGAGCTCTGTAATATACAGCTGTTCTACTGGTGCCGTTACTGAGCTCTGTAATATACAGCTGTACTGCTGGTGCCAGTACCGAGCTCTGTAATATACAGCTGTTCTGCTGGTTCCGGTGCTGAGCTCTGTAATATACAGCTATTCTGCTGGTGACGGTACTGAGCTGTGTAATATACAGATGTTCTTCTGATGCCGGTACTGAGCTCTGTAATATACAGCTGTTCTGCTGATGCCGGTACTGAGCTCTGTAATATACAGCTGTTCTGCTGATGCCGGAACTGAGCTTTGTAATATACAGCTGTACTGCTGATGCCGGTACTGAGCTCTGTAATATACAGCTGTTCTGCTGATGCCGGCACTGAGCTCTGTAATATACAGCTGTTCTGCTGATGCCGGTACTCAGCTCTGTAATATACAGCTGTTCTGCTAGTGCCGGTACTGAGCTCTGTAATATACATCTGTTCAGCTGATACTGGTGCTGAGCTCTGTAATATACAGCTGTTCTCCTGGTGCTGGTACTGAGCTCTGTAACATACAGCTGTTCTGCTGGTACCGGTACTGAGCTCTGTAATATACAGCTGTTCTGCTGGTGCTGGAACTGAGCTCTGTAATATACAGCTGTTCTGCTGATGCCGGTGCTGAGCTCTGTAATATACAGCTGTTCTCCTGGTGCTGGTACTGAGATCTGTAATATACAGATGTTCTGCTGGTGCCGGTACTGAGCTCTGTAATATACAGCTGTTCTGCTGGTCCCGGTACTGAGCTCTGTAATATACAGCTGTTCTGCTGTTGTCGGTACTAAGTTCTTTAATATACAGCTGTTCTGCTAGTGCCGGTACTGAGCTCTGTAATATACATCTGTACAGCTGATACTGATGCTGAGCTCTGTAATATACAGCTGTTCTCCTGGTGCTGGTACTGAGCTCTGTAATATACAGCTGTTCTGCTGGTGCCGGTACTGAGCTCTGTAATATACAGCTGTTCTGCTGGTGCTGGAACTGAGCTCTGTAATATACAGCTGTTCTGCTGATGCCGGTGCTGAGCTCTGTAATATAGAGCTGTTCTCCTGGTGCTGGTACTGAGCTCTGTAATATACAGCTGTTCTGCTGGTGCCGGTACTGAGCTCTGTAATATACAGCTGTTCTGCTGGTCCCGGTACTGAGCTCTGTAATATACAGCTGTTCTGCTGTTGTCGGTACTGAGTTCTTTAATATACAGCTGTTCTGCTGTTGTCGGTACTGAGCTGTGTAATATACAGCTATTCTGCTGGTGCCGGTACTGAGCTCTGTAATATACAGCTGTTCTGCTGTTACCGGTACTGGGCTCTGTAATATACAGCTGTTCTGCTTATGCTTCTTACTGAGCTCTGTAATATACAGCTGTTCTGTTGGTGCTGGTACTGAGCTCTGTAATATACAGCTGTTCTGCTGATGCCGGTACTGAGCTCTGTAATATACAGCTGTAATGCTGATGCCGGTACTGAGCTTTGTAATATACAGCTGTTCTGCTGATGCCGGTACTGAGCTCTGTAATATACAGCTATTCTGCTGCTGCCGGTACTGAGCTCTGTAATATACAGCTGTTCTGCTGATGCTGGTACTGAGCTCTGTAATATACAGCTATTCTGCTGGTGACGGTACTGAGCTCTGTAATATACAGCTGTTCTGTTGGTGACGGTACTGAGATGTGTAATATACAGCTGTTCTGCTGGTGCCGGTACTGAGATCTGTAATATACAGCTGTTCTGTTGGGGACGGTACTGAGATGTGTAATATACAGCTGTTCTGCTGGTGCCGGTACTGAGATCTGTAATATACAGCTGTTCTGCTGATGCCGGTACCGAGCTGGTGCGCTGTGTTGGGTGCTGCTGCTGCACACCCGTCCTGTTCTTTCAGGCGGTAGCCGGTACACACCCATCGGGGACAGCAGCGAGAATGTGTGTTGACATTCTCGGCTTCTCCCCTGAACCGGAAGCAGGGGTTAAAGTGGGCCAGAACGGGGCAGAACTGAGTTCCGGCAGTTCAAATTGAAGCCGGAACTCAGTTCCGCCCCGTTCAGCCTCACCATGCCTGACCATAATTTCATGAATATTTCCCCCAGCGTCCAGCGAGTGCAGAAGGCGGATGGCTCAGGCTTCATTAAGCCATATTAGAGCTCCGTCCACCCTCCGCAGACTGCCCAGTTTCGCCCTGCAGCCCGCCCATGTGTGTCCCTGACAGACAGTCACACTCTAGATGCAGCGCTGCCACTGATGAGAGTAAGGACTCTGCTGAGAGACAGACAGCGTGACTCAATGTCTGCCTCTCAGCATTGATTCATCCTCTCATCAGTGGCATAGTCAGTGCCAAGCAGACAGTGTGTACGGCTATCCCTGCCAGCCGTACACACTGTAGTCAGTGTCTTACCGCCAGCCGCCGCTACCACACATGGAAGCTGACTGACATATAGGCTCTGCTCAACCCTGTCAGTCAACCTGAAAATATGCATAATAATAAGGTGGGGGCGGAGCTAAGGGGGATGATAGGAACAGGCACATCCAGCCGCCTCCAGTCCCTCTGCTGATGTCAGAATGCATCTGCGTGTGCTGATAAGAGGTAAGGAGCTGCAGGCAGCTGCTCTTTTATCCATGCGGACGCTGAGGGAAGGCACAGGAAGGTGCTAGCATTACCAGTTACATATGTATGGCACTGTGGGGGCATATATGTGTCTGGCACTGTGGGGGCGAATCTGGCCTTGTGGGGGCATGTCTGGCACTGTGAGGGCATATATGCGTCTGGCACTGTGGGGGCATGTCTGGCACTGTCTGGGCCTAGTGTCCATTAAACGAGTGAGACGGACGGAGATTGTAACTGCTCCGACAGCAGTGGAATACTGCGTTTTAATGCTGACACTGTGCGGTTCTGATACCGCCTGATTTGGTACGTGACCGAAATTGTTTTAAAGAATAAAAACTTTTTATTTGGTTAACTGCACTATGTAGCGCTTCTGCCCTGTGCTCAAATTTTTTGACCATGGTGTTGAGTTGTTTATCCGTCTCACTGATGGTGTCCGTGATTCTGCAAACTCTCAGAAATTGAGAGTAGGGCAGACTTTCAACGGTATTGCGGGGGTGGAAACTATCATGGCGCAATAGAGTATTACGGTCTGTGGGCTTTACAAACAGAGACGTATGAAGTTGGCCATCAGTGATGGATATGGATAAATCCAAAAAAGGGATGGTACTGCAACTGGTGGAAAGGGAGAGCTTGATGGGGTGAGCAGAGCCGTTCTGGGTATCTACCAATTCAACAAGCGGGGCTAGAGGACCCCTCCACAAGATGAAGAGGTCATCTATGTACCGTACATATAAGTCCATACAGGAATTAACACTGGGATTGTCAAGAAATAAAGATCTCTCAACCTGCCACATGTAGGCGTTTGCAAAGGACGGGGCTACCGGGGAACCCATCGCACACCCCGTCCTTTGCAAATAGTAGCCTCCATCGAAAAAGAAGTAATTATGTGACAGTGTGTGACTTAACAATTTAGTGAAAAAGTCGACAGAAGGTCCGTGGTACAATGGATTGTCACGAATAAGAGTGGCCACTGCCTGTACCCCTGCACCATGCGGGATATAGGTGTAAAGGCTAGTGACATCTAGAGTCGCCAGAGAGATGTCAGTCATGTCTGGGTTTTGATTGAGAAATCTTTGTAAGAGAGTGGTGGAGTCACGCAAGTACGTCGGGATGTTTTGAATACAAGGTTGTAGAAAAGTGTCTAAGTACACCGCTATAGGTTCGCACAGCGACCCTCTGGCAGAGATGATGGGTCTGCCAGGGGGCGCTGTGCGTCCTTGTGTAACTTGGGAATGCTATAAAAAAGAGGTATGACAGGGAAGGCTGTGGTCAATTTTCTATGCACTATGTCGGAAATAATGCCGTTGCTCTTAGCAGTCGACAGTAAAGTGTCAAGGGTCTGCTTGAACTTGACGGTGGGATCTCCCTTAAGCTTTTCGTAAGTATTGGGGTCATTAAGAAGACGATAACAATCATTTCTATAATAGCTGGTATCCATGACCACTATCGCTCCCCCCTTATCCGCACTGCGGATTATGATGTCAGTACGCTGACTAAGCTCCTTGAGAGCAGTTCTCTCAGCTGCAGGTAGGTTAGGAAATACCTGGGGAGGGGGGTTGGGGATGGCAGAGTCCAATAAGCGAGAAAAAGTTTTGATGGAGGCATTAGTCGACTGTGGGTCGAATTTGGACCTAGGGCCTAGATTTTTTTATCGCCAAGGGTAAGGTCTCTTCAGCTGCTTGAGCCGGATTTTTAGAAAAATACTCTTTGAGTTTCAGGGTTCTGTGGAACCTGTAAGTGTCCACTGTCCACCGGAACTTGTCCGGGCCTCTAGAGGGAACAAAGGATAAGCCTCGGCTGAGGACTTGCATTTCTGCGGTGGATAGCGGTGTGGAAGATAAATTAAAGATTATGTCCTTGATCCCTTCGGTGGCTTGCGTCTGGACTTTGCGGCGGTTTTTGCCTCCTCGCCTTGTAGGTCTTTTGGGCCGGTTTTGCCCCCGGCCCTGGTGTTGACCCCTAAAGGGCTCGGACCGCGGCTTGTAGTAGGACCTCCTCTGCGAACTGTGACGGTGTCACTTCCAGACGTACTGGAGTGTTGGAAGCGCTGCCGGTAACCAGTGCGCCCTCCAAATCTGCCACGGGTGGATGTTCTTGATGTGTTGCCCAACCACGGATAGACCGCGTGTTGCTCGTAGTCTAGCTGTACTTTTTTTAATTTGTCCTTTTTGAACCGTAAGAGTTTTGTTTTATAAGATTCAACTTGGGCTGTAAGCTTATTCAGCCACTTCGTGGATGGGTCAGCTGTCAAGGAGGCAAGATTGGCGGCTTCAAAGGAGGTGATTTTAGTCTGGGTGATGGAGTGTTCTTTCTTGGATTCTTCTATTACTAAAAGCATAAGATCCATAGAACACTTGTTCAAAATGGATATCCACCTTTTGCAAAAAGGCACACTGTACCGACCTATAGTAGGGGTGTTATGCACCCTAAACCCTCTGGGTATTTGTTTATTTCTATAGTAATCGGATAGTGTGCGGGCATAGCTCCACCAGCCTCATCACGTCCCGCAAAGCCAAACAATGGTGGGACATTGTTAAAAGTGATCCAGACCTTCCCATGTTTCGGAATACTAAGCTCATGCCCAGCTACAAGCGTGGCCCTAATTTGAGAGATTTGCTCATAAAAACTGAAATTACTAATTTTGACGTACAGTCCCGCAATACCAGGCCCATGAGAACAGGGTGCTACAGGTGCGTGGGTTGCACTACATGCAGCTACCTCGTCACCTGCAAAGAGATAGCTCACCCATTTTCGGGAAAGAAATTTGAAATCAAATGGCCGTTAACATGTACAACCAGTCACGTCATTTATGTTATTCAATGCCCGTGTGGGCTCAATTATGTCGGCAAAACCGACTGTACCTTCAAGGTACGCATGGCACAACACCGAAGTGCCATTAGGGCGGCGCTTGCGACGGGCAAGAGCGAACAACCGGTGGCCCGGCACTTTGCCCGGGCTAAACACAACATGGCCATGCTTCGCTATAGAATTGTGGATCACATTCCTGCATCAATCCGTAGGGGCGACAGATCCAAAAAACTGTTACAATTGGAGTCACAGTGGATCTTTAAATTAGACACACTGGCACCCAAGGGTCTCAATGAGTCCTTGGGGCTCCACAATTTTCTCTAAAACATTAGATGACTTCTCTTTGTTACCCTTGGCATTTTCCATACAGCCTTTCCTGACAGAAGGTACCCTGCTCAGGGTCACTTCATTATGTACTCGACCATGTAGTTCATTCATATATTTTGAGCTACTTGGGCAGATGCTCTTTGCATAGCCCCCAGGGACATCATTGCCCCCTTTCAGGCGTTCTTCGGACAGCAGCGTTATACCCAGCAGTTAGTGCTGTGAGCACAACCTACACTCATGCCACAGACATGAAGTATAGCTACACTACATCAGTTTAGCTCAACCTTTTGGTTTTTTAAAAAAATTTCCTTTATTATTTTATTTTTTCATTCTATGCATTTCTTGTTTTTGCCCACTAGATGTCAGCACCTCCCCACTTGTTGTTGTTTGATCGTTGGTTTATATTTGCACTAATGTGTTTGCATGCTTTTTTCCTAGGTGCTGTGCCCCGGATACTTTCACACTGTACTGACACATTTTTGATGTATGCATCTCCTGTTTTGATTACACTGTCACCATGTCTGTATAATGTCGTTTCTTGTCCACCTCCCACAGCCCGCCCCACGTGACTGCAGGCCAGCCCCGCTCTGACGCGCCGGAGGGATGACACTGTCAATCACGGTGACGTCATCACGGCGCGGCCACACCCGGAAGTATGCCCAGCGGTCCACGTGAGAGAGCGCAAGCTGCAGGAGGGGGTAAGTGACTGAGCTTATTTAATGTGTTGTATTTTACCACTGTTCACCTTACCGCTTACCTGTCCTGACGAAGGGGGAGACCCCGAAACGTAGACGGACGTTTTCATGACTGAATAAACAGTCTCTTGTTTTCACCGCTAAAAAGACCCTGAGTGCCCTTTGTCATTGCTCTATATATATACCAGGGGCTGCAAGGTCCCTATTGCTGGCACCGGGGCGCTTCAACCTCACCTTGGCTCAACTTAAGACCTGAAGTGCCGGATCTATCCTCTGTCTCTCTCTCTCTCTCTCTCTCTATATATATATATATATATATATATATATATATATATATATATATATTCTATCCTCTGTCTCTCTCTCTCTCTATATATATATATATATATATATATATATATATATATATATATATATATATATATATATATATATATATATATATATATATACACACAGAAGTACCAACACACTCGCCATTCCTACGAATGGGGTGCAAACAGCACCCACTTCCCAGGGTGGGGTGCGGTGGCCTGTGACCACACACTCTAGTAAATACAAACACAGGGGGCCCAGCACTCACTACAACAAACTAACTCACCTTAACATTCAAATAATTAAATAAATAAATAATGGGGTTTTAGTTCATGAATTGATCAATGCATTTAAGCTTGCAGCCCATCGCCAAGGGACCCCATTTCACTGCAAGTCCTACACTAACAACTGGTTTTCTTAGGAACCTGGCAACTGCTTACACATCATAGCTAAAATGAACATGTGTTTTTGTCTTGGGTTAAAGCTCAACTGCCAAGTACCTTATGGCTTTTAAAGGTGAGACAATCTTAAACACAGCACCTGAATTAGTATTAAAGGGGCAGCTGTCACAGGTTTCAGGTAAATGAGCTTATCTAGGGTGCATGAGAAAGCTATGATCACAGTAACAGAGGTTAATTAAAAATCAACCCAAATATATAGGTACAGAAGTACTAACACACTCGCCGGACTCAGATCAAAATGCTTTTGCACATTTCTTATTCAGGTCAAGTCACAACTTTTCCACACTAGCCGATTTTGAATTTCTCAATATCAATTTATTCACTCTGACCTAATGAAGCGTAGAATAATCACCCGGCACTGCATGCCAAATTTCAGAGCAAAATAGTAAAAAATGAGCAATTGGGAGCAATCTAAACTTTCAACTGTCTGCCACTTCAGAAGTGGCTATTACCGTTTGTAATGAAAGTCTATGAGGGGATTTTTGGGAAGGCAGAACTCAGGGTAGAGGAATAATTAAGACTTGGGGGTTGTTTTATTAGATAGAGCTTGTCCCAGTGTAGTGCCTTTTGGGATTAAGGTTTTTCAGATAGTTAGTTTTCTTTAATTTATTGAAACATGCCCCATTATAAAGATTTCAACTTGTTGTGCCTGCGCAGTGGCCACCAGCAGGGGGTGTACACAGAGAGGCTTCATTTGGGTGCACAAACATGGCTGACCAACACAGCCAGCAGTATGTTCCTGAGAGTAGAGGAGGCTATGCCAGGGGCATGCCAGGAATTGTAGCCTTGAGGTGTGAGGGAAGTTGTAGTCCATACACAGGGATAATAGATGTGATGTGAGGTGCCGGCTGAGGACTACCATTCCCAGCATGCCCTGCGGCTGCAGCCTATCTGCTCCTGCTGTGGCCACAGACTTTCGGCACGTTAGGGGAGGAGGCGGCGGGGAGAGATGCCTGGAGACACCAGTAAAAAAGAAAAGATCAAGCCCAACCATCCCCGCCAGGTGTGCACACCTGCTCGCAGGATGTGCCCGCACCCTGATTCGTTTTGAGAATCCCCCAATGGCGCTGCTGCTATTCCTGTGGCAGAGGTGATGTTACTGTGCAATCAGTGATAAAAGTGGGCACAATCTGCACAGTGGAGTAAGCAGTGCAGGGGAGTTGCTCTCCCCAGCCTACTCCGCTGCTATCCAGTGTTGCTGAGGCAGCGCAGCAGCGAGGGGTGAATATAACAGCGGCACAACTGGTGCATCCATCTCAATGGTGGCCTGGAGCAGCCCCTCAGCCAGTACATGTTAAGCCATTTAGGGCCACAGCAGGTGTCTGGTAAGTGGTACTGTACATTAGAGTATGTGCTGCCCGGCAGCCACCAGGCAGATGGATTCACTTTATCACACAGGCCTGATGTAGTCTACCCTTCCACATTCTTTCCCACTGCCCTGTAAAGTTAAACAGACCCCCCACTGCTCCTAAGGATGAGGACTGGATGTAAGGATGTCAGTATTAAGGCAGACAAAACCTCCATTGCACCTGAGGCTGAGCTGCCAGACCCCCCCCCCCCCATTGAAACGCCTGATGGTGTGGTGAAATAAATTAATTTATTTAAATATGTATAATGTAAGGGGCACCCAAAAATCACATCCTACCCCACCCCTAATCCCCTTTTGAGTGCGCATTTTCCACCGAAAATGTTGCAGTTGCACGCTCACCTGGACTTGCTGGAGCATAAGGCCATATCTGCGCCTTCCATCCAGCCCACAACACCGACCCCACACGTGTCCCACTGAGCACTACCAAAAGGAAGCTGTCCAAGAGCCAAAGCCTGTTTGTCTGAGCAAAGCTAGTGGGGCACCTTCTGATGTACCAGATGAAGGCAAATGTCATGTTGGTGCTTGGGAAGGGAGTGGTGGTCAGTCCTGTGCCCTGCCTGAGTCATACAAACTGTAATACTTGGGGGGTCTTTGCTTGGTAGATGCTGTGTGTCCTGTGCCCTAATGCTTTGAACACTTTAATAATTGTGTGTGGGTTGGGGGCAGGTTCAAGTCGAGTTCCCCTTACTTGGGTATGGATGTCTGTCGTGTCGCCGACCCCTGGACATTCTGATAACTGGGGATGAGGGGTCTGTCCGGTAATGTTGACCCCATCTGACTGATAATTGGGGATGGGAAGGAAGGGGTCTGTCCCGTGTCCCTGAAATCTGCAACTCTGATATTTGAGGGTGGGGGCAGAAATTGATCTGAGAAATCTTATTTTGAACGAATAGCCTATAGGAAATATTGCACTCTCTGGCCACTGAGTGCATCACTTTTCCTGTGGTATGTATCACTTCTATTCTGTATCAATAACTTTTTAACCCACACCACATACTTTTGTTCAGCTTTACAGCAAGTTGCTGATCCTGGTTGGGATTGATGTTGGGATTCCTGGTGGCAATCAGGATGCCTTCATTGGTATTGTGAGCACCAACATCCCTGCCACCAGGATGCTGACAGGTGTACTGTATAAGATGGTAAGGCGCATTGGTTTTGCATCATAGCCTGGTAATCTAAGGCATCGAGACCTATCTATTAATGTTTGTGGGATATTCACAAAGTAAATATTGAGTTACTTCTATGCAGTATCTATTAGGATCTCAGAAATCTGCCGTGGTCCCCAATGTTTTGCTTGCAGAAGTAGCCCCCTTAGGTCTAAGTGATATTGATGAGACATGGGATGCCTGCCAGGCAGGGCCGGTGCCACCACTAGGTAGCGTTAGGCATGTGCCTGGGGCGCCGGCCACTTGAGGGTGGCACTTGGGAACAGTCACCCCCCTCAGTGGAGCCTGGTGAGTGGCATCCCCCTGGAGCAGGTCGGCAGTGGCGCTGCCCCCCCCCCCCCCGTGAAGCCAGGTGAGTGGTACCTTCTTCCCCCCCCTGGAACAGGTTGGAGAGGCGGCTCTGTAGCGATGCGGCCGCACATCCCCCCCCTCGTGGAACAGGTCGGCGGTGCCTGTCCCCACGTGTAGCACCCCCCCCTCCATGAGCGGCATCCACACCCATGCCCCCTGCGAGTCGGTGGAGTGACTGGCACCCCCCCCTGCCTGGGGCGCCTTGCACTGGCCCTGCTGGCATTAGGTGTCAGTTCCATAAGCTTCACTTCATGGTGAACCCCCCCTGGAACGCTGCTTATATCTCCTGTCCTGCAGTAAGGGCAAGGAGAAGTGAGGAGCATCTTTGACACAAACAGGGACCTTTTTACACACGCCCCAAAACCCCCTCCCCCTCTCCTGACCCACCACCTACCAATCAGAATAGCTGTAACTGGAAGCCAGCAGCTATAGTAAATATGGTTGCAGAATAAATCGCCAACAGTCGGGATTCCGATGGTCAGTATACCGATGCCGAAATCCTGACTGTTCAACTGCCCAACATTCGCAATTCCGTCCAACAGGGTCTATTCTCCTTCGTGGGGGTCCATCAAAATGTAATTTATTTGCAATAAGCGGAAGTGGTTACAGAAGCGATCCCTGGTATATGAGATTGTGTGTAAGTACATTGTACTGATAAGGATACCGCAATAAGGGTATCGGTGTAGCGTGAAGTATGCTGATAAGGTACACTACGTGGCATTACCGTTGCATGACAGTGGTCACTTGTCACTTTTTGTTCGCTTCATTGATGACATCCTGTTCCTATGGTCAGGAGATGAAGAGATCATGTTGAAATTGAAATGGTGGCCATACACACGCAGATTTATCTTCAGATCTGGCTGGCTGGAACAAAATCCTGGTTATGGATGAGAGCAAATGACAGTTGACCATTTGCTTGGAAATGCTGGAGAACTGACAAACTGTCACTCATCCATAACCATGTTTTTGTTCCAACCAGCCAGATCTGAAGATAAATCTTACTAGTGTATGGGCAGCTTTAGACCAACACAATATTGTTGGCCATCCTGTAAAGTTCACTTACATCACTAGTCATGCATCTATTCATTTTCTGGATGTATTGATTAAAGTTTCCAATGGATCACTGTCCACTAGTGTTTTCCTGCATTTGGGTGAAAATTTTTGATTGTCATATGCTCCCATCAGATAGATCGGACAGATAAATCTGTATGTGTGTACACACCTTTAGTCTGAGTTTCATCTGGAGGACAGCAGACAAGAAAGGACCACAGCAAGCAGGGAATATAATGTATCTCTCCTTGTACTGAGCAATCCCTGATTGGCAGGTAGTCGCTGTGTTTATATTTCAGCACCAGTAATAAAGACATCATTAATCCATTTGCAGAATGATCATTCATTTATTTAGGTTGTTATTATAGGTTACCAGATGGTCATCATTACAGGACCACCTAACTATCTGTAACATGTAGAAGAATGTACAAAGTATTATAGAGAAACAAAGTCTATAGTTATACAATCGGTAACAAAATCCCATTTATCCAGATCAGCTTTTATTCCCCTGTTCTGGGGACAGCTACTAGTAACATACATGGTTATTACAGATATTGTTAGATCATCGTCCTTCAGTCTACATGCAGGTTATATCATTATATACTGTGTCATAGTAACGTGTATACTGTTACTGGGCTGCTATATATATTATGGAGGATGTTAGTATTACAGATGTACCGGGTCTTGTCTTTGCTGGTGATCCGCCAGCAGCATGGCACCGCTATCTGACTGAGACGCGTGTGCGTCCCCCACGCACGTGCGTCTCAGTGGCGGGGCGGCGAGGCGGACGCAATACTGTACTGCTGGATATGCTGGGGGGGGACCCGAGGAGGCTGCGGGGGGGTGCGGTCGCCCGGTGTGGGCACCGGGCGACCGAGGGCAGCACCGTCGGAAGGGGACACGTGCGCACCTCGTGCGCGCGCATCCCCTTCCGGCATACAGATGGTGGCGGGGAAAGGGATGGCGATGCCATCGCCATCCCCTGCAAAGATGAGACCCGACCCATCTGTAGCCTATTACACAATGTGCTCTCCATCAGACCTGGTTAATAACATGATGTGAGAAGCAATGATGTACTGTAACCCATAGCAACCAGATATCTTCTACTAGCAGTCTAGTGTCAGCAACCTAACACGTGTAATAATGATTGGTTACTATGTGATACAGGTAGTACATAGTATTCAGAGAGTGAGGTAAGGCAGCAACATAGAGGCATGAAGGGAAAGAATACTTTGGTATAAGAGACCAGGGCAGACCTTGTAGGGTGGTACAAGGTCACATACAAGGTGTAACTAGAGGATGCAGCTGCTATGGGACCCAGTAGCTTGGGGGCCCCAAATCAATCCCACTAAACTATATATGTGTATGTATGTATGCATATATATATAATTTTTGTATCTCTGCAGTGCTCGGCAGTGTAGGTACAAGGAGGGAGGCAGAGCCCCGCAGTGCGTGTACAGGGAGGGGAGGCAGGGCCCAGCAGAGCACATACAGGGAGGGAGGCAGCGTCCAGCAGTGCAGGTACAGGTAGGGAGGGGGGCAGGGCCCGGCCGTGTAGGTACAGGGAGGGGGTCAGGGCATGGCAGTGTAGGTACAGGGAGGAAGGGGGGGGCAGGGCCCGGCAGTGTAGGTACAGGGGGGGGGGGGCAGGGCCCGGCAGTGTAGGTACAGGGAGAGAGGCAGGGCTCGGCAGTGTGTGTACAGGGAGGGAGGCAGGGCTCGGCAGTGTGTGTACAGGGAGGGAGGTAGAGCACGGCAGTGTACGTAAAGGGAAGGAGGCAGAGCCCAGCAGTGTAGGTACAGGGAGGGAGGTAGAGCCCAGCAGTGTACGTACAGGGAAGGAGGCAGAGCCCAGCAGTGTACTTACAGGGAAGGAGGCAGAGCCCAGCAGTGTACTTACAGGGAAGGAGGCAGAGCCCAGCAGTGTAGGTACAGGGAGGGAAGCAGAGCCTGGCAGTGCATTTACAGGGAGGGAAGCAGAGCCCGGCAGTGTAGGTACAGGGAGGGAAGCAGAGCCCGGCAGTGCAGGTACAGGGAGGGAAGCAGGGCCTGGCAGTGCAGGTACAGGGAGGGAGGCAGAGCCCAGCAGTGTAGGTGCAGGGAGGGAAGCAAAGCCTGGCAGTGCATGTACAGGGAGGGAGGCAGAGCCCAGCAGTGTAGGTACAGGGAGGGAAGCAGCGCCTGGCAGTGCATGTACAGGGAGGGAGGCAGAGCCCACCAGTGTAGGTGCAGGGAGGGAAGCAAAGCCTGGCAGTGCATGTACAGGGAGGGAGGTAGAGCCCGGCAGTGTAGGTACAGGGAGGGAAGCAGCGCCTGGCAGTGCATGTACAGGGAGGGAGGTAGAGCCCGGCAGTGTACGTACAGGGAGGGAGGTAGATCCCAGCAGTGTATGTACAGGGAGGGAGGTAGAGCCCAGCAGTGTATGTACAGGGAGGGAGGTATAGCCCAGCAGTGTATGTACCGGGAGGGAGGCAGGGCTCGGCAGTGCATGTACAGGGAGGGAGGTAGAGCACAGCGGTGTAGGTACAGGGAGGGAAGCAGAGCCTGGCAGTGCATGTACAGGGAGGGAGGTAGAGCCCGGCAGTGTATGTACAGGGAGGGAGGTTGAGCCCGGCAGTGTATGTACAGGGAGGGAGGCAGAGCCCGGCAGTGTATGTACAGGGAGGGAGGTAGGGCTCGGCAGTGCATGTACAGGGAGGGAGGTAGAGCACAGCAGTGTAGGTACAGGGAGGGGGGTAGAGCCCAGCAGTGTACGTACAGGGAGGGGGGTAGAGCCCAGCAGTGTAGGTACAGGGAGGGAGGTAGAGCCCAGCAGTGTATGTACAGGGATGTAGGCAGAGATGCTTGTTGTGCAGAATAAGGAAGCATGGCTGTGCCTGCAGTAGTGATGACGGGACTGTGTAGCTGCCAGATGTGGCACTGTACAAGTACAATCAGGTATAAATTCTGTGGCTTCACCTCCCGCCTCATTCCCAGTACAATGCCAGGCCCCAGACTGGCAGCAGTGATTACAAAAAAGTCAAGTTAAATAAATTATAGAGGGTACAGTGGGATTGCCTTCAGGGCCCCCACCCATGTACCCTGAATTGTTAGAGGGTCCAACCATGTCTGTATGTCCCTTCCAATCCATCCAATTCCCCTATATGGTGCTCTGTCTATGCTCTCTCTCATCCATCTATCTATACCCTCATCTAACCTGTCTGTCTATGACTCATATGGCGCTCTGTCTGTCCATTTGTACATTAATGTTCCTATACGGTGCAATGTTAGTCTATCTGCCCATGCCCCCTTGTCTGTCCATCTCTGCCTCCATTCCCATGCTGTGATGTAGTCAAATAGCCTCTCCTGTTAGCCCTTCATAGTCTCTCTTGCTCCTCTTTCTTTCTCTCCTTGACACTCTCCCTCATTCGTTTTCCTTAAATCCCCTCTCTAACTTTCTAACTCACTCCTGTCTACCCCTCCCACACCCACTTTCTCTTCTGTCACTAAGCGGCAATGTAGTGACGACAACTGGGGGGGGGGGGGTTTGTCAGAGCAGATTTTGATAAGGGATCCACAAGGTCGGTCATGCCCCTACCTGTAAACCAGAACTCCAAACTCTACCAGTCAGAAATAGAATCCCCATTCCTTAGACGAGCTCTGAGAACGCTTTACTGCATAGTCAAATTTGACCTTAAGTCATGTCGACCTTGGCCCATGTCAACCTTAAGTCAGGTCAACCTTCCTGCCAGTCGACCTAGTGGGGTCGACCTAATGACTGTAGACCTAAGTTCATTCTAATAGATGACCGCATCCCTAAATAAGGCTGAAAAAAGAAGTCAGTCCATCGAGTTCACTTTTCTAACATGTTCCCTTACTTATGAAACCCCTCACAGCTACTCAAGTGGATAGGGAGAAAAGGGAGGGCACTAAAGTCATGTTATATCAGCTGCTTACCCTGTCAAGGCTTCGCCACAACTACATTAGATTTCTAGGCACATTCGCTTTTCTGGGTATGCCCAGGACATGCTGGAAGTACCCATTCACCAGCCCCCTAGATGCCCATCTGCACACACCACAGCAGCAGATTTTCAGGGGACCAAGTTAACCGGAATCAGGCCGTTAGTTTCTCTCCTGTGTGACTCCTCTGATGTCGGACAAGATGTGACTTACTGGAAAAACATTTGCTGCATTCAGAACATATGGCTTCTCTCCTGTATGACTCCTCTGATGTAGGACAAGATGTGACCTCCGGGAAAAACATTTGCTGCATTCAGAACATTTATATGGCTTCTCTCCTGTGTGACTCCTCTGATGTACGACAAGATATGACTTACTGGAAAAACATTTGCTGCATTCAGAACATTTATATGGCTTCTCTCCTGTGTGACTCCTCTGATGTACGACAAGATGTGACTTCTGGGAAAAACATTTGCTGCATTCAGAACATGTATATGGTTTATCTCCTGTGTGAATTCTCTGATGTATAACAAGATTTGACTTGTCTGGAAAACATTTGCTGCATTCAGAACATTTATATGGCTTCTCCCCTGTGTGATTCCTCTGATGTAGGACAAGCTGTGACTTCTGGGAAAAACATTTGCTGCATTCAGAACATTCATATGGTTCATCTCCTGCGTGACTCCTCTGATGTAGGACAAGCTTTGACTTCTGGGAAAAACATTTGCTGCATTCAGAACATGTATATGGTTTCTCTCCTGTGTGACTCCTCTGATGTCGGACAAGACCAGACTTCTGGGAAAAACATTTGCTGCATTCAGAACATTTATATGGCTTCTCTCCTGTGTGACTCCTCTGATGTAGGACAAGATGTGACTTCCGGGAAAAACATTTGCTGCATTCAGAACATTGAAATGGTTTCTCTCCTGTGTGACTCATCTGATGTCGGACAAGCTCTGAATTACTGGAAAAACATTTGCTGCATTCAGAACATGTATATGGTTTCTCTCCTGTGTGACTCCTCTGATGTAGGACAAGATGTGAGTTCCGGGAAAAACATTTGCTGCATTCAGAACATTGAAATGGTTTCTCTCCTGTGTGACTCCTCTGATGTAGGACGAGCTGTGACTGCCGGGGAAAACATTTGCTGCATTCAGAACATTTATATGGTTTCTCTCCTGTGTGACTCCTCTGATGTATGAGAAGCTGTGATTTACATGTAAAGCCTTTGTCACACTCAGAGCACAGATGTGATTTCTCTCCTGTGAGGCTCATCATGTATGGTGTAAGTAATATATTAGTTGCTGAAGGTTTCTTCTATTCAGGAAATGATAAGTTTCTGTGAATCCCCAGAGTAAGGAGAAATTATGTCTTTAGTTGGGTTGACCAGAGAACAATGTCCCTTTCCACGTCGTCTTGTAATAATCTGAATCCTGCTCCTTAAATGTCCTGTAAGATAATTAATAAGTAAAAGCATAATGGTTAACAGGATAATTATATGTTTTATTTGAGATATGAATTTATCTGCTAATTGCACCCCTCGTGGGGTGCAATTAGATATGAATGCCCCTACAGGTTATGTGGGGCTTCTGAAAACGCTTGAAATTTTGGAGGCTACAAGATAGTCTTAGTGTGCGTGGAAGGGCATTCCATAAGGTGGGTGCGGCCGACAAATATCCTGCAAGTGTAAGTGGGAGTGAGTAATGAGTGTGGATGAGAGACGCAGATCTTGTGCAGAGCGGAGAGGTCGGGTGGGGATATATTTTGAGATAAGCGAAGAGATATAAGTCAGTGTAGTCAGAGTGATGGCTTTGTATGTAAGTAGAAGTATTTTACATTAAATGTGGTAATATACAGGCAACCAATCGAGGGACTGGCTGAGCGGATCAGCAGATGATGAACGTCTAGCCAGGAAGATCAGCCTTGCAGCTTCATTCAAAATTGATTGCAGTGGTGAGAGTCTTCTCTTAGGAAGTCCGGTAAGGAGGCCATTGTAATAATCAATGCGTGATATAATAGAGTGCATGGATTAGAGTTTTTGCAGTGTCTTGTGTAAGGTACAGACAAATTTTGGATATGTGTTTTAGATGCATGTAACACGATTTAGAAATAAAATGAATGGAAGGACAGTTCAGAGTCAAGGATGACCCCTTGGCAACGAGCTTGTGGAGTAGGATTAATTGTTGTGTTCTCAACAGTGATAGAGATATCAGGTTGGTAACTACTCTTGGCTGGTAGGAATAGAATAAATTCTGTTTTGGAAATGTTGAATTTGAGGTGGTGAGATGACATCAAAGATGAAATGGAAGAAATACATTACACATAATACCCCATAATGACAACATGAAAAAATACGATTTAAATACCTACCGGTAAATCATTTTCTCTGAGTCCATATGGGATACTGGGATGGTCTTAATACAATGGAGAATAGAGGGTCCTCCACAAGAGACAGGCACATAAAAACTTTCTTCAGACTGGGTGTACTGGCTCCTATCCTCTATGTCCCCACCCACAAGCCAGTTAAGGAAACTGTGCCCGAAGGAGGATGACGAGAGGATATGTGGTATATGCGATATGTGGCGAGATGCATACAGCACACCTCAAACAATAAGAACTGTTCACCTAACATGTTAACCTTTTATTGTATTATTAATTTAACTTAAGTCACAACAGTGACAACATTGGTAACAGGATTACAATGTCATTTAAACAACTCAGTGACAACCAGATGCAGTAAGAACTCCGCACTGAGGCGGGCACCCAGTATCCCATAAGGACTCAGAGAAAAGGATTAACCGGTAGGTATTAAAATATATTTTTTTTGTGCAACATATAGCACAAACAATCAGTCTTGCGGACACGAGCAGTCCTTCGGACATACGTCCGAAGAGTCTGAACCACATCTAAGGATTCATGAATCCCACAGTCAGCCACACTGGAAGGAACCACAATTGGCTGATTCAGATAGAACACCTAAACTACCTTTGGCAGTAATTGCCTTGTCCTAAGCTCCACTCTATCCTCGTGAAACACCAGATAAGGGCTCCTGCATTCAGACTTGTGCCTAACAAAGGCCAGGGCCAATAATACCACCAAGGATGCTATAAATGTGGAAAAAATAAATGTATTACCTGTAATTATATTACGAGCAAAATTACAACAATAATAACTGAAGATAATGGTAAACCATATGTAATAAAGGGGCAGATGTATTAAGCCTGGTGAAGAGATAAACTGGAGATAAAGTGGAAGGAGATAACACACCAGCTAATCAGATCCCAACTGTCCTATTTCAAACACAGCGGATTGGCTTCCAAGTTATCTCCACTTTATCTCTTCTCCAGGCTTAATACATCTGCCCCAAAGAGTTTTATAAATTGTGATACCGCCTACATAGTATATTTACTCCGATGTAGCTGTAATATGAACTATATAGGAAGAACGACTAGATCTTTGAAACAATGGTTCTTAGAACATCGGCGAAATATCTTAAATCAAATTCAAACTCATAGTGTCTCCAGAAATTTTTTTCTTTGCCACAATAGCGACCCCAAAGAAATTACAGTTACCGGCTTAGAACATGTCCTCCATACTAAACGAGGGGGAGGTAGGTTTCGCAAACTATGCAAACAAGAAATCATGTGGATGTTTAAAATGAACTCCATTTATCCGGAAGGTTTGAATGAGGCAGTCAAATTAAATAACATCATCTAAAAACTTAACTATGCGATATCACTGTCAATCATGCTATCATTATTGTCCCTATAATCCTGCCAGACTCTAAGCAATATTTATACAGAATTTATTATAAATATCTATATTTTTGGTCTTTAGATTTGTGTTCCTAATATTTACCTGTGATTCCCCCTCTCTTTACCCTTTGTTCATATATCCTATGTAAATATTATATAGAAAAGTGCCAAGATGTAATAACAATGTTTATATTACACTTAGCCAAATAGAGAATGTAGATTGGCCGTTCATCCATATTTATAAAATATCCAATAATGAACTATTTTTCTATGGTTTATAGAACAATTATTAGAATTCTATCCAGAAAAGATATAAAAATCTTGCTAGTAATTGTTTTTAGGTATAAAAGTGCCAGCGCTGTACAGATTATCAGCCGAATATACACCGGCCTGTAGGATGATGGGCAGCTTACACTGTTGTCATGGTATCCAAACAAACACACTAGCCGTGGCCGCCGAAAACTATGCGTTCCGGGAGCCAGCGGTCACTAGCGTTCCAAAAGCTGGAAATTAGTCATTTTGTGCTCCGGATCCCGGAAGTAGGGCGTAAATGCCGATATCCCGGGGAGATTAAGTTTTAGTAAGTATATCCTCTACATTTCAACTCGTTTTTTTTAGGTTTGTCTTCTGCTCACAATAAAGTATTTATGTAATTGTTTTTTTATAACACAATGGTTAATTACTGGGATTGCCTGACTGATTGTGGGGAGGAACCACATTAGTAAGGGTATATAAACCCCACATGGCAAGAATGTAGCATCACCTTGAAAAAGCTGATTGTTCAGCGAAAGCCACTGTACCGCCCTCAGGTACCTATCCAAGGACTAAGGACTTTATCATTCATCACTGGCGACCAAAAAAACAGCAAAAATTTTTTGGCAAACATCTGTGTTCCATTGAGAAAAGGAAAACAAGGACAACACCAACTGGGAAGCTCCACAGGGTCCTTGATATTTATCTAGCGGCTGTATATCACAAAAAACTAACATCACCGCAGAAATAGTGAGGACCACGGACCCAAGCCCGGATACAATCCCTATTACAAAGTGGTGAGATCCATTCCCTTTCTTCTCAAATAAACCTTTCAACAAATTGCTAAAACCTGCCAACACTTGTCCCATTTCAAAGAGGACTGACCATTTGAGACAACTCCAGTGGCCAGAGGAGGGTACATATGTATTTTAGATTTTAACATTTTTCATTTTTAATGTGTTAATCTTGTATTAATAAATAATTAACAGGCAATCCCTTATGTGTAAATTTCTCTGTAGCGCTGCCGTTTTCTTTATGGTTTTGCTCCAACCAAGATGCCTGTAAGACTAACAAAACCATGTCAAGGTCACAGGTTTCTATAAGTGGCACAAAGGGAGGCTTAATCTGCAGAACACCTTTGAGAAACCTTTGGACTTCAGGCAAGGCAGCCAACTTCTGGAAGAATACAGATAGGGCCGAAATCTGTACCTTTAAGGAACCCAGATGAAGGCGCAAGTCTATGCCTACCTGAAGGAACTGCAGGAAGCAATCCAATTTAAAATCCGCTGGCAGGAAGTTACCCTACTCATACCATGCCACGTACTTTCTCCATATCTTAAGGTCATGGTATGCAGTCACCGGCTTTCTAGCCTGGGTCATGGTAGTTATTACTGAGGCATGAAACCCCTTACGAGCTAAGATGGGCCACTCAACCTTCAGGCCGTCAAACAAACCCACCCTAAGTCCTGGTAGATGAATGGGCCTTGCACTAGAAGATCTCTTGTGAGAGGTAGATGCAACGGGTCTTCCACAGACATGTCCTGAAGGTCTGTGTCTTTGAAAAAGCTCCTTGAAAGCGAAACGCGTTAGGGGACCTTTAGCAGCCTGACTCCCAACTAAAATACCAAGCAGAATGCTGTGATTCGCAAAATCCATCCGTTTGCATCAACATCTGAAAGCCGACACATTGTTGCCCGGCATTTGGATGAATAGAGCCACTAAAAGAGAAGTCCCAGACTCTACACCCTGGAAGGAGAAGTCCGAATAACATCTGAGACTTACAAGCAGAGCTGATGGGTGCAGGTGAGAGATGCACCGACAGCTGCAAATGCCTCCCCACACCCGCGGCGGTCCGTGTGCTGACAGGTCATCAGACGCTAGACACGGGCGGGTGTGAGACGCCGTGTCGCGTCGGTCAGCGGACCCAGTCCAGATTTCCATCAAGCGGACAGAGAAAAAAGGAGGCTAACTGCTCACCTTCCAGCTCACATCAGTTTGACATCGTGCTTGGGACCCCTGCTGTGAGTATCGTGTTTCTGATACCACAGTGGTAAATTGTGGCATTCATTTGTCCATTCATCCATCCACAAAAAGTATTGTATTTAAAACCAATTACTGCTTTTCAGCCCAATAGAGACTGCCACATCTAGATGCCAATTAGATTAGTACTACACATTAATCTGGATTGAATCCAGTAACACTCTATACCATTCAATTGGATACCCCCCCCCTTTTAAAAGAAAGCTTTTTGATTTATACAATTGTTACATAATTATTTTATATATTCAAGTGTATGTTTTTTAATTGTGGTGGCCACCATATTCAATTATTTCTATTATTAACAAAAGAAATACTATTTGTATTAATTAGAAAACAGTGAGTTCATACATGGTGTGATTTGTCAACACAGCACAGAGCTTCCACTCCGTTGTTTTCTGAAGGTCTGTGTACCACGCTCTTCGAGGCCAGTCTGGTGCGACCAGAATTGCCTCCACTCTTTGGCTTCGCACCTTCTTCAGGACCTTTCCGAGCAAGGGTATGGAAGGAAACAGGTAGACTAGATTGCACAACCAGCTTGTCATGCAACCTGGATTGCACGGAGAGGAGAAACCTGCAGAAGAGCATAGTATACCGCTCTCAGCTCCCAGTTTATGTGCAACTTGGATTCCTACATGGACCATTTGCCCTGAGTCACTGCTCTCCAGTCCAAAAGGTTGGCATCCATTGTAAGGCGAATCCAGTCCTGGATTCCAAATCTCCTGCCTGCTAACAGGCTGTGAGACTGTAGCCACCACTGGAGAGACAGCTTGGCCTGAGGCCACTGACGTATCCACCTGTGCATGTGGAGATGCGAACCTGACCACTTGCTCAGCAGGTCTAATTGGAACACTCCAAAATTGGAGGGCCTTGAAGGAGGCCACCATCTTACCCAGCAATCTGATGCATTGATGGATTGATACCTGGAATGGAGTAACACTTACACCACTAGCAGCTGAAGTGCAGTTACCTTATCCTCTGGAAGGAACACCTCCTGTTCCGCCATATATAAAATCATCCTCAACAAACTGGAGATGTTGAGACAGCACCAGTGAGGCCTCTTGGCAGATTCAAAGTCCAGCCGTGGTTTGAGAGCACCTGCATGATGATGTCTATTGCCCTCAGCAATCTCTCCTTTGACCATGCCTTTATCAGCAGGTCATCCAGGTACAGGATGTTTATACCTTGAGTGCTGAGTAGGAACATTATTTCCGCCATGACTTTCGTAAAAATGTGTGGAGCTATGGACAGTTCGAAAGGTAAGGCCTGAAATTGGAAGTGGTCGTCCTTCAGGGCAAACCAGAGATATGCCTGGTGTGGGCCTCACACTGGAATCTGTAGGTAGGTGTCCTTCACATCTAGGGATATCAGGAACTCTCCTTCCTCCAGTCCTGCAATCACTGCTCTCAATGACTCCATCCGGAATTTGAACCCCCTTAAGGGGTTCAATGATTTCAAATTGAGAATTGTTGTCGCTGAGCTGTCCAGCTTCGGTACCATGAATAGGTTGCAGGAGTATCCCTTTCCCCATTCCAATAATGGGAAGGGTATAATAACCTGAGAGTGGACCAGCTGTCAGTTGATTCTCCAGAGCTGCTGGGAGCCCGGAACAGAAATATCTCTAAGGGGCGGTCCGCATTGTAGCGGTTTTCATGAGGTGCAGAGTATGCAGCCTTTCTGAACTTACCTCGCATGCCTCTGTTGGCATTGGAGCCACCTATTACCTTAGGGCAGAACCTGGAGGCCTGAAAGGACTGTTGAATCAGTTATGAAAAAGGACATCTTACCTATGTGAAAGCTGTCAGGAGAAATGTAGATTTCCCAGGCTTGGAAATCAACTCATCTAACTCGCTCCCAAACAGCCTATCTCCCGTAAAAGGAAGAATCTCCACACTGCGCTTGGAGTCTGCATCCGCGACCCACTGACACAACCACAGAGCCCTGCATGCCAACACCACCATGGCAATTATGTGCATTTATAGTGCCTGGCTCCTTTTGGGTTTCATAAAGCACCTTAGCTGTGTCCCGGATGTGGCGCAGCTTTTCCGCCACCTGTGCCGTTGCCATGTCCCCCAGTAACCCCTCCAGCATCTGAGAAGCCCAAGTATAAATGGACTTAGCAATCCAACAACTAGTTCAGCCGCCCCACTGGTTGTATGCATAGATTTCAGAGCACCGTCTAGTTTTCTATCAACTGTATCCTTAAGCGTGGAAGTCCCAGGCACTGGGAGTACCATCTTTTTTGGATAAACAGGACATGGAGGCATCCACTACAGGAGGCTCCTCCCACACCCTCTTTTAAGAGGGATCATAGGGTTAAGTGGATTTAAAACCTCTAGATAACTGAAAACAGTTTTCTGGATTTTTCCATGCAGCTTAGAACGTGTCCTCCAAGTCTGCTTGCTCTGGGAACACAATGTTCTGCCTATTTTGTGATACAAAAAAAGGATCCCTTTCTACAGGGTCAGCCAGAAGAAGATCTAACACCTCTCTTATTGCCAGGATTAAAGGTTCAGATCCCTGAAGCAGAGACGGAGTCCCCTCTAAGGGATCTTCCACTTCATCTCCCTCATCTATCACCTCCATAACATAATCAGGTGTATTGGCTGCAAGCCCACGTTTGTGTGACAGTCCTGGCAAGGGAGTGAGAATATCCACTCTGGCAGACAGGACAGACAAATCCTGCTGCACTTTCTTAGTTTGCTGAGTGTTTGCGGTAAGATGTGAGGACACTCTCCAGCATAGATTCTATGCTTCCAGCCCAAGCAGTATCATGGGACTTCCCTTGTGACACCCCACTGAGCTGTGGGGAGGTACCACTGAGCTGAGGTGACATGCATTGCTCACAAGTGACCTGTGAGGTAGATGCAGGGGTGAACTTAAGGCCTCCAATCATTAGTCCGACTTGTTCTAAGGACAAGTCGGACCTGATTTCCCCCTGCAGCTCCCCGGAGGGGGACACGTGATTAGGCACTTGATGTGCCAAGTTTTGCATATGATACATCGCATGCGATGTATCATATGCAACTCCTGGGGAGCTGCAAGGTGGAGGGAGCAGGGGGGCAGCAGACATCGAGGTGGTGGGTGGGGGATGCTGTAAGGCGGTTGGGGGGGGGGATGCTGCTAATAGGGCAGAGGCAGTGGGCAGGAGAAACTGTGGGAAACAGTGACACAAAGGTGGCAGTAACGTAGAGCTGGGCAGGGGTAGCCAGGAGCCGTCAGTACTGAAAAAAAAGCCCATACAATGAATGGGCAGCCTATGATTGGCTGAGCGCTCTTTCAGCCAATTGCTGACTGGCCGAGAGAGCGCTCAGCCAATCACAGGCTGCCCATTCATTGTATACACCTTTAAAAAAATCCGTTTTG